>NC_046162.1:8591444-8944967 GCF_011064425.1 Rattus rattus | reverse complement strand
CTAGAAAGCAGACCACTTTGATCTCGGTTTGGAACGAGGTATCCGGATTTCAGCATTTACTCAGCTGCTGTATGTAACACTGTTATCTAAAAGTACAGTGAGAGCATCTTGGTGCTGGCTGCTGGGACTCACCCTCTGTGTGCTTCTGCTCGCCAGCCTGACACATGCTGATCCAGAGGCACCACAGAGAAGCCTACCAGAGGCAGAGTTTAAACAGGATTTCCCTGCAGGCTTTGCCTTCCTCTGAGGCAGTGTTTTCTATTCAGGGCAGTGTTTGTTATTCTGAAGAATCACAGCTGTTAATAGGTGTCTAAGAAAAAGAGGTGGGGAGTGTAGTCAGTAAATCTGCAAGTGGCTGGGTAAACACTCCAGGAGGGGGGTTCCGGTCTGTCTCACAGTTCTGCAGTGCTGGCCCAACGTGTGCTAGGCAAGCCTGAGCTGCAGCTGCAGCAACTCTGCGTGCATAGGATCTGTGTGATTGAGGCAGAGCTGCCTGACCTCGGTTCTGCCCTAACTGCTGTTGACTTTGCACAGTTGAGCATGACTTTGAACTTCTGATCTTCTGCTCTACTTACTGAGTGCAGAATTACAGGTGTGAACCCCTAGGCCTGCTTTGCTGGTTTTGTTTTTCTCTTTTGTTTTGAGTGATGGTGCAACTTTTCCATGACCCTCCTGCTCCTACCTCCTGAGTAGGGCATCATGGAGTCTATATCCATTTTTGTTTTCAGTATGGAGGGTAGAATCCAGAGTTTTTATATTCACCAGTTGAGCTATATCCTAGTCCTGGGACCAACATTTAAAAAATGAAATAAAGAATACAAAGTCTGAGCTTGCCTCTGAGGTGTGAGAGGCATGTTTCTGTGTGTCTTCCACGTGTCTTGTGTTCAGATGGCAGGTAGATACTGGGTCATTGTATATTTCTTTTTTAACATTACTTAATATGTGGGAGGGCACATGTGTGACACTGCAGAGGTGTGGAGAACAACCTGTGGTAGCCATTTCTCCCTTTCTGCCACATAGGTCACTGGGATTGTGGGATCGTGCAAGTGCCTCTACCTGGTGAGTCCTCTCACCTGCCCATGCTGCGTGTTTATTACTGTGCACCACACACAAATTTACCTAAATAATTTTGCAAGGCCCAGGACCTTAATAAGAAAAAGAAATATACTGGAAGCTGGTGAAAATCAGTCCAGTATAATGATGGTGATGATGATGATGATGATGATGATGATGATGATGATGATGATGATGATGATGATGATGATAATAATAAAGCAAACAGTCAGGACTCAGAAGAGGGCCACACTACTGGGAAGTTTCTATGTTGTACTATGGACGTCTCTAACACACTGTGCTCACTGTTCAGATCCCAAGGCTAAGGGGTGGGGAGAAGAAAGTATAGTGTTACCTACTGTCATTTTTCTGTGGTTAATAAATTCCACCTCCTTCTTTAAGATTAAACACCTCTTCAAAAACCTGAGGAATCCTGCACACTCTCCCTGGGGCTCAGAGGTTGCTGTCTGCTGTTGAGTAGTTGTATAGCAGAGCTTTCTTGGGGGAACCTGAACAAACTTCAAGGTACTGATGATCCCACCCAAGACTGGCTTGGTGCATCGGTACACCTATTGAGGGAGGGAGCATGACGTAAACTTTAGCAATTGCATCTTTGGAAAGCCCACACCTCCCTGGGCCATAACTCTTGAAAGCTGCCTCCTGGGAGTTTCCCTGGCCAGTCTCATATCCCATCCCCATCTATTAACTACTTTCATAGCTTTGAGAAAGGGTTTCCTGAGGCTTGAAACTTTTACAGAGTTCTTCTAAGTGTCTTGTGAGGTTCATAAGTTTCCCTTTCCCCTGTAGGTGAAAAAGCTTCAATCAGGAAGAAATAGTTCTACAACGGCAATGGACCTGCCCAATTCCTTCATCCATCCACTTAATTCCCCCTCTGCTTTCATGCTGTGTTCCAGGCCTGTGTGTGCACACGGGTGTGTGTGTGTGTGTGTGTGTGTGTAGGTAGGTAGGTAGGTAGTTGAATTTAAATTTTGTGCTGTTACCCTCTTAGTCCTCCTTTTCTCTAGGCAATTCCCCCTCATAGTTATACTTGCATGTACTATATATATTATATACATCACATAAATCGTTCTGAATAAGAAAAAAACTGAAACACTCGTCTAAATATAGATATGACGATGGCTGACAGTTTTGTCTATTTTATTCTTTATGATTGAATACTACTCCTTTGTGTTTGTATACTATATTATCTTTGTTCATTCACCTGTTGATGACTATCTAAGCTGGCTTTATACAGTACAGTACCACACATAGCTGTCCAGATATCTCTTTGGTGTATTGATGTAGAGTCCTTCTGGTACATACTCTGGAAGGGCACAGCTGGGTCATATGTAGTCCTGTTTGTAGTTTTTGGAGGACTCTCCATACTGAATTCCACAGTGACTGTACTGATTTATATTTCTATTTGCAGTCAATAAAGGATCTGTTTAGTTAGGGTTTCTATTGTTGGGACAAAACACCATGACCAAAAAGCAAGTTGGAAAGTACGTGTTTATTTGATTTATACTTTCAGATCATAGCCTATCATTGGAGGAAGTCAGGGCAGGAACTCAAGCAGGGCTAGAACCTGGAGGCAGGAGATGATGTAGAGGTCATGGAGGGGTGCTGTTTACTGGTTTGCTGTTCATAGCTTGCTCAGCCTGCTGTCTTATAGAACCCAGGACCACCAGCCCAGGAATGGCACCTGCAATAGGCTGGGCCCTCCTAATGTCTTGGAGCTAGATCTCATGGAGGCATTTCCTCAACTGAGGCTCCTTCCTCTGTGATGACTCTAACTTGTATCATGTTGACACATAAAACACACAGGAGGGCAGGGTGACTTAATTGCTGGTTCTTAAGATGCTGCATTCCATTGTTAAGGTATATGTCCTAGTGGAACAACAATGGGCAAGACAAGAATGAGTCAGTTGCTGGATATGGAACAAGAGCCACAAATAATCTCTATGTATGGACATCGGCTTCCCTGCTTAATAAAAATAAAAATGTAGTTTTGATAATAAAAAGTCAATGCTATAATCCTGCCAGCCTCTATCTGAGGAAAACATCTTCCCAGAAGTTCCTGCTTCCCTTCTCTCCCTCCTCTTCTTCCTCCTCTTTCTTTTCCAAGAGAGATCACCAAGTCTAGTCTGTCTTTGGGGCACTTTTCACCCTTTGGATACCATGGGAAATTCTTTTCCTTCCAGAGTTTGAGTGAAGGAGGTTGTCAGGCAGAGCTGAGCAAAGCTCAAGGTACTGCTATATGCACTGAACTAGATGCCACCTGTATAATCTGGAGCTGCAAGTGTACAGTGGAATGTAATAGAAAGTCTAGTCCAATCTGGCAAACAATCTTTGTAATTCTTTGGCACAAATATCTCTCTAAGCACTGGGGAAAAGAAGAAAACCAAAATACATAGGGCACAGTCATTCATCCCATCGGTCTATCTGGCCCCACCTCCACCTGAGTTACATGGTGCACACACTACAGGCCTGGCAACTGTGTAGACTAAGCATACTGGGACCCAAGGAAATACAATCCAAAGCCTGTTGCTTGCTCATGCTTTTTAACTTTGCCGTGTGTAGGCATCTCACCTTCCATTCAGCTGCCCTCACTTACCTGCATGCGGAGACCAAACCCTGGGGCCATGAGTACACTAGACAAGCACGCTATGCTCTTCTAAACAAACCCAATCCCCACCTTGCTCTTGGTTCTTAGGATGGGGCAACTTTTCTTTGGGGGTATTCTGCTTTGATTTCTTTTTCCCTCACTTCATAAATTCCTTCATACTGTGAGGTCTCAAATGTCAATACCCACTTTCCTGACATCTTCTCCAGTCTCAGCGGCCCTCTTCCTCTCAGCTTTCTTCTTTTGATTCACTTCTCCCACCTTAAGAGGCTGTGGTGGTTAAAATAGGAACAGCCCCATAGATAAATGTGTTTGAATGTGTTGCTCATAGGGAGTGATGCTATTAGGAGGTGTGGCTCCTAATTGTGGATGAACTACAATCCAGAAATGGAGGGCACACCTGTGTGATCCAGATCTTGAGACATAGTGACCATACTTACGATGATCTTGAAACTAAAGAAAGGCTTAGGTCCAAACACCTTTCAACCCAGGAAACAGAGGCAAGCAGATATCTGAGTTCAAAGCAAGTTAGTACAGAGCAAATTCCAGGTAAAGAAAAGCTTAGGTCCAGGCGTGGTCCAGCACTCAGGAGACAGACATGCAGATCTCTGAGTAAGATCTACTAAAACAAGGGGGCCATGCTCCAGCTCCAGCAAGCAGCAGAACTTGGCAACTTCAGCCACATGGCTCTGGTTTTAGATTCATGAATTAGAGATGGTTATTGGGACAATTGATGCTGGTTAGCTGGAGCTAAGAAACTAAGAAGAGAAGAAACCAGCATCCCTGAGGTGAAAACTTCTAGGAAGTGTTTTCTGATAACACAAATAAGTTATGTTCTAGAGATAGCCAAGGTTGTACCTCCTGCTGCAGCTAGACTTGGTATGTAAGAATCACCCAGGTGACACTAGTTTTGAAGGCATGAAAGGGTCATGGAGAGCAGCTGACGCTTGACCCTGTGATATGCCAGGAAAGACCTGTTGAATTAATAATTATTAATTCATCAGTGCAGTGGTTGCTTCCCGCCACCTCAATGGTTTATGTTCCCAAATGAAAGACACACACACAGTCTTCATATGTTAATGTGCCTTAAGCAGCACAATAGCTGGGACACTGCCTAGCCTCCATGCTGCTAGAATCTACCTCCCACCGATAATCTGAGTTACTGATTAATAATTTCTATATTCTATCTTGGCTGCCCCATGGCAACCTTTGTGCCTCTCCTCTCTCCATACTCTCCTAAAGCATGGTGGATCTCCTCTTTCCTCTCCTCTCAGACCCAAGCCCAGGAAATCCTAAAATCTGGCCTCTGTCTGTCCTCTCCAACTATTGGCTGCTGGCATCTTTATTTACCAATCACAACCAACTGAGGCAGCTTCCCAGAAGCTATTTGAAGACTCTGTTCAACAGTTATTGGAGAACATAAGTAGCATTTGTAACACAAGCAGCTACAGAATCCATTGGTGAAGGTGCAGCCTCAGTTGGCAGTTGAAGGCTCAGGACTAAAGAGATCATGCAAAGAAGTTGAGGCTTGGCATTATGAAGAATGCCTATGAAAGGCTATTGGTGAAAGTGCAGCCTAGTTGCAGTGAAAGACCCAAGCATATTGGAGATTCCAGTACCATGGAATGACCACCAGGAACAGCAACAGCAGTGGAGTAGAGCCAGCCAAAACCTAGAATGCTACAGTGGGCAGAGCCTCAGATGTTCGAGATGCCAGAGCTATGGAACACTTGCCAAGAAAAGCTGCTAACAAGGAGTGGAACCAGCCAAAGACAAGGAACTGTGTTGCGGTCAACGAAGCTGAAAGGAGTTGGACATCAGACATGGAGATGCAGAGTTGGAGATTCCCATGTGGTTTTTAGTCTTGCTTTGGTCCAGTATTTCCTCACTATGACATTTTAGAATGTATACCGTGTGCTGTATATGTATATCTGTTAGAAGTATGTGATCTGCTTTTTTATTTTGATTTTATATATTACAGTTAAGAGACTGCATGAGTCTCAGAGGAAATTTTTAGTTTGGACTTTTAAACATTATTGAAACCGTGATAGACTATGGATACTTTTGAAGTTGGACTAAATGCATTTTGCATTATGTTATGGGTATAAGCCTATGGATGTGGTGGTTAGAATAGGAATGGCCCTCATAGATTTCATGTGTTTGAATGCTTGGCCCATAGGAGTGGCACTATTAGAAGATGTGACCTTGTTGGAGAAAGTGTGTCACTGTGGAGGTAAGCTTAAAGATCTCATATATAAGCTCAAGCTGTACCCAGTGCAGAAGACAGCCTCCTCCTGGATACCTGCAGATCATGATGTAAAACTCTCGGCTCCTCCAGCACCATGTCTATCTGCATGCTGCCCATCATGATAATGGACTGAACCTCTGAAAATGTATGCCAGCCCCAAATAAATGTTTTCTTTTTTATGAGTTGCCTTGGTCCTGGTGTCTCTCACAGCAATGAAACCCTAACTGAGGCAGAGGAGTTGTTACATTGGTTTGTTTCATCGATTCTGTCTGAGTGGGAATCACACTTGGCATATTGGCCTAGCATTTGTCTGTGTTTGGTTAGTGTCCTTTAAAGAAACAAACAAACAAAAAAAGCAATGACCATGTTAATGAAGCAGTAAAAGGAAAAAAGGGGGCTGAAGCCATTGGCTAGGGTTAAGGCAGGTGCTTGCTGAGAACAGTATGGGGTGTTGTGCTGGGCCTTTGAAGGGGAAAAGGGACATAAGTGAGAACCCTGGAAACTTTGAGTCAGTGTGAAGCATTATATTTTTAGATGTTATATTCTTAGTTTTGATAGGTGCCATTTTCTGTATGGTGTTGTTTGTGGTAAAGGGAAGTCTCTACTCTACTACCACTACAGACATTTGGTAAATCCCAGTTAAAGCTCAGCCATTTGGTTCATGCAGAAGCCCTCTGTCATAACGTCCTTTCTCACCTTCCTTTAGAACTTCTAGAATGCTGGTATCATCTACAGCTCTCTTTTGTCATGTGTGTATGTTCATGTATGTACAAGTGCACATATGTGTGTGTATGTGAAGGCCAGACGTCGTCAACCTTGGATGTTCTTTCTCAGAAGTTGGCTACCATGTTTTTTAAGACAGGGACCTTCACTGGCCTAGAGTTTGCTCAGCAAAACCCAGGGATCCACCTTCCTCCACCTTCCTGGCTCTGTGATTACAGGTACATACCATTGTGTCTGGCTGTTTATGTGGTCCCTGGAGATTAAATAAAAATTCTCCCTGCTGAGCCATCTCCAAAGCTTTCTTTTTTGCTTTTTAAGCAAACAAACAACTGAGTTTTAGTCATATGAAAAAATGGGGGTCCCTGTAAATTCTACTGCTGGCAGAGAAATGAAGGTTTGGCACGACTTAGTAAGCTGGGCTGGTTTAAACTTCAGGAATGTGACCCCAAGCAGATCTTTTGAGCATATTTAAGCACAGTACAATTTAGAAAAAAGGCTCCTAGTGTAATATAGTCCCGGTGTACAGGGAGGCATAATTACACAGAAACTCAACTGAAATTAAAGTTGGGGATGTTACCTACCTCCAGCTCTGACTGTGGGAGCCGGAGGAGCCCTGGACACACCAATAATGCAAAGGTTGTTGAGAGTATTAGCTGCCTCGATCCTGCTTATGGGAGCTTAACATGGCCTGATCCTTCAGAGAATGCAGATCACCTGGCTTTTAACCACCGCAATTCACAGCTTTCTGGGTAAAAAAACAGGTTATATATCTTTTTTTCTTTCAAAAGAGAACCCCACATGTTTAACATTCCTGATTTCCTTAGCGGTCTGTGGATGAAAGGATCTTTGTGCTCCAACAACAAATGAGAGGAAAAATATAAAAAGTTTTTATCTTTGTACTTGAGTTCTATGATTTCTTCTTGCTTGGGTTTGATCAAATTAATTTCGGGTGGGAGGTCCTTGCTTTCCTGCATGTTTGAGGCATGATCTCTTACTGTTTGCTCTTGCATTTGCCAAGCTACGGAGAGTTTCTCAAACTCTGCTTTCTCTGCCACGGGAGATCCAGGATTAAAGTCCCAGGTACCACATCAGTTTTTACATGGGCTCTGGGGATCTAAACTCAGGTCCACACACTTGTTTGACAAGTGTTTTATCAACTGAATTATCTCCCTACAGTGACAATGTTGTCTGTCATGCAAATATGACCCCCTCAAGCCCATCAGTTCACCATTGCCTTCAGAAAGAAGCTAAAATGGGTCTGCACTAGTCCACTGTCTGGCTTCTCATGCTCAGCAAGGACCTTTGATCCCATTTCCCTGCCTGTCTATTCAAAGCCTGCTACATCTGCAGGTGTAGGGTCAGGATTTTCCCATTCCTCTTACCAACAGTCCTACTCAGGCATCTTTGAAAGCATTTCCTGGCCTCTTTGGGTTGAGTGTAGCACATCACACTGTCTGAGTTCCTGGTCTGGATAGTTTCATTTATTTATTTATTTATTTATTTATTTATTTATTTATTTATTTATTTATATTTGAGACATTGTGTCTCATAGTTTAGGCTAGCCTCAAAGTAAGTATGGTCTTGAAGTTTTGGTCCTCCTGCCTCCTTGCCTGGTGCTGGGAATCGAATCCAGGGTTTCATATGTGCCAGGAAAGTAGTCTCCAGCATCTAACATAGAATATGAGAGTGACATAGAAACACACACACACACACAAACAAAAAGGATACGACATATGTAGAAAACCAGTAAGACAGCATGTACAAATGCTATATCATTAATTATATTAAATGTAAGTGGGGTTGTTGTAAGACCGCCAAAGTTGCCCAACCTTAGGAGCGCCATCCACAGAGCACAGCTTGACATAGTGACCATTGCAATAGCAAGAGGATATAAAGTTTGTTGATCCACATATGTGGGGTTGCTCATCCACGCAGGGAGAGGCAACCCTGAACCCCAAAAGCACACAATTTTTATTCTTTACAGAACAGCAACAGAGTTAGCTGGCTCATTCTCATTGGTGGGGCACAGGATAAAGGTCAGGTATTGGCTGGCCTGGTCACAGGGCTGTTCTTGGCTCAGTTAGATAATTTCCTCGTCCAGCCCTTCACCTGGCCTTGGAAATTTACTGGGAAAGGGCTAAGTTGGCAAGTTCCTCAGAAGGGGGGAGGAACTGGGTGGTCAGGAAGGGTCATTATGATATCTTGTGGTCATTACTGGAATCTACCTCAGGGAGGGGTAGGGAGAACAGTTGTTTTTGTTTTGGCTACTTTCCATTAAGCCTGGTTATTCTGAAGACCAAGACCTTGCTCCTGTATTCCCAGAAAGCTTTCCTTCTTGTATCTATGAAACTTATTTCTTCAGGGTGAAGCTAGTTGCGGTGGGGCTCCTTCCTGTAATCCCAGCCTCTTAGGAGGTAGAGGCTAAAGAAATAGTAGTTCAAGGCCAAGTTAAGCTACATAATACCCTGCTCTGTATGCATGTGTGCATGTGTGCATGTGTGTGTGTGTGTGTGTGTGTGTGTATGTGTGTGTGTGTGTGTGTGTGAGAGAGAGAGAGAGAGAGAGAGAGAGAGAGAGAGAGAGAGAGAGAAGAGAGGTGGAGTTTGAGACAAAGTTCAGAAGTAGAGAGTGCTTGGTTGTACATTTCATATTTAAATACACAGATGAAAAGATGATGGAGGAAATAGTTGCCACACAAATGTAAGACTAAGGAGGTGCTACACATCTGTTGGGAAAGACTATACACTTTCTGAAAAATATAAAACAGACACACAAATGATAGCAATAACAAAACCCAGTTTGCTAGAGGCAAAGAAGGACACTTCACAGTGATGAAGAAGTCAAGGGGCTGGAGAGATGACTTAGTGGTTATGTGCATTTGCTATGCAACCCCAAGGACTTGAGTTTAGATGTGAGTACCCATGGAACAAATCAGGCCTGGTCTGTATGTGCTTATAACCCCAGTGCTGTGGGACAGGTGGAGGCAAAAGTGTTCCTAGCATTGTTAACTGCCAACCTAGTTAAAAACAAAACAACACCCAAGTTCAGGAAGGAACTGTCTTAAAGGAACCAAGCAGAGAGTGACCAAGATGAAGCCCTCTTCTGGCCTCCATGGAGGACTTGTACACATGATGACAGTTGCATCATACATACACTGAACCACAAATAGAGAAAGATCCCTAGAGTGAGTTGTCTGTGTTCTTTACAGATGTCCCAGATATTTTTACTTAGTAGCCCAGTCTCCATTCTAATCTAAGTTGTCATCATGCTCAAGTGCACTTAAAGGTAGCCTTAAAGAAGAAAGGAAATCCCACTGTTGTAAGGAAACAGTCTGAGATAGGGCATGCTGTTAGCCTTGGCTGTAGGGGTGATGTTTAAAAGCTCATTTTAATCATCCAGTTTTCTGGTGCTTGGAGTATTGTCTACTCTGATTTAGTCTCTTCCCATCTCTCTCTCTTTCAAAAAATATTTCTCTGTGCGATATGTGAGGAGTGTGTGTTTGCATGCTCCTATGTGTATGAGTGTACTATGTATGGTTTGGTAGTTTGAATATGCTTAAGAGGTATGGCCTTTTTGGAAGAAATGTGTCACTGTGATGGTGGGCTTTGAGAGCTTCCTCCCAGTTGCCTGAGGAGGATAGTCTCTCTCGGCTGCAGTCAAATCCAGATGCAGAACACTCAGCTTCTCCAGCACCATGCCTGGCTGCACACTGCTATGCTTCCCACTATAGTGATAATGGACTAAACCTCTGAACCTGTAAGCCAGCCCAATGAAATGTTGTCCCTTATAAGACTTGCTTTGGTCATGGTGTCTGTTCATAACAATGAAACCCAAACAATGACAGGAGGCCAGAGGCTGGCTGGTTGTCATTCCCAGTGCTCTCCATCTCAGTCCATTCTGGGGTCTCTACACATGAACTTAGGACTTGCTGTAGTTGGTAGTCTAGTCAGCTTGCGCCTGAGATCCCCTGTTATCAAATCCCAAGTACAGGAATCACAGGTGTACCATCATGCCCAGTAGGCATTCTGGGGATCTGAACTCCAACTCCCATGCTTGTTTAGGAGCAACATAAAAGTATTCAGACAAGAAGAGCCCTGGGCTCGGCCAGCGGGTGAAACACTGCCTGCGGCTTCCTTGGACATGGTACATTCTGGGACTCAGCACCTCTCACTGTCAACCTACCTGCTGCTTTGGCTCTGCTGTTGCCCAACCCTCCTTCCCCTCTCCCTAACTCCCTCATTTTTACACCAATCCTTTAACTCAGAGATTTCATTCATCGCCTGTGTTCAGAGTGCTAGGAGCTGGAAACAAAACAGGGAGAAAAACTTATTCAGCCTCTGCTATTTAGAATGAATCACACAAATAGAAAAATAATTTTAAGTTGTAGTTAGCACAACTGCCACCTTTTGGATTTTGGTTTTCAGGCAAACAACAGGTAGTTTGAAAAGTTTGCAATATTTGAGATATACCATAGAGTGCTGCTTATCTAAAACCAAAGGGAACTGAGCAAACTATAATTTCCATGTGTTCAGTTTGGCAGCCTCAAGTCCAAGAAGCCATGAGTCATGTGACTAAAGGACCCCAGCTAGTTTGGAGCTCAAGGAAGGGAAGGTGTGGCAGAAATGAAGAGTGTGGCCTCAGGCAGGGAAGGGCAGAAGTCTGGGAGGCTTCCCCTGAGCTCCATCACAGATATTTAACTCCCTGGGTAAAGGAAGTGAGGAGTGAGGAAATTAGGAAGTGAATGAACCTATTTCATATTTCAGTAGAGACAGTGCACAAGTGTCAGGTACAGTGACTAAGGTTATTAATCATAAGAAATACATCAGTTGAGAGGGCTTGGGACCCACTCAGCCCCTCAGTTGTCAGATGGCAGGAAATTCTGAGGCAGCCCACATCTTAGCCAGCACAATCCTCCAGATAGGCACTCCCCAATGCATCTGACTGTGCTGGTCTGCATGAAACAGACTTTCAAAACCTAGAAAGATTTGGGAGTTAATTTGTTTCTTTGTCGTAGGGCTAGAGATAACAGCACAAGGAGGGAAGGAGGGAGGTTCACAGTCGAGCATGATGCCATGTGTTTATTGCTGTCCCCCTGAATAGGTGGGACAGAGGGGAATCTCAGGCTTTCTGGCCAGCCAGCATGCCTTAACTAATCATTTTCAGGTCCTAATGAGAGATCTTGCCTAAAAAACAAATAAACAAACAAACAACAACACTCCAAAACCAAGGTGAGCTGAGTGTGGTGGTACACGTCTTTAATCCCAGCATATAGAGACAGGAGGATCCCTGTGAATTTGAGGCCAGTCTGTTCTATGACTAGCCAGGTTACAGAGAGACCCTGTCTCAAAAAGCCAAACAAACTAAAACAAGGGGGATGTCTCCAGAGGAAGATGATGTCTGATTTAGATCTTATACCAACGCATAGAGACGCCCACACACAAAAGGGAACAAAAGAAAGAACAGTAGCTTAGGGGAACTTGGAGTGCTTGAGCATGAAGGATATGTATTGCCATATATATGGTTAGAGTTGAATATTCACACTGGGTGGGTGGTCACATGGATCTGCACATAGAGTACGATCACACAGCTGAATTTACACACCCATGTACGTACATGAATACACGTAAGATAGGGAAGTCATGGGTCTGTATCTCATCTCTTCTTACCTTCTTGTAGTTTGACATTCCTTAGGGTTTCATCTTGATTTCTTTATAATTTGTGGGTGTGCTAATCCCACTACTCAAGAATAGAACACTACCACAACTCTTGAGGCAAAACTGAAGCAAGCTTTATTAAATACTTACCAGGACAATGGACATTGCCCATATCCACACATGGGATTCCCAGTGAATGGCATTGAAATATATTAGACAGGGTTTTATAAAGGTAAAACCCATCAAGCTAAGTACTTCCCATCTCCATCTAATCAGAGGCAAGCATACATCATGACATACTTCCTATCTACATGCCTCCTGCCCACTTGTGATCAAACATGTCCTCTTCAGTTGGAACAACCAATCTCGTTTCCTGAAGTGAAAACACCTCATTACATGCCTTTAATCCCAGCACTCAGGAGGCAGAGATAGGCAAATATCTGAGTTCTAGGCAAGTCTGGTCTATAGAGAGAGAGTTCCAGAATAGCCAGGGCTACACAGAGAAACCCAGTCTTAAAAAAACAAACGAACAAAAACAAACAAAACAACTTCTCAATCCCACAAAGAGTAAAAACAACAACAACAACAACAACAAAACAAACATATGCCTTGTTATCTTACATGAACAACAGCCCCCAGCATTCTAGGGAGTTATCTTCCCTTGAGAAAGTGGAACTGGCAGGTTAGAGGCGATTTTTGTTTTATAGCTCCCTTAGTACAATACTTTAAATAGAACATAACTTTAGCCCTCACAGTTGCCCCTAGTGGGTGCAGTTGATCTTAAACTGTTTATATATAGCTCACTGAAGTCTACCTTCGGTGCCTTCTGGGATTGTTCCCTGTTAGGTCCTTTTATCCATTTCTTTCCTTTTTTGTTGGACTAGAGACTGAACTTGGGACCCCCTTACACGCTGAGAGCTTTCCATTCCCATGCTACATCCCTGGTTCTTTGGTAAATGTTTTCATTTTGAAACAGGGTGTCACTAATTGTCCAAACTGGTCTTGTAGCTGGGACCAGCCTTGAACGTTCAATCTTTCTTCTTCAGCTCCCAAGTAGCTGAGATGACAGACCTACACCATCAGATTCCAAATATATTGATGACCACAGCAGACTGCAATTTTTACTTCTTATATTATTTTTTCCATCAAATGTGACAACTGTATATTATGTTTCAGCTCTTAGACATTGTGCCTATGCAATTAAAAATACAAGATGGTTACAAAATACAAATTAATAGTCAAACTCTTGGTCATAGTAGATACTAGTTTAGTTAATTACAATAAAATATTTTCTAGGTTATTCAGATAGTTTATATACACTATAAATAGATAGTTGGCTTTCAAACCCCTCAGAGATCCATGAAAAATGCCATTTAAAATTATTTCATTATTTTTTAATGATCTTTTGAATATGAGACAGTTTTGGTTCTGACAGTAACCCCATTCCACTTTAAAGAAGGTGATGAGCATCAAAAACCTCGATATGGAATTCCGTCAATTGTGGCAAGCAAGCCACTGGGAAAAGAAAATTCCCTTTTCATCTGCAGACAAAATGCTGCCTAGAAAGGACAGACATAGGGAAGTCAACTGTCAAGGTCTGCCAAGACAGGGTAAGCTAGTCTTTCATAATTCCTGCTTCACAAAGGGTCTGTCTGATATTCTGGACCAGAAGGCTGAAGATAGATGCTCCAACATTATAGAGAATATTGAGGACTGTCCAAGCAGCCAGTTGTTTCTATAATTTTGGAAGCTTCATTCCTTTGCTTCCTGTATACTCAGGTAATATTTAGTCCTTCTCAGGTCTCTGATGGGATTGAAGACTAGATCTTCATAGTCTTACTATAAGCTTTAGTTGTTTAGAATTTAAGAAGATATTTTAGGTCTAAGAAGATATTTTTAGGATGGAAATAAATGTTTGGATAGAAAATAATTTAGATATAGAATTCTGAACTCACCAAGATAGGGTAGATGATAAAATACTTTATCTGAGTTGCCAAATATAAATAGACTGTACATTATAAATATGTGTCATACCTTATAATTTTCATAATAGTTTTGTAATTGTTCTAACTATATTCAGTTTATATTTGAGAGAAAAGAATCATTTATTGGAGTAAAAGGGGGAATTGTAGAGAGAATATTTTATGTATTGTATGAATGTTTCACCTGTCAATTAAAAAAGTCTATGGCCAATGGCTTAGGCAGGAAATAGAAGGTGAGACACACTGGAGGAGAATGAATTTAGGGATAGAGCCAGGTGGAGCTCAATCGGCCTGGGAAGATGTGAGGAGACAGATACATGCTACCTGAGCATAGGTATCCAGTCACATGGCAGAATGTAGGTCAAAATAAATGGGGTATTTTAGTTATGATCTAGTCAGAGTAGAGCGTAGATATATGGCTGAGGTATTTGTAAATGTATTTTGAGTCTGAATCTTATTTCTGGGATTGTGGGGCTGGGAGCCAGATCCTAACTTCTACATATGAGTTAAGAAACACATTAGAAAAGCAATCTGTTCTGTTGTGAAAATATTTAATCTCAATCAGGGTTTCTACCCCCACTTTGATCATTCAGTTCCCAGATAAAAGACACACAACTTTTATACTTATGAGAAGCCTTAATCAGCACTAGATCTGGGCAGATATTTACCCTCTATGCTATTATGTGTATTTCCCTGCCAATAACTCCAGAATATGACTTGCATGCTCCATCTGGGTCATTCTTAACTCCAATTGGCCAGCTCTCATGGCCATGATTTTAAGATTCTCACTTCATGTTGTCTTCTCCTCTCTCCACCTTCCTCTCTCTTTCTTCCTTTCTCCTCAGACCCCGAGCTTGAGAACCTCAAATCCTCCCTATGTCTCTTCTTCCCAACCACTGGCTGTAAGCATCTTTTTTAACCACTAGTTTTAAGTTAAGGAACAAGGTCACATTGTATGTTCAGAGTCCCTCATTTCTGGGAGCAACCAGGCTTTTGGGAGTCAGTATTTGTCATTACAATACATATCAAAAGATCAAACCTAAACATTATTCTGTGGGCTCCTATTTTTATTTACATAACATCTTTCTTTCTAAAGTCCCAAACTTTCCTGTTGTAATCGTGTTCTGTCTGTTTAGACAACTCTCTTACTATTCTTTAAAGGCAGACTCACTACCAGTGAAGTCTCATGTATTTTCCAGCCTAAATACAAACTGTATGATCCAGAAAGCTCTTATGTCTGCTTGAGACATGTTATGTGCTTCCTGCAGTTTTCCATGGTTTCACATCTTCTACATTCCGATGTGTGCTACTCTCTAAGCAGCACTTCTTTCTCTTGGAATTGATTTATTCTTTCAAAATCTTTTCCTTTGTCATCTTTAATGACATGTGTTAGTGAGATTTCTTTGGATTTAGCTTATATGGCATTTTTCTCCTCCTCTCCTATAGATCCCATAGATTGTGTTATCATATTGGAGAATTTTTTTCAGTTCTTTGTCCTAAGTGCTGACTTCTGGATCTCAATGATAGGAAAATTGACTATTTTTTTAAATTTATATTTGCTTGTTGTGCATGTGTGTGCACGAACATGTATGCCATGGTGAATGTGTGAGGGTCAGAGAATACTCCTTTCTCTCCGTCCACCATGTGGCTCTTGAGGATCAAACTTAGGTTGCCAGGCTTGGCAGCAAACACCTTTACCCACTGAGGTTCTAATGGCCCCCATGTATTTATTTCTTTATTTCCCACCTTGAAGCACTTACTCTTGTTATTGTTCTATAGGGCCCTGAGACTTATTACTTACTTGTTTAGAGACAAGGTCTCACCCGGGAGCTTAGATTTGTTCAAATTAACTCTAAACTGGCCTTGAACTCTCAATCCTCCTGCTACAACTGCCTGAGAGCTGAGATTACAGGTGTGTATCTCACCTGACTGTTTTCTCTGTAGTTAGATAGACTAATACTACTCAACTGACCTCAAGTTCATTAATTTTATCCTCATAAATCTCCTGGTGACTTATTTTTTTTTAATTTTTATTAGATATATTTCTTTACTTACATTTCAAATGTTATTCCCCTTCCCAGTTTCCTGTCCATAAGCCCCCATTACCTCTCCTCCCCCTCCCCCATATGGGTATTTCCCCCATACATCCCCCTTACTGTCCCCCCATATTCCCCTGTATTGGGGGTCCAACCTTGGCAGGACCAAAGGCTTCCCCTTCCACTGGTGCCCCAACAAGGCTATTCTCTGCTACATATGCAGTTGGAGCCCTGGGTCAGTTCATATATAGACTTTCGGTAGTGCTTTAGTCCCTGGAAGCTCTGGTTAGTTGGCGTTGTTATTTTTATGGGGTTACAAGCTCCTTCAACTCTTTCAATACTTCCTCTGATTCCTCCCAAGGGTGTCCTGTTCTCAGTTTAGTGGTTTGCTGCTAGCACTGACCTCTGTTTGGACATACTCTGGATGTGTCTCTCAGGAGAGATCTATATCCGGTCCCTTTCAGCATGTATTTTTTTTTATTATTAACTTGAGTATTTCTTATTTACATTTCGAGTGTTATTCCCTTTCCCGGTTTACAGGCCAACATCCCCCTAATCCCTCCCCTTCCCTTCTTTATGGGTGTTCCCCTCCCCATCCTCCCCCCCTTGCCCCCCTCCCCGCAAAAATCACATTCACTGGGGGTTCAGTCTTAGCAGGACCCTGGGCTTCCCCTTACACTGGTGATCTTACTAGGATATTCAATGCTACCTATGAGGTCAGAGTCCAGGGTCAGTCCATGTATAGTCTTTGGGTAGTGGCTTAGTCCCTGGAAGCTCTGGTTGGTTGGCATTGTTGTTCATATGGGGTCTTGAGCCCCTTCAAGCTTTCCAGTTCTTTCTCTGATTCCTTCAACGGGGGTCCTGTTCTCAGTTCAGTGGTTTGCTGCTGGCATTCGCCTCTATATTTGCTGTATTCTGGCTGTGTCTCTCAGGAGAGATCTACATCCGGCTCCTGTCTGCCTGCACTTCTTTGCTTCATCCATCTTATCTAATTGGGTGGCTGTATATGCATGGGCCACATGTGGGGCAGGCTCTGAATGGGTGTTCCTTCAGTCTCTGTTTTAATCTTTGCCTCTCTATTCCCTGCCAAGGGTATTCTTGTTCCCCTTTTAAAGAAGGAGTGAAGCATTCACATTTTGATCATCCGTCTTGAGTTTCATTTGTTCTAGGCATCTAGGGTAATTCAAACATTTGGGCTAATAGCCACTTATCAATGAGTGCATACCATGTGTGTTTTTCTGTGATTGGGTTACCTCACTCAGGATGATATTTTCCAGTTCCAACCATTTGCCTACGAATTTCATAAAGTCATTGTTTTTGATAGCTGAGTAATATTCCATTGTGTAGATGTACCACATTTTCTGTATCCATTCCTCTGTTGAAGGGCATCTGGGTTCTTTCCAGCTTCTGGCTATTATAAATAAGGCTGCGATGAACATAGTGGAGCACGTGTCTTTTTTTATATGTTGGAGCATCTTTTGGGTATATGCCCAAGAGAGGTATAGCTGGATCCTCAGGCAGTTCAATGTCCAATTTTCTGAGGAACCTCCAGACTGATTTCCAGAATGGTTTTACCAGTCTGCAATCCCACCAACAATGGAGGAGTGTTCCTCTTTCTCCACATCCTCGCCAGCATTTGCTGTCACCTGAGTATTTTATCTTAGCCATTCTGACTGGTGTGAGGTGGAATCTCAGGGTTGTTTTGATTTGCATTTCCCTGATGCCTAAGGATGTTGAACATTTCTTTAAGTGCTTTTTAGCCATTCAATAATCCTCAGCTGAGAGTGTTTTGTTTATCTCTGTACCCCATTCTTAATAGGGTTATTTGGTCTCTGGAGTCTAACTTCTTGAGTTCTATGTATATTTTGGATATTAGCCCTCTATCAGATGTAGGATTGGTAAAGATCTTTTCCCAATCTATTGGTTGCTGTTTTGTCCTAATAACAGTGTCTTTTGCCTTACAGAAGCTTTGCAGTTTTATGAGGTCCCATTTGTCAATCCTTGATCTTAGAGCATAAGCCATTGGTGTTCTGTTCAGGAAATTTTCCCCAGTGCCCATGTGTTCAAGACTCTTCCCCACTTTTTCTTCTATTTGTGTGAGTATATCTGATTTGATGTGGAGGTCCTTGATCCACTTGGACTTAAGCTTTGTATATGGTGATAAGAATGGATTAATTTGCATTCTTCTACATGTTGACCTCTAGTTGAACCAGCACCTTTTGTTGAAAATGCTGTCTTTTTTTCCATTGGATGGTTTTAGCTCCTTTGTCAAAGATCAAGTGATCATAGGTGTGTGGGTTCATTTCTGGGTCTTCAATTCTGTTCCACTGATCTATCTGCCTGTCTCTGTACCAATACCATACATTTTTTGTGACTATTGCTCTGTAATACTGCTTGAAGTCAGGGATGGTGATTCCCTCAGAAATTCTTTTATTGTTGAGTATAGTTTTCGCTATCCTGGGTTTTTTGTTATTCCAAATGAATTTGCAAATTGTTTTTTCTATCTCTATAAAGAATTGAGTAGGAATTTTGATGGGGACTACATTGAATTTGTAGATTGCTTTTGGCAAAATGGCCATCTTTACTATATTAATCCTGCCAATCCATGAGCATGGAAGATCTTTCCATCTTCTGAGATTTTCCTCAATTTCTTTCTTCAGAGACTTGAAGTTCTTGGTGACTTAATTTGATTAGGTGTTTCATTGTTATAATTTTCTTGTTTAAAAAAATATAGGATCTTACTTTGTAGCCCAGGTTGGGTTTGAACTTATTGTATAATACAGTTTAAGCTCATGACAATCCTCTTGCTTCATCATCCTCATGAGTGCTAGGGTTCCACTCATAAGCTTGTAATCAGGCCTCATTTTGCTCTTGTAAATAATCTTCTTTCTAGAGATTCTTTATTGTAATTTTCTAGTTTTTCACTTGTTTCTGCAAAACTTCTAGGCCTGGTGTGCTGGTGCACATCTTTAATCTCAGGCAGAGGCAGGAGGATCTCTATAAATTTGAAGCCAGTCTATCTACTCTATATAGAGAATTCTGGGCCAGACAAGACTACATAGTGAGATCTTGTCTGAAACACACACACACACACACACACACACACACACACACACACACACGAGTAATAGTAAATAAAAATTAAAAGTCACTTGTCAGCCCTTTACTACAACCAGTTAGCGGTGAGACAACCTTTGGCACATCTCTGGATTACCTTTAGGCAAGTGAGGAAGGACAAATATTTATAAAATAAAAAACCTGGTGATGGGCCACAGAAATGACAATACCCAAATCCTGGCAGTACAGAACCATTTGCAGTTAAGGTTTGACATAGCCTAATCTTTGAGAAAGACAGATTTAATCACAAACAGGAATGAGCTTAGTTTGTTTTTACTGTATGATGGCTTTTAAGCACAAGATGGGGGTAGGCTGTTTCAGTGCCCTGACTTGTCTTATGTGTCCCTACCGAATCCTTGATAACATTTTAGCATTTTTTATCTGTGAGGTGGATGAAAAAATTTGTAATGCATCAAAAGAAGTATGGCCTGTTTATAAATTATACATGTTGTTGGCATAGAAAGAACAACATTTTAAGGCCATTATAATAATGGTATGCCTATAGTTACTATAGGTAACCATTTTGTCTCCTCTGCCAGGGAGTTTCCTTTTCACCAACCATTCCAGACTTCTGTTGAGGATAAGGGGTCATGTATTTTCTTGACTATTTCCTGCTGAAATTAGGACAACATTGTTAGGGTCCAGGATGGCTGGAATGTTAATGAAAGTCCAGGAGGGAATTCGGGCAATGGGGCATTCATCAGTAGCATCTGATGATCCAGCTGAAGAGACAAGGAGCAATCACATTGGCTGGACTGGTGTGTCAGCTTTCACCAAGTCCAGGGCTTTCTGATTTTACAGGACTCCCTGGGGTTGATGTGGTGTAGATCCCCTTTGGAGCAGTTTGTAGTCCACAGCTAATTTCTGGATAGTGTCTACCAGTCAAGTGGAATTCTCCCAAGTCAGATATATACTAGGGACAAGAGCTAAATACTTAAAGAAACTTTTATATTTGGAGCCATTAACAGAGAAGCTTAGGCATTTGATTAATAGGAATACTTACTTGGAGTCTGTTTGAGTTCAGACTCAAGGTCTTCAACTTCGAGGCAGATCAAGGTCTTATGACTTTCTTGATTCCCTGAAACTTATATTATCATTGTTTGTAATCTGTATTGAAATCCCCATTGTAGACAAAGCAGCTAACAGGTGTCTGTAAAACAGCCAGAATAGAGTTGTGCCTTCAACTCAGAGCAAACGCTGTGGCTTTGGGTTAAACCATGATCACTCTTTCATCTCCAGAGGGCTGGAAGTATATATTGGTCAGAAATGTTGTGATCATGGTGAAGAACATCTTTAAGTCTACATTTAGAAGGCGACTAGAGAAAAATTTAAATCTTGGGCTTTTGACCGATAACAATAACAGTACTTAACAATGCTATTAATAACTTATCATAAATCTATTGATTAATATTAACTCTGACCCTTTGAAGTCTTAGTAAGCATAGAATAACTTGTAATCATATATTTTAAATCACCTTCTTAGATCCTCATAATTTATTTAGACTTTTATATTTTAGATGTTTATAATTTATATAAACCTTAAATGTTTTTAACCGATTGCTTACCATTAGACATACATAATGGTTGGTTACTAAGTGTGGTCTTTGCAAAGAAAGTTTCTTTAAATAGTAGAACTTATGTCTGAGATCTGTTTATCCTATAATATGAAGCCTGTTAGTCAGGCAAACCTGTCTGTGAGTTGCCTTTTTAAATTAGGTGACCTAGTAGCTCTAGAAAAGTATGGTTTGGTTTTAATATATGAAGTGCACCCAGGCAGCTGCTGCTGAACTGATAAAGCTGTCAATAACATCAGAGATCTGAAATGGATAAACTACAACAGAAGTATAATCCAAATGAACTATCTACCAATTAAATGACCAAGACTTACTGCCACCTGAGTGTTTTCCCTAGGCTTCCATGGTCTTGGTGGCTTCATTGGAGGTAGAGGTAGTCTGTTGTATGTTTAATCACAAACCAGGATTTCTATCCTGTCTTTGACCATTAAGTTACCAGATAAAAGACACACACAACCTTTATATTTACAATAAGCCTTAATCAACACTAGAGCTTGGCAGATATCTACCCTCTATGTTATTAGAATCTACTTTCTATTGATAGTCCTGAGTTATTACTTACTATGTTTCATATGGGCTGCTCTTAGTTCCAGTTGCCTAGACCACAGGGCCATGTTTTCATGACTCACCTAATCCATAGTGACTTCTCTTCCATCCACCTTCTTCTCCTTCTCGTGGTTCTCCTCCAACCACAAGTTTTGGAATCCCAACTCCCACCTATGTCTCTTCTTCCCCACTATTGTTTGTCATCATCTTCATTTACCAATCAGAAATAACTTGGGCACTTGGGTCTATGTGTGGACTCCACATCTTCGAGGCTTGCACTTAGCATTACAATATACAGCAAGATCAAACCCCAATAGTAGTCAGTTAGTCTTCAGCTGTTACACAGAATTATGCCTCCATTTGCTGCACAGAACAGCATAGGCCTTTGGCTCTGAGATCTAGAAGGTCCGCTTGATTATCCTGTGGAGGAGGAACTTGGAAAAATTAATCCTCTGTGAGAAAGCAGACAGGGCAGTTAAACCAACAGTGTCCACAGTGTAGGGAGAGCCCTGGTGGCAATGGCAGTTTGGCCCAGGGGTTAGTGATACTATAATTCAGGTGGAGTTTTCTCTGCTCCATCGTCTCCTTTGGAGACCTTCGGGTTGCTTCTAGGATCTGTCATTTCTGTCTATCATAGAATGTGTTTTCCATTCATATCTTAAATATCACATTCTGCAGATCTCAGAAAAGTTTTGAGGGACATCTCTTAAGTATACCTCATTTTAAATAAACTTGTTTTCAGTTATTTGCTTCGTGTTTAACCTTGAAAACATAAACAGTAGGCTTAATAAAGCCTGTCCCTGTAAATGAATCATATTTTTGAAGAATTTGATCATTTATAAGGTGACTCTTAATCTGCATGTCTTAATTATCTTTAACGGTTTATTGCAAGGTAGTACCTTTTGTAAGATTAAGATTTTGCAGTTTCATCCCTGATTAAATTTAGTCTTAAAATGATTAAAAAATTTTTTGAAACAGGGTTTCTCTGTGCAGCCCTGGCTGTCTTGGAACTCACTATGTAGACCAGACTGACCTCAAACTTACAGAGATCCACCTGACTCTGCCTC
This sequence comes from Rattus rattus, assembly GCF_011064425.1. Classification (NCBI taxonomy): domain Eukaryota; kingdom Metazoa; phylum Chordata; class Mammalia; order Rodentia; family Muridae; genus Rattus; species Rattus rattus. The sequence goes on along the minus strand of NC_046162.1, from coordinate 8,922,344 downwards.
CTGAGTGTGGGACTAAAGGTGTGAGCCACCAAACCTGGCTTAACACAAGCCTTTGTATTCATGCACACAGGTGTCCCCCTAAGGCAGGGTTCAAGAGGTCAACATTGGATGCAAGAAGGACATTTTTTACAGTCCCAGGAGAGGGATCTCCAAATGGGGGATTTGGTGGGCAAAATAGGTAGGGTTAGAGAAGCAGCACATAAGCATAGCAAGTTAGTCACAATGACCTCCTGAAACAAAGGTATGATTACAAGGTGGGTATAACAACAGGTAGTTATAACAACAGGTAGTCGTAACAACAGGTAGTCATAACAACAGGTAGTCATAACAACAGGTAGTCATAACAACAGGTAGTCAAACAAACTTTTGAAACAAAGGTAGGGTTGCAAGATGATTGTAAAAACTTTTTGAGACAAAGGCATGGCTGCTATTTCCTGGAACAGGCAGTACAGAGCCATTTGCACCATTAAGGTTATAGGTAGGGCATAGATTTAATTGACTTTAATTTAGATTTAGTGCCTAGTTTGGCTTTATTATAAAATGGCTTTCAAGTCTAATATGAAAGCAATCTGGTTTATCTAAATGTCTGTCTGCCACCAACTAACCAGGATGATTCCACCAAAGTCCAACTCAAGGAACCAGAGTTTATTGTGCTCATTTAAGGGGTATGGTGAGGAGTTATTTACAGGGGAAATGGGTGACCCCAAGGCAAGTTTACCACCAGAAAGTCTCCTCCAGCATGGATGAAAACTTCCCCATAGGTGCACAGATAGCATACTCATTTCAGCTAAACTTTGAGCCCCTGTGCACACCAGCACCTCCCAGGATGATAATGAGACTGCATGCATTTATTGCAGAATTACATAAGTTCGAGGTCAGTGACCCTCCCCGCTCTTTCCTATAAAGGAACATCCACAGGGCCAATTTTGAAGATCTTTTGCAAGTAGTTACAGCTGTTCTGATGATTTTATACTCGAGGGTACAGCAGGGGAGAGACTTGTGGAGGTGCTGAGTTCGCCTCTTGTCTTAGAGTTGCCCACTCTTCCCAGCCCGAACTGATCCTATGATAAAGAGAAAGGAAGCAGCTGCTGATAGAGGATCCTGATTGGTCAGATTCTGTGTCACTTATCACTCCCTAAAGGAAATGGATGCAGGGAGAGGTAAGAGAATAGATAGTCTCTGGGCTGGGGAGCTATACTCAGAGGTATTCTAATGACCTGGCCACTTGAGCCTCTGTAAAAGGACATACCAACACTGATTCAAATCTCAGTTACAGCCATGCCCCCACCAAGCCACTTTTTCCTGTCCATTTTCTTAACTCCATCAGAGAAGGACCCTAGAACTACCTCCACTTTGAGAGATGCGGCTGAGGAAAGTCTCCAACAGTGTTTGTAGCTACTCTGGTCATTTCTGTAATTGGCTGTGAGACACCATTTCCCCAAGCACCCTCCTGAGAGGAAGACAACACTTTCAGCTGAGTCATTGGAGGGAAACAGGATGGAACTTTTTAGAAAGAAAATAAAGGAAGCAAACAAGTAAGAATAAGAGAGACATAAGTGAGACCCAGAGGTGATTTGTTGCCCCCAGACTGTCTTGAGCACCATTCTAGGAATTTAAGCCAGTGCATTCGTCTGCAAGCCTGTCATCATGGGAGCTGGCCTATTTCATGCCCAGCCAAGGAACAAAGCCCAGCAAAGCCATCATGTGAGGAGCCCACGTAGATGATTCAGGGAATATGAAAATGGTCAGGTTGTTTTGCTTTTCGCTGGTCAATGTATGTGCCCCAAGATTTAAGTGTTAAAGGCTTAACCAAAAGTTTCGGTCACTGTGGGAGGTGGAGGAGCTTTCATGGCCCTTTGGGAGGAACATTCTCACAGACAGAGGTTTATCTCCTAGATGAAGTTAGATCTTGTCAAGTTGACAGGATATTAGTCATTATACTAGAGATACAGAACCCAGTTCAATCCGAAGTACTACTGCCCAAAGTAAAATGAACAGAAGAATGCAAAAGGATATGTTGGATCATGTAGGCTTAGATTTTTCAAAAACTACTTTAATAAGGGTTCTTAAATGCTTTAACCTCTTGTAGCCCACCACTCACCTGAGGTAGGGGAAGGGAAAGGTTAGTAGGGAAAAGGAAGGTGTGGACCTGTTTAGAAATGGTTCTTTGTGGTCTTGAGAGATAGCTCAGCAGTTAAGAGCACTGGTTACTCTTCCAGAGGTTCTGAGTTTAATTCCCAGCAACCACGTGGTGGCTCACAACCATCTGTAATGGGATCCGATGCCCTCTTCTAGTGTGCATTAAGACAGCTAAAGTGTACTTACAAAATAAACAAATATTTAGCAATGGTTCTTTGGGGGCAATTCCAATCTTTGTTGTTAGGATAAAAGCAGTTCAGTTCAAATGAATCAGTAGTGGTGGCTCGATCCACTCACAAACACCATTAACAAGTCAGCAATGACAGTTCAATCCAGAAGAAACCCAGAGGCTCTGCCAATCGGCCTGAGTCCACACGAGCAAGAAGCTGCCATAATATCACGAGAAGTTCTCTCCATGGAGTCATGACAAATGATGATCAGCAAAGAAGGCAAGGCAATGGCACAGCGTTGTCAGTGAAGACCAGTGTCAGCAAAGCCCAATGAAGACCAGCAAAGAGTGACAAGGCAAACTAATGCTGCGGTGCCATCCACTGTCTCTTAGTTATACTTACATCCTTTCCAAGCATCGTGTTCTCTCCAGAGTCTGCTCTACCAAAACATCACACACCCCTTTCCAGGCAGCTTCCAGGAAAACACCTCATGTCTGTTCTAAGCAAAACATCCTCTCATAAGACAGATTCCAGAAAAAAATCATGTGACACAACTGAGTCTCCAAAGACACCATAAATTTCCACTTCAGGATCATGCTATATTTCAGACTAGAAGAGATTCCAACATGAACACGGTCTGCCCCATAGTCTAGTCTAGTTTCTAAGTGATAATGCAATGAGAATATTGGTTCCAGCATTCACTGGCTCTGAGACCTTACATCGCCTGAATGTGCCTTAGTTTTGTCATGTACAAAAGAGAACTGAGTGAGAGAAGGACCAGGGTTGTTAAGTGTACAGAGAAACAGAAAATGCTGATGAAGTTTTCTGGCACATGGCAAAGGCTTAAAAAAAAAAATCACAGCAACCACAAGGTTGGTGGGATAGCTCGGGGGTAAAAGTTGCTTCACAAACCTGTTAATCCAAGTTCAATACCCCAAACACACATAAAAGGGGAGAGAAAAATCCACTGTACAAAAGCAATCCTTAGACCCCGTACTATTGCATATATGACCCTATGCACACAAACATATACATACATATAATAAGAAAATTAATTAAAAGTAGTGATTCCGATGATTACTGTCAAATTCATCTCAATTAGGGCTTAGAATATTTTTAAGATTATGCAAAATGTACCTGATGCAGTTTGTGACACCACAAAAATGGGGTTAAGTGACTATCATAAAATTGAATATACCACCACTGTTAATGCGGAAATTATTTTTTAAATTCTAGGTGGCACTTTTGCTTCACATCCTTAATAGCCTCAGTCAGCTTCTATAAAATACTAGCAATTCTGCCTGTTTGACCTGGTGAGAAATCAGTTGTTTCATTGTTTGTCAGCACAGTATAAATGGATTTTTAAAAATGTTAATGCCTTAGTTTATAAGAAACAATTCAGAGATGTGTATGTGTGTGCAAATACATGTATATTTGTACATATTTGCACACACACACTTGTGCGTGTGTGTGTGTGCGCGTGTGTGTGTGTGTGTGTGTGTGTGTGTGTGTGTGTGTGTGTGTGTGTGTGTATACATTTGGAAGCCAGATGTTAACCTCTTATGTTGCTCCCCATTCTGATATTTTGAGGCAGGGTATTTGATTGGCCTGGAACTCACTGTTCCTATTAGGCCAGTGAACTACAGGATCTGTGTCTGTCTTCCCAGGGCTGGGTGATGAGCCCATGCTACCATACCTGCCTTTGTCAATTGGGTTCTGGGGATGGAAGTCAGGTCCTCTTATCAACTGAACTATCACCTCTTCAGTCTTTGATAAATATCTTCAAACACAGAATGCAGGGACTGGCTCACTTAGGAGAGGGACCTTTTCTTCAAGAGTTGGTAGTAAATATTTTTGCCTCAGAGTATCCCACCCAGCTACTCTGCTCTGTTGTAGAACAGAACAGCAATTGAGACAATACATGACAAATTCTGCATGGCCCTGTTCCATTGAAACTTTCTTTATGGGCACTAAAGTCAGAATTCTGTGCCATTTTCACATCGCGATCTGTTTTTCTCTCTCAAGCATTTGGGAATGTAAAAACCACTTGTGACTCATAGGCTGAACCAGAGAGGCAGGTGGTGGGTTGGACCAACCTCTAGGCCACAGTGTTCAGACCCTGCTTTCACTGTGTCCTCTCTTCTCCTCCACCTGTCCCTTTAGGTCGAATATAGTCCAGTCTTGCCTCACACTTGCTATGTAGCCAAAGATAATTTGAACTTCCAATTCTTCTGCCTCCATTTTCAGAGTGCCAGGTGTGTGCCACCATGCATGGTTTATACACTTACAGGAGCCACACTTCCCAGCTGGGCTCAAAATAGTTTTTCTGATGTGGGCTCTCAGTGATTCATGCTTGAGTTTTCTAGACTTGGGGTGTTGTGGGCAGCATATTCTACTCACACCCACACTGGAGTCTAGGCTTTTCCCCCCTTCCCCAAATATAACTAAGCACCTCCAGGGTAACCCAGCTACCTGCCATTCCAGTTCATTTTCTTTTTAGTAGGATGATGATGGTGCTTTGTTTTTATATGTATATGCACGTTCACGTGTACATCCATGCACAAGTGCTCATGAAGGTCAAGGTCAGGTGTCCTTTTTCCTTTTGTGTTCCTGAAATCAGTTCCTGAATGAGTGACTCTGCTAGACTTGCTGGCTCTACCTGAGAACACAAAGAAGCGTGTGCTGCCATACTCAGCATTTACTTCTTACGGGGTTTCTGAGGCTTAGTCATGTCCTTGTGTTTGTGTGGTGAGGCGCTGTACTGACAACCCATCTCCTTGCCCTTCTCATCCTATTTTTACTGGAAATGACATCATCAACTAGACTCAGTACTTTTCTATGCCCTGAGACAGTGACACCCCACCACCACTCCACAGTGTCAGGTGCCCACCTTAAGAACTATCAAGCAAGACACTCAATAGTCTTCACTCAGACCTGTATCGGGCTACAGACCCATTTTTAAAAGTCAGCTGTGATTCTAGGGCTTATGTCAAGAGGTGCTCTGGCTGACACTGTGTGAGAACAGTGAACTTGGCAACACCTCACTCTGCACAGAAACACAGGAAGCAGAAGCTATGAATCATCCATGCCTAAAATGTCCAAAGAAATGGCTAATCTCTCTTTCAGAGTCTCTTTTTTCCCCAAATCCCCACTATAGCCCCAGTGAGCTCAGTTTTCTGAGGCACTATTTGGTTTCCTAACCATTCTTGCATGACCAGGGCATTCTGCTAATCTTTGAGTTGGTATGCAAATTGGAAGTCATCATAAAAATCCTTAATTCATGGCTCAGGATGGATTTATAATTGTCTGGATTCATGAAGGAAATTGAAAAAAAAACATGAATAATACAGTGAACCATCATGCTGCAGAGTGTTAGTTGTTTATGTCATCCTAATTGGTCAATTATCTTATTACAGGGTTGTTTCAGAAGAACATGCTCTCTCTTTTTATTTCATTTACTTTGTTTTTTGAGACGGAATCTCAGGTAGTCCAGGTGGCCTCAAATGCTCTGTAGCCAAGGATAACCTTGAACATCTGATCTCCCTGCCCTCACCTACCTAAGCCTTAGGTCACAGTGACACACCACCATGTCTGGTTAGTGCTGAGAATCAAACCTAGGATTTTGTGCACGGTGGATGAGCACTCTACTGACTAAGCCAGAACAGCTCTCTTGGACATTCACTTCTACGGTCCCAGCTGGCCTCAGGAATTAGTCTGAGCCCCACTGACTTAGGTCTAGAACTGTGTCAGAGTGGCCCAGTGACTCACTGAAGATCATCTGGAAGTGTTGGGGAAAGGAAGGACATTGAGTATGCAAAACATATTACACATGGTCCAAGAATCCACCAGGACTCAAGTGTCATCTCATTTAGAATGCTAGCTCAGCGGTAACACATACGTTATTCACAGGAGACCTTTTGGAAATCCCACTTGGGAGCTGCAACTTCTGTCTGACCACAAAGTCTCAGAAACATTCTGTATGGTGATAAATCTTTGCCCTGGAGAGGATGTTCAGAACAAGCTGGACCTCATGTGATAAATGTCTCCATTGTGCCATGCATCCAAAGAAATAGGAAGATACGGTACCACACAGAGTTCAATAAAGATACTGCAGCTTAGCTAGCAGGTCATGTTAGCAGTTAGAAAGAATCAGAGCCAGGATTTGTGTCCAAGTCTTTCCCCTTTACCCTAATCATAATACCGACTATATACTCAACCAGTTTTCTGTTATTGTAATGAATATATGAGGCAAAGCAACTTATAAAATGGGAACTGAGGAGATGGCTCAGTGATTGCTGTGCAAGCATGAGGCCCCAAGTTTGGATCCTCAGCACAAACATAAAAATGTGTGTAAGATTATATTTTTAAAATTATAATCCCAGGATTGGAAATAGAGACACAACAAACACTGGGCTCTATGGCCAGCCAGCCTAGCCTGCTTGGTGAGTTCCAGGATGAAGAGAGATCTTGTCTCAAAAAAAAAAAACAGCACAAAATAAACAAACAAAAAACAAGGTGAGAGTGGAGAGATGGCTCAGTAGGTAAGAGCTGTTCTTGCAGAGACTCTGGGTTTGGTTCACAGAACCCATATAGCAGCTCACGACCATCTGTAACTCCAGTTCCAAGGGTTCTAACTCCCTCTTCTGGCCTTTGCATGCACACATTTGGCATACAAGCAAACAAAATAAACATACACGTAAAATAAATAAATTTTTAAGAATGTTAAAACAGAACAAAGTGTGTGGCTTCTAAGAAACAATACCTGAGGTTGTTCTCTGGTTCCCATGTGTATATGTTTATATTTGCATATGCACACACACACACACATGCATGCTTATGCATGCCCTCACAAACAGAGACTAAATTTTTATTTTACTTCAGTTTTGGAGGGTCAGTGTGTAGTCATTGCTTTGGACTTGTGGCCTTCTCCTTGTGAGTAGGAGGTGGAAGGAAGGGAAGAAGAAGGATTGGGGTTTCACTACCTCATCCACATTCTCCAAACCTGAGGTTTACCTCGAGGTCCACCTCTTATATGCCCACAGTCTCCTGAAAACACCCTTCTGGGAGGCAAGCCTTTAACACACAGGGGACACAATGCGACCCATAGCATCTTGGATTCCCTTGATGTGGTTTGACAGGTCAGATGGAGCTGAGAAACTAGAAACTCAGAGAAGCAGAAAAAATGTGCTTGAGGCTCAGATAGGGACTAAGAACGTGTGGAAGGGTGTGGAAGCCTTGTGGCTACAGTCTTCCTCACATACCATTGAGTCTAAAGATGAATTTTGGACTGCAGTATGATTGCTCTTGGCTTCATCCTCCTCCTCAAGACAAGCCTCTGGGATATCTCAGCCAAGAGCTTTGAAAATAATGCAGTCACTTCACCTCCTTGGGAAAGAATGATTCATTAAAATGCAACTGGATGCTTGCTTCTCATCCAATTAACGAGAGAGAGAGAGAGAGAGAGAGAGAGAGAGAGAGAGAGAGAGAGAGAGAGAGAGAGAGAGGCTCACCACATGCTGCGATAGGATGTCTGGGGCCTAAATGAGCTTCTTTCAACAATGAGCTGACAACAGCAAAAAATAGGCTGCTTCCAGGGTTTAATTGGGCTTAAATATACATTATCTATATCTACTCGCACCCTCTCATGGGTCAAGGCCAGGAAGATGTTCCCATGGAGATGTGGGTTAGGGCTCGAGTTTCATTGGGTTGCTACGTTGATTCTTTAAACAGGTGATGAGCTGGAGCTAATGAGGTGGCTATGGCTGCTCTTGCTGGGGACGGAGTTCAGTTCTCAGCACCCATACTGTCTGGTTCACAATTACCTGTAACTCCAAGGATGGGGATTCAGTGCCCACTTGTGGCCTCCATGGGCATCCACATCATGCATGTACATTTTAAATTTTATAGCTAAAGAGTTTTTAAAAAAAAACATTTTATTTAAATGTGGCAAAACATTTGTCAATTACATGTGAGCCTCTAGGCTTCCTACACCCTAGCACCAAACCCAATAATAACGGAAAACACTTAAAAACAAAACAAACCCCAAAAATCAAAACAAAAACAAAAACCACACCAAGACAGCAACAACAGAGTCAATGTAAAGAAGTACTAGTGTGTGTGTGGAAGTTTCAGCTTCACCACCTGGCCCTGTCGCTTTGGACCTGTGTTAGGGTGACATGTCCATCCTGGTAGGAACATGTGAATTCTGCACAGGATCTAGAATTTTGCTAGTTCTTCAGTCTATCACGAAGGCTTTCTTTGGAAATCAAGTCTGGATTAGATAGAGTCCCAGTCCTGCCATGCATTCGTTATCCTTGACTCATGATCTCTCCATGTCTTTTGATTCAACTGGAAAGAGATGGTTATGATGAAGGCACCCACCTCCCAGATTGTCGAGAAGAACAAGAGCCTTCATCCTGTGTACCAGCTATGGAGAGTGGATTGGCAGCAAGAGAAGCAAATGGGGCTTGGCCTCTTGAACCTGCGGGCTACACTAAGGGAGATTTCTTCTGACAGTAGCTACTTTATTCTCCTAGCCCATGTTCATAGATGTTTCAAACTGAGAGTGATGCATGTCTGACATCCCCACCCGAGGGAGGCTGAGGCTGGAAAAGGCTATCCTGGGCTATATAGTAAGAGCCAGTCTCAAAACTCAATCAGTTGATTCATCAACCCAACAGCAGTTTCCACATTGTTAATTTCTCTTACCCACTGCTACTTCATTTCTTCTGTTCCTAAGTAACAAGATTCTCAAGATAAATGCCTGAACCTGTGGGCCCATCCCAGCCATGCCTGGCACTCAGCTCTTGTTTGTTGCTGCTGCTGCTGCTGCTGCTGCTGCTGCTGCTGCTGCTGCTGCTGCTGCTGCGGCACATGCACCCCTGGGGAGGCATTTGGGGATAAAAAGATGGATTTAGCTGCTTCTTCCCCAGAAGTGACTCAACTCCTGTAAGCTCTGTGACAGCAATGGCAGTTGGAGCCCTGGGGACTTCTGTGTCTTAATGCTGTGTGCTCATCTAACAGTAAACAAACTCAGTTGCAAAATGTGCCCATCTTGCCTAGTCAGCCTGGAAGCTTCCTTGTGTCTCTTCTCATGATTTGCTCTCCTCAAGTGTCCAGTTGTTGGCATTTGATGGATGTCGTCCTTTGGGAAGATACCAGGAGGGAGCGTCCTAAGATGTTAGTTCAATCATATAAGCTCAGACTGAACAAAAAGCACCCTGTAAGATTCGCATCTGTTTATTTCCTGCATCTGCCTTGCTGTGGTTTGAAGTCTTCTATGCAACCAGACATGGCCTTTAACCCTAGTTTATCCTAATCCTTGTGGTGACCTTTAACAGTCTTCCCAGACAACTGATGTCTTGAAACTTAAGAAAGGCAGAGTTTATTGGGCTCTCATCTTGAGGGGACAGTCATGGTGGGGAGGGCATGATGATAGGAGTGTGAGACATTTGATCACATTGCATTTGCCACCAGGAATCAAAGAGAGGAGTGCTGGTACTCAGGCCACTCCCCTTTTAATTCAGTCCAGGACCCCAGCCCATAGTGACAGCCACATTCATAGTGGGTGTCCTTGTCTCTGTTAACCTCTAGAAAATTCTGCATATACATGCCCAGAGGCCTGTCTCCTGGCTGGTTGCAGAAGCTGTCAACTCTTTCCATCTTTATTAACTTGAGTATTTCTTATTTACATTTCGATTGTTATTCCCCTTCCCGGTTTCCAGGCCAACATCCCCCTAACCCCTGGCCTCCCCTTCCACATAGGTGTTCCCCTCCCCATCCTCCCCCCATTACCGCCCTCCCCCCAAGAATCCCATTCACTGGGGGTTCAGTCTTGGCAGGACCAAGGGCTTCCCCTTCCACTGGTGCTCTTACTAGGCTATTCATTGCTACCTATGCAGTCGGAGCCCAGGGTCAGTCCATGTATAGTCTTTGGGTAGTGGCTTAGTCCCTGGAAGCTCTGGTTGCTTGGCATTGTTGTTCATATGGGGTCTTGAGCCCCTTCAAGCTCTTCCAGCCCTTTCTTTGATTCCTTCAACAGGGGTCCCGTTCTCAGTTCAGTGGTTTGCTGCTGGCATTTGCCTATGTATTTGCTGTATTCTGGCTGTGTCTCTCAGGAGAGATCTACATTCAGTTCCTGTCCGCCTGTACTTCTTTGCTTCATCCATCTTATCTAATTGGATGGCTGTATATGTATGGGCCACATGTGGGGCAGGCTCTGAATGGATGTACCTTCTGCCTCTGTTTTAATCTTTGCCTCCCTATTCCCTGCCAAGGGTATTCTTGTTCCCCTTTTAAAGAAAAAGTGAAGCATTCGCATTTTGGTCATCCTTCTTGAGTTTCATGTGTTTTGTGTATCTAGGGTAATTCGAGCATTTGGGCTAATAGCCACTTATCAATGAGTGCATACCATGTGTGTTTTTCTGTGATTGGGTTACCTCACTCAGGATGATATTTTCCAGTTCCATCCATTTGCCTTTGAATTTCATAAAGTCAGTGTTTTTGATAGCAGGGTAGTATTCCATTGTGTAGATGTACCACATTTTCTGAATCCATTCCTCTGTTGAAGGGCATCTAGGTTCTTTCCAGCTTCTGGCTATTATAAATAAGGCTGCTATGAACATAGTGGAACACGTGTCTTTTTTATATGTTGGGGCATCTTTTGGGTATATGCCCAAGAGAGGTATAGCTGGGTCCTCAGGTAGTTCAATGTCCAATTTTCTGAGGAACCTCCAGACTGATTTCCAGAATGGTTGTACCAGTCTGCAATCCCACCAACAATGGAGGAGTGTTCCTCTTTCTCCACATCCTCGCCAGCATTTGCTATCATGAGTTTTTGATCTTAGCCATTCTCACTGGTGTGAGGTAAAATCTCAGGGTTGTTTTGATTTGCATTTCCCTTATGACTAAAGATGTTGAACATTTCTTTAGGTGTTTCTCAGCCATTTGGCATTCCTCAATTGTGAATTCTTTGTTTAGCTCTGAACCCCATTTTTAATAGGGTTATTTGTCTCTCTGTGGTGTAACTTCTTGAGTTCTTTGTATATTTTGGATATAAGGCCTCTATCTGTTGTAGGATTGGTAAAGATCTTTTCCCAATCTGTTGGTTGCCATTTTGTCCTAATGACAGAAGAATGCCTACAGAAGCTTTGCAGTTTTATGAGGTCCCATTTGTCGATTCTTGATCTTAGAGCATGAGCCATTCGTGTTTTGTTCAGAAAATTTTCCCCAGTGTTTGAGACTCTTGCCCAATTTCTTTCCTATTAGTTTGAGTGTATCTGGTTTAATGTGGAGGTCCTTGATCCACGTGGACTTACCCTTTTTACGGGGGGATAAAAATGGATCAATTTGCATTCTTCTACATGCTGACCTCCAGTTGAACCAGCACCATTTGTTGAAAATGTTATTGCATTGAATCTGTAGCTTGCTTTTGGCAAGATGGTCATTTTTACTGTATTCATCCTGCATATCCATGAGCATGGGAGGTCTTTCCATCTTCTGATATTTTCTTCAATTTCTTTCTTTAGAGACTTGAAGTTCTTGTCATACAGATCTTTCATTTACTTGGTTAGAGTCACACCGAGGTATTTTAAATTATTTGTGACTATTTTGAAGGGTGTCATTTCCTTAATTCCTTTCTCAGCCTGTTTATCCTTTGAGAAGAGGAAGGCTACTGATTTGTTTGAGTTAATTTTATACCCAGCCACTTTGCTGAAGTTGTTTATCAGGCTTAGTCAGTCGTTCTCTGGTAGAACTTTTGGGGTCACTTAAGTATACTACATATCATCTGCAAATAATGATATTTTGACATCTTCCTTTCCAATTTGTATTTCTTTGACAGTATCCCTTCTTAAACTGTGAGCCCCAAACCCTTCTCCCTGCAAGTTTTTTGTTTTTGGTTTTGGTTTTGGTTTTGGTTTTTTTTTTTTTTTTTTTTTTTTAGATATTTTGTAACATGGACAAAAAAGTAGCTAATGCATGAAATAAAGTTTTTTAATTATCTGTACTTATTATATGTGGATATTGTACCACTTGCCCTGACATCTCTTCCTCAGAAGACAGTGTGCTGGAGTCAGTTCTCTCTTTTCACCCTATGGGTCCTGGGGATTGAGCTCAGGTTCATCAGGCTTGGCAGCAAGCGCCTTTATCCACTGAGCAATCTGGCCAGAAGCCATGTTTCCTGTGGGAATCACCATAATTACCCTCCCCACATTTCTCCGCACCTCTGCTGCTTCAGGGCCTGGCTACTGATGCTTTCTGAGAGAGTGGTATCCTGACACTGCTAGCATAGGATGAGGACAATAGGTGGCAGGTTAAACAAGTGCACTGGTCCCTCAAAAGTTCCTTGTGGCCATATATAGTGCACAGCATAGCTGAGCAATTCATTCCTCATGACTGCTGGTGTGGGGGATCTGGTCACAGAGCTGAGCCAGGGGATTGACAGACAGCCTAAAGTCCTACAGAGAGTGAGGAGTAGACCTGGAGCTCCCGACTATGCCATCAGATTTCACTCATCCCATGACACCCTTCAAAACCTGGGTACCCTAAGCCAGAAAATTTGCAGACAGTAATGCTCAGGCCATCTGAATGTCATAATTACTTTGTGTGTGTGTGTGTGTGTGTGTGTGTGTGTGTGTGTGTGTGTGTGTGTGTGTGTGTGTATACACATGGGAACCAGAAGTTGACATTAGGTGTCTTCCTCTAATTCTCTCCACCTTATTTTTTTTTTGAGAGAGAAAGGCAGAGTAAGGGTCTGTAACTGAACGTGGAGATTATTGATTCAGTTAAGCTGGTCAGCCAACAAGCTGCAGAGGCCTGCATGTTTTCACACACCTCTCGCACCCAGTGCTGGTGTTACAGATGCCTGTTGTTATGAGCACACTATGCCAGAAACATTGATGAACATGTTTGTGTCTTTCCACAATGTCAGCTTTCTTAAATAGCAATAAATTCACAAAGTTTATCTGTTTCATTGACAGCAATTTGTCATATAATCCACCTGCCTTAGTAGCCTGGCTGAGGTGAATGTAAGTTCTATTCCAGTCTTAATTATGAATGTTAATTCTCAGATCACAGTAAATATATCTATGTTTCTAAATTCACATGGGTTACAGAATGATTGCTAATCAAACAGGCTGCAGCAGAGTTCAAGAGGTTTCAGGAATGCGCTGAGAAAGAGGCTGTAACTCTAAGACAATGAGCTGGAGGTGCCTGATTCTGAAACTACTGGAGTCATGTTAGAGTGCAAAGCTACAGAGCTCAGCTGTGAGGTATGGGATGGGAAACAGTAGGTCAGGTCCAGGCCAAGTTGGCAAATAGGAGGACTAGCAGTCAGTTGCCTAGGTTGCATCAGTGCAGGTGAGGGGGATGAGCCAAAGCTTTAGGCACAGCTGAGTTCTTGCCCTGAACCTGCATGCTATGTATCAGATGTAGGTTTCTGTGGCACCTGGCCATTGCAGTGTTCATGTGCTTGTTACTTTATGTGATCCTTTCCTTGGTCTGATGTGTGTGATAAGTTCTTGAGCCAAGTTTCCTCACAGGATTTTTATGTACCCATGTGCTTTTATAGTTTCAATTTATTCTTATAGAACCACAGGGATAAGTCACTTATCAGCTGTGCTCGGCGGGTGCTGCCTGGCAGTTGCTGTCATTTCTGGTTCTGCCCAGGGACAGTCACCCTTTTCCCTCAAAACAGAGACAAAAGATGCTTGTAAAATGGCTACTAAGGCAGGTGGATTATATGACAAAATGCTACTAACATTTTGGTAGATCTTTATTAGTCCTTTTAAATATGTTGGAGGCTGGAAGGTTGGCTCAGAGGTTAAGAACATGTACTGCTCTTGCAAGGACCAGAGTTCAGCTCCCAGCATTCACATCAGGTGCCGCACAACCTGTGATTACAGCTGCAGGGGGGATTTTATACTCTGTCCTCATATAGGTAATTTTATACAGAGGCCAGATACAGACTTGTCCCCTTTGGTGTCATGCTAGTGTTCAGTATGTTTGTACTTGAGATTTCAGAGCTTTGGATTGGGAATGCTCAACCTCTATCACCATACTGACATTGCATGGACTATACTAAGGAGTGATGACGGTGGTGGCACAGGCCTGTCACCCAGCACTTGGAAGGCAGAGGCAGAAGGATGGGAGTTCAAGGTCATCCTGGGCTACATAAGAGATTCAAGGTCAACCTGGGCTATATGAATCCTAGTCTCAAAAACAAACAAACCCAAATCCTGTATCTATGTCTCTTTCTTTTTCCGAATGTGATAGTTTTGGGTTTTTTTTTTAAGAGAATGAAAAAGAAAAAGAAAATCCCAGAGGGATGTCTATAAATGTGATTAGTTGCTCTCTCTGGGTAGTGTGGTTATGGACAATATTTTATTATATTCACTTATTTATTGTGGGGGGAGAGCACATGTGTGCCATAGTGTAGGAGGCAGTGTGTGTGTGTGTGTGTGTGTGTGTGTCGGGGTCTTTCTTTCCATCTGAGGCTTGAATTCAGACTGTCGGTCTTGGCAGCAAGACTAGCCCTGAATTTTTTTTCTGTCTTTCTTTCCCACTAGTGTTCTCTGAATTTCCTACAAGAAAGCTGTGTTACTTTGTATCACTACTACTTACATTGCTTAGTAGTACCTTAAAATAATTAGAACAGTTTTCTTCTAGACTTATCCTTAGCCTTTGCAAAGTGAGTATGCAAAGTTGTCATGGTCAAAGAGGCAAAACCAAAGGGTTGGGGCTAGGCAGGGACTGATAGTGCCGGAGAAAGTTCCCATGAGCCTGCTGAGCCTGTGCAGAAAGAAGGCTCCACATCTGTCTTAGTTCATGTTCTGCTACTATGGCAGAATACCTGGGAACTGATGATTTGTAAAGAAAAGAGGTTAATTCTAGTGAAGGCCAGAAAGTTCAAGTCTGGGTGATGTCTCAGGCGTCCTCACAGTGCAGATGACACTAAGTGTAGGGTTCTGTCACCCAGGGGCTCTTCCCAGCTCTGTCCCAGCTGGGTGTGTGGATTCAGGCAAAGGGGAGAGAGCCCAGCGGGGCGGGAGGGGGGCTTCCCCTGCCTCCTGCTGCCGGTCCTTCTCCTTTCCACCACCTCTGCCTGCCTTTTTGGTTGCTTGGTGGGGCTGAGCCAGCAGGGAACTGACTAACCAGCAAGGGGTGCAGGGGAGATTCTGGCGGTGATGATTTCCGGAGAGCAGATCTCTTCCTAAAGCGGCTGCCTTACAGCTCTTATGACAGAAGCTCTCAGACGATGGAATAATTCCTGCACACCTTTAATTCTGAACACGACACTTAAATATAGTTTTTCGGATGGGTCAGTGACTGACAGCAGAAACTTCCTATTGGTTTGGCTTGAGAGCTTGGGAAGACCTCATCTACATATCCCAGGGCATGGTCCTGCTTCTATGACTGATCTGTCTTGACCTATGACCTATGGTCACGTCCTCACCTGTGGAGGAGGGGCTTAAGACATTGCCCTACATGACTGGTCTGTCTCAAACCTCTCTACAGGGGTCCATGTGGGGCATAGCTACTCAAGGTCCTGATATCCTGCGAGAATGGGAATGCACCTGCTGTCCTTTTTAGGATCTCCAGGGGGTTCGACCTATCTCGACCAGGAATCAGGGTACTTTTCACTGCCCGCTGCCCCACAACCAAGGTACCTGCAGGAGCAGTGAGCAAGCTGGAAAATGGGACATGATTTATGACAAGCTGCTTCCTAGATAATCCAGGCCTGTAAGAGGAGGAACATACTTGATAATCTCTAATCATGTCTCACAGACCCTAGTCTCTCTGCCCCATTATCCTGGGGACACAAGTCACATTTTAACCATAGCACCATGGATTTCCTGGATTTCGAAGGTTCCTTCTAGCACATGATGTCAGCCCGGTTCATATGTCTGCCCCTGAGGTGTGTCATGGCTGTTCCCCAGAGCAATAGCACAGCTTTCCTGGTAGGAATTCTTACCTTTTGGACAGAGCTCTCACTGTTCCCCAGATGGAACTTGACCTCACAGGCCTCTGCTTCCTTGTTAGCTGGGATGAGGAAGCACACCCCTAATTCTGGTGGGAATCTTTGAAAGCCCTGGTGGCCTTTGAGTCCTGATGGCAGTCTCCTGTCCACACAGGCCAGCTGGACATCATCTCTATGGCTGAGACCAGCATGATGCCGGAGGAGATTGAGCTGGAGATGGCGAAAATCCAGCGTCTCCGTGAAGTCCTGGTTCGTCGAGAGTCAGAACTCAGGTTCATGTGAGTGAGTGGGGAAGCAAGGGTCAAGGTATGAAGACAGAGGCAGCCTGGAGAGCATGGTTGGGGACTGAGCATCACACACTAAGACTGAGATCCTAGAAGCAACAAGAAACTCCCCTATGGATCCACATGCTCTCAGAAGCAGCCTGACTTAACTAACTAACTAACTAACTAACTAACTAACTAACTTCTTTCCTTCCTTCATTTTTCATTTTTAGTTTGGTTTTTTTAAGACAGGGTTTCCTTTGTGTAACAGCCTTGGGTCTCTTGAAACTTACTATATAGACCAGGCAGGCTTAAAACACACAGAGATCCACCTGCCTCAGCCTCCTGAGTGCTGAGATGAAAGGTGTTGCCACCATGCCCAGCTTAAATTCAGTTTTCTTTATTAAAATATTTAAAGAAAGAAAATAGAACACCAACAACTCATAAAATTACATCCTGGTTTTTGGTGAGATGAGAAGGGATTAAGGTCACCATGGAAGATGGGCCAAGGTACAAGTAGGACCTACAGTCTTTTCTCTTTCCGGAAAATCCAAGCTTCCTGGAAACCTTATTTGTCTTTATGTTTCAACTTTGCTATTTTAAGTGGGACATACCAGAAACGGTTATTTATGGCATTTTTCAAAAGCTGTGCTCTCTGGCTTGTCACGTGGTAGGTATGTTTTTGTTGTATTGAGAAATGATTTTGAACTCCCCAACTCCTTGGTGCTGGGCTGGGATTCCCTCACCTGTTCACAAGTGATCGTTAGCATCCTAATAATGTGGGGTCCCACAGGGGATGCTGTGACAGCCACAACCCTGATGAAATTATGCAGGCCTGTGTACACACACAAGTGTATGAGCAACTGTATATCCAAGCTGGAGAGAGAGAGAGAGAGAGAGAGAGAGAGAGAGAGAGAGAGAGAGAGAGAGAGAGAGAGAGAGAGAAAAGACATATTCTCATTTTGAGCCAGGTTAAATAGAAAACTGGTTTATTGGGGGAACTAGCCATAGCATTTCAGGGAAATGGCAATATCAAGGTGGATGATTTTCTGTAAAGGTGCAGCTGGAGATGGTGTTTAGAGGTTATTTTTTAATTATATAAAACATGAAATAGTTCTTCCTGGTTGCTGCGGCTGTGGAGAGCTCATAAGCAACACCCCAAGAGCAAACTTGAGCCTCGGGACCACAGGTAAGACCAACTTTTCTGCTGCAAGCGACCTGCCTGGTGAACTCAGGTCACACAGAGGCAAAATTCCTCTAGGACCGGACACTTCCGGTATTTAGCGGGAGTCCCAAACCAGCGGATCCCTGCCCGCAGCAGCTCTCTGCTCCCAAACCCCGTGGGAGAGAGCCCTCACCGCCTGGTCAGGTGGGCACTCCTGAGGCTGCAGAGCGGAAGAGACCACCAACACTGCCCACCCCTGCTCACATCCCTAGGAAGCTCCTGGAAAGGGCGGCACAGATCTTCCTGGTGGTTGCGGCTGGGGAGAGGTCATAAGCAACACCCCACAAGCAAACGTGAGCCTCGGAACCACAGGTAAGACCAACTTTTCTGCTGCAAGCGACCTGCCTGGTGAACTCAAGACACAGGCCCACAGGAACAGCTGAAGACCTGTAGATAGGAAAAACTACACGCCCAAAAGCAGAACACTCTGTCCCCATAACTGGTTGAAAGAAAACAGGAAAACAGGTCTACAGCACTCCTGAAACACAGGCTTATAGGACAGTCTAGCCACTGTCAGAAATAGCAGAACAAAGTAACACTAGAGATAATCTGATGGCGAGAGGCAAGCGCAGGAACCCAAGCAACAGAAACCAAGACTACATGGCATTGTCAGGGCCCAATTCTCCCACCAAAGCAAACACGGAATATCTAAACACACCAGAAAAGCAAGATCTAGTTTCAAAATCATATTTGATCATGATGCTGGAGGACTTCAACAAAGACATGAAGAACTCCCTTAGAGAACAAGTAGAAGCCTACAGAGAGGAATCGCAAAAATCCCTAAAAGAATTCCAGGAAAACATAAATAAACAAGTAGAAGCCCATAGAGAGGAGTCACAAGAATTCCAGGAAAACACAATCAAACAGTAGAAGGAACTAAAAATGGAAATAGAAGCAATCAAGAAAGAACACATGGAAACAACCCTGGATATAGAAAACCAAAAGAAGAGACAAGGAGCTGTAGATACGAGCTTCACCAACAGAATACAAGAGATGGAAGAGAGAATCTCAGGAGCAGAAGATTCCATAGAAATCATCGACTCAACTGTCAAAGATAATGTAAAGCGTAAAAAGCTACTGGTCCAAAACATACAGGAAATCCAGGACTCAATGAGAAGATCAAACCTAAGGATAATAGGTATAGAAGAGAGTGAAGACTCCCAGCTCAAAAGACCAGTAAATATCTTCAACAAAATCATAGAAGAAAACTTCCCTAACCTAAAGAAAGAGATACCCATAAGCATACAAGAAGCCTACAGAACTCCAAATAGATTGGACCAGAAAAGAAACTCCTCCCGTCACATAATAGTCAAAACACCAAACGCACAAAATAAAGAGAGAATATTAAAAGCAGTAAGGGAAAAAGGTCAAGTAACATATAAAGGCAGACCTATCAGAATCACACCAGACTTTTCGCCAGAAACTATGAAAGCCAGAAGATCCTGGACAGATGTCATACAGACCCTAAGAGAACACAAATGCCAGCCCAGGTTACTGTATCCTGAAAAACTCTCAATTAACATAGATGGAGAAACCAAGATATTCCATGACAAAACCAAATATACACAATATCTTTCTACAAATCCAGCACTACAAAGGATAATAAATGGTAAAGCCCAACATAAGGAGGCCTAGAAGAAGCAAGAAACTAATCGTCTTGGCAACAAAACAAAGAGAAGAAAAGCACACAAACATAACCTCATATCCAAATATGAATATAACAGGAAGCAATAATCACTATTCCTTAATATCTCTCAACATCAATGGCCTCAACTCCCCAATAAAAAGACATAGATTAACAAACTGGATACACAACGAGGACCCTGCATTCTGCTGCCTACAGGAAACACACCTCAGAGACAAAGACAGACACTACCTCAGAGTGAAAGGCTGGAAAACAACTTTCCAAGCAAATGGTCAGAAGAAGCAAGCTGGAGTAGCCATTCTAATATCAAATAAAATCAATTTTCAACTAAAATTCATCAAAAAAGATAAGGAAGGACACTTCATATTCATCAAAGGAAAAATCTACCAAGATGAACTCTCAATCCTAAATATCTATGCCCCAAATACAAGGGCACCTACATACGTAACAGAAACCTTACTAAAGCTCAAAACACACATTGCACCTCACACAATAATAGTAAGAGATTTCAACACCCCACTCTCATCAATAGACAGATCATGGAAACAGAAATTAAACAGAGACGTAGACAGACTAAGAGAAGTCATGAGCCAAATGGACTTAACGGATATTTATAGAACATTCTATCCTAAAGCAAAAGGATATACCTTCTTCTCAGCTCCTCATGGTACTTTCTCCAAAACTGACCATATAATTGGTCAAAAAATGGGCCTCAACAGGTATAGAAAGATAGAAATAATCCCAGGCATGCTATCAGACCACCACAGCCTAAAAGCTGGTCTTCAATAACAATAAGGAAGAATGCCCACATATACGTGGAAATTGAACAATGCTCTACTCAATGATAACCTGGTCAAGGAAGAAATAAAAGAAAGAAATTAAAGACTTTTTAGAATTTAATGAAAATGAAGGTACAACATACCCAAACTTATGGGACACAATGAAAAGCTGTGCTAAGAGGAAAACTCATAGCGCTGAGTGCCTGCAGAAAGAAACAGGAAAGAGCATATGTCACCTGCTTGACAACACACCTAAAAGCTCTAGAACAAAAAGAAGCAAATACACCCAGGAGGAGTAGAAGGCAGGAAATAATCAAACTCAGAGCTGAAAT
Source organism: Rattus rattus (assembly GCF_011064425.1). Lineage (NCBI taxonomy): Eukaryota > Metazoa > Chordata > Mammalia > Rodentia > Muridae > Rattus > Rattus rattus. Next base: position 8,901,813 of record NC_046162.1, on the reverse strand, counting down.
CAACCAAGTAGAAACAAAAAGGACCATAGAATGAATCAACAGAACCAAAGTTGGTTCTTTTGGAGAAAATCAACAAGATAGATAAACCCTTAGCCAGATTAACGAGAGGACACAGAGAGTGTGTCCGAATTAACAAAATCAGAAATGAAAAGGGAGACATAACTACAGATTCAGAGGAAATTCAAAAATCATCAGATCATACTATAAAAGCCTATATTCAACAAAACTTGAAAATCTGCAGGAAATGGACAATTTCCTAGACAGATACCAGGTACCGAAGTTAAATCAGGAACAGATAAACCAGTAAAACAACCCCATAACTCCTAAGGAAATAGAAGAAGTCATTAAAGGTCTCCCAACCAAAAAGAGCCCAGGTCCAGACGGGTTTAGTGCAGAATTCTATCAGACCTTCATAGAAGACCTCATACCAATATTATCCAAACTATTCCACAAAATTGAAACAGATGGAGCACTACCGAATTTCTTCTATGAAGCCACAATTACTCTTATACCTAAACCACACAAAGACACAACAAAGAAAGAGAACTTCAGACCAATTTCCCTTATGAATATCGACGCAAAAATACTCAATAAAATTCTGGCAAACCGAATCCAAGAGCACATCAAAACAGTCATCCACCATGATCAAGTAGGCTTCATCCCAGGCATGCAGGGATGGTTTAATATATGGAAAACCATCAACGTGATCCATTATATAAACAAACTGAAAGAACAAAAACACATGATCATTTCATTAGATGCTGAGAAAGCATTTGACAAAATTCAACACCCCTTCATGATAAAAGTCCTGGAAAGAATAGGAATACAAGGCCCATACCTAAACATAGTAAAAGTCATATACAGCAAACCAGTTGCTAACATTAAACTAAATGGAGAGAAACTTGAAGCAATCTCACTAAAATCAGGGACTAGACAAGGCTGCCCACTCTCTCCCTACTTATTCAATATAGTTCTTGAATTTCTAGCCAGAGCAATCAGACAACAAAAAGGAGGTCAAGGGGATATGATCGGAAAAGAAGAAGTCAAAATATCACTATTTGCAGATGATATGATAGTATATTTAAGTGATCCCAAAAGTTCCACCAGAGAACTACTAAAGCTGATAAACAACTTCAGCAAAGTGGCTGGGTATAAAATTAACTCAAATAAATCAGTAGCCTTCCTCTACACAAAAGAGAAAAAGCCGAGAAAGAAATTAGGGAAACGACACCCTTCATAATAGATCCAAATAATATAAAGTACCTTGGTGTGACTTTAACCAAGCAAGTAAAAGATCTGTACAATAAGAACTTCAAGACTCTGAAGAAAGAAATTGAAGAAGACCTCAGAAGATGGAAAGACCTCCCATGCTCATGGATTGGCAGGATTAATATAGTAAAAATGGCCATTCTACCAAAAGCGATCTACAGACTCAATGCAATCCCCATCAAAATACCAATCCAATTCTTCAAAGAGTTAGACAGAACAATTTGCAAATTCATCTGGAATAACAAAAAACCCAGGATAGCTAAAACCATCCTCAACAATAAAAAGAACTTCAGGGGAATCACTATCCTGAACTCAAGCATGTATTACAGACAATAGTGATAAAAACTGCATGGTATTGGTACAGAGACAGACAGATAGACCAATGGAACAGAATTGAAGACCCAGAAATGAACCCACACACCTATGGGCACTTGATTTTTGACAAAGGAGCCAAAACCATCCAATGGAAAAACGATAGCATTTTCAGCAAATGGTGCTGGTTCAACTGGAGGTCAACATGTAGAAGAATGCAGATCGATCCATGCTTATCACCCTATACAAAGCTTAAGTCCAAGTGGATAAAGGACCTCCACATCAAACCAGATACACTCAAACTAATAGAAGAAAAACTAGGGAAGCATCTGGAACACATGGGCACTGGAAAAAATTTCCTGAATAAAACACCAATGGCTTGCTCTAAGATCAAGAATCGACAAATGGGATCTCATAAAACTACAAAGCTTCTGTAAGGCCAAAGGACAAAACTGTTAGGACAAAATCGGCAACCAACAGATTGGGAAAAAATATCTTTACCAATCCCATTAACAGATAGAGATGGCCTTATATCTTCCAAATAAATACAAAAAACTCAAGAAGTTACACATGAGAGGACAAATAACCTATAATAAAAATTGGGGTTCAGAGCTAAACAAAGAATTCACAGCTGAGGAATGCCGAATGGCTGACAAACACCTAAAGAAATGTTCAACATCTTTAGTCATAAGGGAAATGCAAATCAAAACAACCCTGAGATTTCACCTCACACCAGATCAAAAACTCAGGTGACAGCAGATGCTGGCGAGGATATGGAGAAAGAGGAACACTCCTCCATTTTTGGTGGGATTGCAGACTGGTACAACCATTCTGAAATCAGTCTGGAGGTTCCTCAGAAAATTGGACATTGAACTGCCTGAGGATCCAGCTATACCTCTCTTGGGCATATACCCAAAAGATGCCCCAACATATAAAAAAAGACACGTGCTCCACTATGTTCATAGCAGCCTTATTTATAATAATGAAGCTGGAAAGAACCCAGATGCCCTTCAACAGAGGAATGGATACAGAAAATGTGGTACATCTACACAATGGAATATTACTCAGCTATCAAAAAAACAATGACTTTATGAAATTCATAGGCAAATGGTTGGAACTGGAAAATATCATCCTGGTGAGGTAACCCAATCACAGAAAAACACACATGGTATGCACTCATTGATAAGTGGCTATTAGCCCAAATGCTTGAATTACCCTAGATGCCTAGAACAAATGAAACTCAAGACGGATGATCAAAATGTGAATGCTTCCTCCTTCTTTAAAAGGGAACAAGAATACCCTTGGCAGGGAATAGAGAGGCAAAGATTAAAACAGACACAGAAGGAACACCCATTCAGAGCCTGCCCCACATGTGACCCATACATATACAGCCATCCAATTAGACAAGATGGATGAAGCAAAGAAGTGCAGGCCGACAGGAGCTGGATGTAGATAGCTCCTGAGAGACACAGCCAGAATACAGCAAATACAGAGGCGAATGTCAGCAGCAAACCACTGAACTGAGAATAGGACCCCCGTTGAAGGAATCAGAGAAAGAACTCGAAGAGCTTGAAGGAGCTCGAGACCCCTTATGAACAACAATGCCAAGCAACCAGAGCTTCCAGGGACTAAGGCACTACCTAAAGACTGTACATGGACTGACCCTGGACTCTGACCTCATAGGTAGCAATGAATATCCTAGTAAGAGCACCAGTGGAAGGGGAAGCCCTGGGTCCTGCTAAGACTGAACCCCCAGTGAACTGATTGTTGGGGGGAGGGCGGCAATGGGGGGAGGATGGGGAGGGGAACACCCATAAAGAAGGGGAGGGGGAGGGATTAGGGGGGATGTTTGCCCGGAAACCGGGAAAGGGAATAACACTTGAAATGTAAATAAGAAACACTCAAGTTAATAAAGAAAAACATAAAAAATATACAATACATGATTTTCACAAATATTAATTTTATATCTACAAAAATGGAGTCTTAGATTCTCACTGTAACCTAGAGAAGTGGGTGTTGTCACCTACTATTTCTTACTTTGCTTTGTTTTGTGACACCAGCTCACTGCGTGTCCCAGGCTGGTCTCTCCAGTGCTAAGTACTGATATGCACCACCATGTTCAGCTCTCACTACTATGTTAAACAAAAGTCATGAGTTGAGCTTGGGTTAGCCTGCTCCCAAAGTCACAGTTCTTTTCCTGTCTTTCATTAGGGTCGAGGATACCTATAAGTGCCACCCTGGTGGGAGGCAAGAGCACACTGTCTGCACTGAAGGGCTCAATCAGACAAAGCTGGATGAATATAGTCAGGTGACTCAGACTCCCCAGACTTTGGTGTCCCCCTCCCTCCCATGCCAGGGCAGAAGGAGAGTATCTTTCTCTAGGGCTGCCTATTGAACTGGCAGAGGTCCCCAGAGCTCAGGATTCCCTGGAGATGGAACAGAGAATCTTCCAAAAGAAAATATGTTTCTAAAAGTTGGGTTCTAAAAGGCACAGCAAAGAGTTAGGAAATGGGATTACCTTCCAACCCTTAGACCTAGGGGGACTGGAAGAGGACTTCCAAACACCACAGTCTGCAAGGCCTAAACACAGCCACCTAACCTGGCTCTATGAGAGGGCTCTATAACCGAAGGGAACACACAGCAGTTCCCAAACTTAAAGATGGTTATGCCCAAATGAACTTAGTCCCATCAGGCAAGAGAAGAGAGTGTGTGTGTGTGTGTGTGTGTGTGTGTGTGTGTGTGTGTGTGTGTGTGTGTGTGTCCCTAGCACCATGCAAACAGTGGGCTAGTACTGATCTAATTCCTAAGCAAGCATATTACCCAGACTACTGGACATGGGAACTCTAAAAGGTAATGAACTGGAAGTGTGTTCTTATAAAATAGTAGTCGGGCTGGACAAACCTCTCAGCTGCCTGTCTGCTCAGTCACACTCTCTATGAGAAGGGAAACTGGGGAGCATGACCCCCAGATAGGCCACCATTCCTTTCTTTGCTGATTTGTTTTTCAGCCCCGCTGGTGCAGCAGGGTGTGATTATCCCATTTGGCAGAGGAAGAGACTGAGACTCTAAGTTAAAGGAGACGCCGCAGGCCTCCCAGATAGGAAAGAGGGGTTAGAACTGATGCCTAGTTTCCCCTTCACACCCACTCTCTCTGGTATTGTCTCTCCCTATTGCTGTAAAATTTTTTTTTTAAACGGATTCTTTTATCCTGCACTAGATCCGGCACCGTATTGCCCCATGACATCTGTTGGGTATTTTCACCTCAGTCAGCAAAGCATCTCTCACTCACTAAGCTCCATTCCATATCACACTTCTGATGGCTACTCTCTGAGCCTGGCAACAATCTCTCTACACATCTAGTTGCTAAGGCAGGTTGCCACCACGCCAGACATACACATCCCAATTTCATGGAGGGCCGAGGGCCCAGCCTTCACACACACTCTTGAACTCAATTTAATTGCCAAATGGAAGAAAACACAACACAATGGCATCTAGACACACAAAGCCCTGTGCACATCCATCACTTAAGAATATTCATAACAACCTGTAAATGTGCAGAGAGGAATCTTAACATCAGCCTCCATGTTCTCTCTGCTGCTTCTCCTTGCTTCCTACAGTCTCTTCCTCCTCTCTAAAACTTTTCTCTCACCCATGCTTCCTTCTTATCCAATGCGAGGCCTCATTCTATCTTGTGCCTGCCTTCACCTGCATAATGACCTCATTCTACCTACATACCACTATGTAAAATAGAGTGCAGTACTGACCATAGACATTCACTCCACTGCAAGTGTGGCATACCTTGGCTTAACATTCCACTGGCAAGACTGCTGTTAATAGAATCCCTTGGAAGAGAGGTTCAGAACATTCCCAGTTTGCAGATCAGAAATAACGCTCCCTTTGTCTGGAAATAAGCAAACTAAAACATAAGGGTTCAAGAAAAACTCCTCACCTGCTATGCACTAAAAATAAAAAAAATTAAAAAAATTTTAAAAATACAAGGCTTCTTTAGAAGACTGAGGCCCTTGAGACTGGAGGTGGTTGGGATGGTTGAAGGATGTGTTAGCTACTGCAGAAGCAATAGATGCCAGTTTGTGAGGGAGGAAAGAATGGAAGGAAGAAGAGAAGGAATGAGGAATGTGGAAGGGAAAGGGAGAATAGGGGAAGGTAACGTAAGGAGAGGGAAGGAATGGGGGCTATAGGAACTACATCTACTGAAATTCGATGAGTGTTACCTAACATTGGTAGGAATCTTATCCTCCCTGCACACCCGCCAGCCTGCCTCTCTCTCTCTCTCTCTCTCTCTCTCTCTCTCTCTCTCTCTCTCTCTCTCTCTCTCTCTCTTGATTTTTCCAGACAGGGTTTCTTTATGTAACTCTAGATGTTTTAGAACTCAGTGTACAGACTATACTGGCCTCTAACTCAGAGATCTTCTAGGCTCTACCTCCCAAGTACCAGGATTAAAGTCTTGCTCTCTTAATGTAGCATTTCCAGCATCTTGAATTGTGCTGGGTACTTAGGCCAATTAATATTTCTTAAGTGTATAATAAATTATCCTTCCCAATCCTCAATTTTGCCCATCCTTATCCCCTCATTAATCTCTCTCCCATGCCCCCTTGCCCTAGAGTAAGAGGGAGACAATGTCAGGCTCATGACAGAATCTCTACCTGACCTGAACCTAGCAGCCTTTGGCTATACCAATGGCAGTCATGGTCACAGGCGATTGGCTCTGTTATACATGCTCATGATAAGCCCAAAGCTACCATGAACCATGAATCACAGAAAAGGTGAAATGTAGGGGAAGTATCCATTCCCTAATTGGCTTTTGATTGTGTCAATAAAGATAGCAGAAGCTAATTGCTGGTGAAGGGGAAAAGGTGGGACTTCCAGGTCCCAGGAGGAAGAGAAGGGAATGAGAGGGAATGAGAGGGGGGAGGAAGAGGAGGTAGTAGAGTGGAGGGAGCGGTAGACATGTAGGTTTCAGGGGCACATATACCTCCTGGCAACCTGTGCCCACTCACTGCTAAAACCCTCAGCTTGCCAACATTGCCTTACCTACTCAGGGTCAGGTCTCAAAGAACTCAGGACCAAGGGCTTACTGAGATGCCTGTCAACATTTCAAAGCAAATACTGGCTGCCAGGTCCCTTCCAGCAACAAAAACCTATTACAAATTCCTCAGTACTTCTCAACTAACCCTCTCTCTAAACCTCTCCAGCTCAGGAACTGGGTTCACTTCCCTTCCTGCAGCGTCTCCTTGTCTATATAACCCAGTCATTTTTGCACTCTTTTGGTCCTCAGCTCTTAGTTCTTGGTTCCCTCTCTTGCCCCCACCTCCTCTTTGCTCTCTCTTCTCTTCCTTCCTTTTCCCAAACTACCTAAGCTATAGCCTGGTTCAGTCTGGACCGTTCTAGATGCCTCTGTACAACTCTCCCTCATATTTACAATAAAATCCTTCTCCTTGACTTTGGAGTGGCCCTGTCTTGAGTTGAGGGTAGAAGCAGACACAAATCATGTCGGGTGAACTTTCTTTAGATAGAAACTGTGCTAGGCAGTTTTCTACTCTGATAACAAGCAACAAGGATAGTGAATAGGATAATAGGTGGAAAACTACAACACAAGGAGGGAAACTACACTCTAGAAAAAGCAAGAAAGTAATCTTCTTGCAACAAAACCAAAAAGGAGAGAAACACAAACATCATTCCACCTCTAACAATGAAAATAACAGGAAGCAACAATCACTGTTCCTTCATCTCTCTCAGCATCGATGATCAATTCCCCAATAAAAAGACAAAGACTAACAGACTGGATACGTAAAGAGGACCCAGCATTTTGCTGCATACAGGAAACACTCCTCAGAGATGAAGACAGACACTACCTCAGTGTAAAAGGCTGGAAAACAATTTTCCAAGCAAATGTCCCAAGTAACAAGCTGGAGTTTAATATTCTAATATGGAGTTTAAGATTCTAATATCAAATAAAATTGACTTTCAACCAAAAGTCATCAAAAAAGATAAGGAAGGACACTTCATATTCATCAAAGGAAAAATCCACCAAGATGAACCCTCAATCCTAAATATTTATGCTCCAAATGTAAGGGCACCTACATTCGTAAAAGAAACCTTACTAAAGCTCAAAGCACGCATTGCACCTCATGCAATAATAGTAGGAGATTTCAACACCCTACTCTCAACAATGGACAGATCATGGAAACAGAAATTAAACAGAGACATAGAGATACTAACAGAAGTTTTGAACCCAGTGGATTTAGCAGAAGATAGTTATAGAACATTTCATGCTAAAACAAAAGAATATACCTTCTTTTCAGCACCTCATGGCACTTTCTCCAAAATTGATCATATAATTGGTCACAAAACAAACCTTAACAGATACAGGAAGATAGAAATAATCCCATGCATTCTGTCAGATCACCAGGGAATTAGGCTAGTCTTCAATAACAACAACAACAAAAAAAAAAACAACAGAAAGCCTGCATATACATGGAAGTTGAACAACGCACTACTCAATGACAGTTTGGTCAAGGAAGAAATAAAGAAATAAAGGCTTCTTAGAAGTTAATGAAAATGAAGGTACAACATACCCAAATGGGACACAATGAAAGCTGTACTAAGAGGAAAAATCATAGCTCTGAGTGCCTGCAAAAAGAAACAGGAGAGAGCATACATCAGCAGCTTGACAGCACACCTAAAAGCTCTAGAACAGAAAGAAGCAAATACTCTCAAGAGGAGACAAAGGCAGGAAATAATCAAACTCAGCCTGAAATCAACCAAGTAGAAACAAAAAGGACTATACAAAGAATCAATAAAACCAGGAGCTGGTTCTTTGAGGAAATCAACAAGATAGATAAACCCTTAGCCAGACTAACCAGAGGGCACAGAGAGTGTATCCAAATTAACAAAATCAGAAATGAAAAGGGAGATATAATCTGAGGAAATTAAAAAAAATCATCAGATCCTACTACCAGAGTCTATATTCAACAAAAATGGACAATCTGGAGGAAATGAACAATTTTCTAGACAAATACCTTGTACCAAAGTTAAATCAGGATCAGAAAAACCATTTAAACAATCCCATAATTCCTAAAGAAATAGAAGCAGTTATTAAAAGTCTCCCAACCAAAAAGGGCCCAGGACCAGATGGGTTTAGTGCAGAATTTGATCAGACCTTCATAGAAGACCCCATACCAATACTGTCCAAACTATTCCACAAAATAGAAACAGACAGAACGCTACCAATTTCCTTCCATGAAGCCACAATTATGCTTATGCCTAAACCACACAAAGACTCAACAAAGGAAGAAACCCTCAGACCAATTTCCCTTATGAATATCAATGCAAAAGTACTCTCTCCCAAACTGAATACAAGAACACATCAACACAATCATCCATCATGATCAAGTATGCTCCATCCCAGGGATGGTTCAATAGACAGAAACTCATCAATGTAATCCACTATATAAACAAACTCAAAGGAAAAAAATTATTATTTCATTAGATTCTGAGAAAGCATTTGACAAAATTCAACACCCCTTCATGATAAAAGTCCTGGAAACATCAGGAATTCAAGGCCCATACCTAAACATAGTAAAAGTCATATACAGCAAACCATCAGCTAACATTAAACTAAATGGAGAGAAACTTGAAGCAATGACACTGAAATCAGGAACTAGACAAGGCTGCCCACTCTTTTCCTACTTATTCAATATAATACTTGAAGTCCTGGCCAGAGCAATCAGACAAGAAAAGGAGGTCAAAGGGATACGAATTGGAAAAGAAGAAGTCAAAATATCACTATTTGCAGATGATATGACAGTATACTTAAATGACCCCAAAAGTTCCACCAGAGAATGACTAAGCCTGATAAACATCTTCAGCAAAGTGGCTGGGTATAAAATTAACTCAAACAAATCAGTAGCCTTCCTGTACTCAAAGGATAAAAAGGCTGATAAAGATATTAGGAAACTAGCACCCTTCACAATAGTCCCAAATATTATAAAATACCTTGGTGTGAGTCTAACCAAGTAAGTGAAAGATCTGTATGACAAGAACTTCAAGTCACTGAAGAAATTGAAGATCTCAGAAGATGGAAAGAACTTTCATGCTCATGGATTGGCAGGATTAATATAGTAAAAATGGCCATTTTGCTAAAAGAAATCTACAGATTCAATGCAATCCACATCAAAATTCCAACTCAATTCTTCATAGAGATAGAAAGAACAACTTGCATTCATTTGGAATAACAAAAAAAAAAAAAAAAAAACCAGGATAGCGAAAACTATACTCAACAACAAAAGAACTTCTGGGGGAAATCACCATCCCTGACCTCAAGCAGTATTACAGAGCATTAGTTAAAAACTGAATGGTATTGATACAGAGACAGGCAGATAGATCAGAGGAATAGAATTGAAAACCCAGAAATTAACCCACATACCTATGGTCACTTGATCTTTGACAAAGGAGCTAAAACTATCCAATGGATAAAAAGATAGCATTTTCAACAAATGCTGCTGGTTCAAGTGAGTTACGAGCATGTAGAAGAATGCAGATCGATCCATTTTATTCCCCTGTACAAAGGGTAAGTCCACGTGGATCAAGGACCTCCACATTAAACCAGATACACTCAAACTAATAGAAAAGAAATTAGGCAAAAGTCTCAAACACTGGGGAAATTTTCCTGAACAAAACACCAATGGCTCATGCTCTAAGATCAAGAATTGACAAATGGGACCTCCTAAAACTGCAAAGCTTCTGTAGGCAAAGGACACTGTCATTAGGACAAAACAGCAACAACAGATGGGGAAAAGATCTTTACCAATCCTGCATCTGATAGAGGGCTAATATCCAAAATATAGAAAGAATTCAAGAAGGTAGACTCCGCAGAGCCAAATAACCCTATTAAAATGGCGTTCAGAGCTAAACAAAGAATTCTCAACTGAAGAATATGAATGGCTGAGAAATACCTAAAGAAATGCTCAACATCCTTAGGCATCAGGGAAATGCAAATCAAAACAACCCTGAGATTCCACCTCACACAAGTCAGAATGGCTAAGACAAAAAACTCAGGTGACAGCAGATGCTGGTGAGGATGTGGAGAAAGAGGAACACTCCTCCATTGTTGATGGGATTGCAAACTGGTTCAACCACTCTGGAAATCAGCCTGCAGGTTCCTCAGAAAATTGGACATGGCACTACCTGAGGACCCAGCTATACCTCTCTTGGGCATATACCCAAAAGATGCTCCAACATATAACAAAGACACATGCTCCACTATGTTCACAGCAGCCTTATTTATAATAGCCAGAAGCTGGAAAGAACCCAGATGCACTTCAACAGAAGAATGAATTCAAAAGATGTGGTACATCTACAGAATGGAGTACTACTCAGAGATCAAAAACAATGATTTAATGAAATTCATAAACAAATGAATTGAACTAGAAAAGATCCTGGGTGAGGTCACCCAATCACAGAAAAACACTCACTGATAAGTGGATATTAGCCCAAAAGCTTGAATTACCCAAGACACAATCCACAGACCACGTGAAGCTCAAGAGGAAGGATGACCAAGATGTGGATGCTTTGGTCCTTCTTACAAGGGGGAACAAAAATATTCATTGGAGGGGATATGAAGTTTGGAGGAGAGACTGAAGGAACAGCCATTCAGAGCCTGCCCCACACGTGGCTCATATATATACAGCCACCAAAACTAGATAAAATTGATGAAGCTAAGAAGTGCTAGCTGACAGGAAATGAATATAGATCTCTCCTGAGAGACACAACCAGAGCATGTCAAATACAGAGACAAACACTAGCAGCAAACTGAAGTGAGAATGGGACCACTGTTGGATGAATTAGAGAAAGGATTGAAAGAGCTGAAGGGGCTTGCAACCTTATAAGAACAACAATACCAACCAACCAGAGTTCCCAGGGACTAAACCACTACCCAAAGACTATACATGGACTAACCCAGGGTTCCAACTGTGTATGTAGCAGAGGATGCCCTTGTTGGGCACCAAAGGAAGGCGAAGCCCTTGGTCTTGCCCGTGTTGGACTTCCAGTGTAGGGGAATGTGGGTAGCGTGGGAAGGGGGGATGGATGGGGAGGGGAACACCCTTATAGATAAAGGGTTGGGGGATGGGATTGGTGGCTTATTTTCGGGAAATTGGGAAAGGGATAGCATTTGAAATGTAAATTAAAAAATATCAAATAAAAAAAGGAAAGAAAGAAAGCTACTTGGGTAGCAACACTCATCTCTCTGTTTCATGATGATAGATGTGATGTGTCCAGCTGTCTCAAGTTCCTGATGCTAGGCTTCTTCAGGTATTATGGAATGCACCCACAAATAGGAAGCCCAAACGACTCCTTCCACTCTCCCACTGCTTTTTGTTAGCTATTGTATCCTAACAGGAAAAGTAACTACGACACTCACAATATTGATATTTTTGAGTGTTCCCTGGACCCTGGCTCACACTAAGTGCTTCCTGACAGAAAGGTATATCAAAACACCCAGGCCCATGAAATCAAGGTATATGCCACCATCAGATTACAAGGTCATGGTCATAAGAAGCCCTCAGTGCTGTGTGTTTCCTAATCTGAATACCAAGTGTGTCTTCCCTATAGCTTGTCCTCTGGCTCTAAACCTGCAAAATGGCATTTTGGAGATCTCTTTGCTGCGGTTTATCTTTATGAACTCTCCTAGAAGAAGTCAGGGAGGCCCTGGTTCTCACACCTCCCCCTGAAAGACCTCTGAAGTGGGGAGACCCTCACTCAAGTCTTGGGATGACGAGGCCCCCCAAGAACTCACGAGAGACCGATCTTGATGCAATCAAAAAGAGATTTATTGATAGTGACGACAGAAACCAGTGCACTGGGGTCAAGACTCGTATCCCACGCCAGGGTAGAGGAGTTCAACCTTGAATGGTTGGGAGAGGGGGTATTTAAAGGAAAAACCATACTGAATCACAAGGAAGAACCTCCTGTTTCTCATGATTGTTCTTTAAGATTTTAATCTAACTTTACGATTAACCAGTTCCTGCTACTATGGTCAGCCGCTACTATGGTCAGCTGCTATTATGGTCAGCTAGTTTCTGGAACAAAGTGGCTGAACCAGCTAGTGCAATTACTCTTTCTGTGATCAGCTAGTTCCTGGAACAGGCAGTTCCAGGGCCAGCATTTGGCTTCAACTTTTGTCTGGGGGGCAATTTTAAACTTTTTCCTTTCACCCCCACCACACACATACCACAGTAGCCACCAGGTAGCTGGAGCTAATGCTGGGGCTGTTCTCCTCCTGGACACTTTGTCCCTCCCCTCCTGTCCTGATGCTCGGCCTCAGGCTCATTGTCTTTCATTTCATCCCAGCCAGGGATCACACCGTTAGCCTGTAATAACTCCTGCAGCCCTTGGCTGCCTGGCTTAGCTTCTCTTTGTCTTATATCCCTCCTCATTCCTACTGTTTATCTGGGTTCCAGAAAATTAAGTATCTTCAGCCTCCAGTGGGGTGGGCTGGTTATCTCTACACTCCACCCACTGATTGGATTTTTCATAAAAGGGATTTGTGGCCTGCTTCTCAGCTTGCTCAAGCCATTTGCAATTTTTAACCAGACTGAGTCAGAATTTCATCAGGCAATGAAGAAAATTGTGTGATGGGTATATCTCAGGATATACCTCATGTCCTGGGATTCTAATATTTCCAAAGCTGGCTTGAACTCTAGAACCATGTCATTAAGAAACAGAACGTGTGTCTGGGTCAGTCCAAGGTCAGCTCGGATCACTGGAGGAAGCACTGCCGACTGGAACAGTGAGCAAAATGAATACATCCCTGGAACAGAGTGACTGCTGCAGTAATAGAGAAACACTTTTGAGGTGCAGTGATGCAAGGAGGGAGCTGGAGCTTGCTATTGGTGGAGTACTCCAGGCTGACCAGCAAATTAAAGATAATTTGTGAGAAGTAAAAGCTCAGATTCAAAGCTGCATAAGTCGCCACCTGGAACAGGTGGATCTCATCTATCAGCTTAAAGAGGAGACACTGCAGCAATAGGCTCAGCAGCTTTATTGGCTAATGGACCAATTTAATTGTCTTATACATCAACTGGAGAACCCAGAACAAAGATCTTGCCAATCAAGTCTCTCTGTTCTTGGAGAGAATGGGCAGTTTGGCCCTTAAGCCTGAACATTCAACTCTCCTACTCTTTGAAGCAAATACATCTGCTCTGCCCCAGACCATTACCACATTTGGATCCCTCAAGACCATTCAAATTCCTGAACATCTTATAGCTCATGCTAGCTCTTCAAGTATTGGGCCTATCCTAGAGAAAAGAGGTTGTATCCAGGTGCCAGAGAAGACTCCTGCAGAGCCTGCAGTTTCTTCAGTGATGCCTGGGGCTTAGAAAACAGTCCTGGCTCCTTAACAGTCATCAATAAGAAATTTCTGGAAAACCAAGCTCCTCAAAATGTAATGCCATTGTAGCACCAGTTCCTTGTCTACTGAAGTTGAAAAGGTTGAAGATGTAGAGGTCCTCGATCAAGACGAGCTGGACCTGTCTGATTGGTTGGTGACTCCTCAGGAACCCTGTGAACTGGAGAAGCCTGTGAATGGCCGCTCTGACACCAGTGAGAAGTTTAAGCTCTTGCTCCAGGTGTTCCGAGAGCCCAACAAAGTGAATGATTGGCCTGACTCCTGTACCAACTGTCAGGGTAACCAGCCCAGAGGTGTGGAGATTGAGAACCTGGGCAATCTGAAATTTCTGAATGACCACTTGCAGGCTAAAAAATCATTGCCAGTCCCTAGTGTAATCATCAAGGGCTGGCTTGTCCAGAACCATCAAGACACATGTAAAGTTGAGGAAGTCTGCAAAGCCAACAAGCCCTGCACCAGCTTTGCAGTGTGTGTGTGTGTGTGTGTGTGTGTGTGTGTGTGTGTGTGTGTGTGTGTGTGTGTGTGGTGATAGCTGTGAGAAGGACGTGTTGCATAAATGGCTTCTGAAGAAAGAAGGAAAGGATAAGAATGGAATGTCTATGGAACCCAAATCTGAGTCTGAGAAACAGTCCCTGACTCTGTGGCTCTGCCCTTCCAGAAATGAGCTAACAGAACGAGCTGAGGCACCCAAGGCTGTGGCTCCTGCTAGAATTGTTGACTCTTTCCACGTCATAAGGAATAGCTCCTTGTTAGAGTGACTTATTGGGCCTACATGCAAAGGAGGAGGCCCCAAGGAAGTGCCTAGTATGGAGGAGAGAGCGGGCAAAGAAATGCTTAAAAGCCCCATGGCCACTTCCTGGCGTCCTTTAAACACTGTTGCCTGGGTCTTACCAGGAAAGAAAGTGAGAAACCTCAGCCAATTCTCCTCTAGAGAAGATAAGTGGCTACTTCGAAAGAAGGCATAGGAAGTATTTCTTAATTCACCCCTACAAGAACATAACTTTTGCCCAGACTGTTATGGCCTCCTGGCAGTTTGTGATCTCTTTGCCTGTATGCAGCCTAAAGCTGATAAGGACAAAAGGTTGTACAGAGCTCTACAGACGTGAAGAATGGACTACTGCAATTGAGCAACTTACCTTCAGATTATCGCACATCCTTGAGCTGAGTGACTGCACCTTGCCAAACCATTGTGCATTCCAGGCCTGACTAGTCAGCTTAGTTCCTCTCTTGCTTAGTTCAAACTAGTAAACAGAAATCATAAACTATGAGTTAAGTCTGTGAAAGAGGCTTGAAGTGAAGGTGATTATTCTTATGGAAACAGTAACTCCTATACTAGAGACAGCATCCAGGGACACAGGCCTTTACAGCTTCTATAACAATCACTAGCTCTAAAAGTGAAGTATTTCTATATCAAGTGTGTTAATGTGTTCAACTTAGTAAAGTTCTCTAACATTCATCTTTTAGCTGTTTCTCTTGTCACAGGCTTCTAGTGATTTGAAAATTTTTTTCTGTTCAGTTGATATACAGAATATTTCACACACATAATTAACCTTGCCAATACAGTAGTATATTTTCCCTACTAAATGTCTATTAGGTAAACTGCAAAGTTTGATACTCATCAGATATTTAGCCTACATGTCATTTCTAGCATTTCTCATTTGAAAAGAAATTAAGCTACTACAATTGTTGCCTTTATTTCTTTCCAAGTATCCAGTGAGCTCTTTAGAAAGGACTTATTGTTTCAAGACCACTCTTAGGGCACTCAGAGCCCCCTAAACCCCTACAAACCTTGGCTTTAACTAAGGAGCCCTAGGCCAACTAAAGCAGAAAAGTAAAATGTGTTAGTAATGAATGTAGCACCTGAACCACTCATCATCCTAAGGATTTATTGGTGCGTCCCGTGTAAGTGGAAGCTGAGCTTGACACCTGGTGCTCTTAACTAGGGATAAGGTCTATGTCCTGTCACTTCACGCACAGTATCCTGAACCTCCAAAAGTATAATGCAGTGACATCTTGATTAACACTTGTGCCTTGAAGTGTTTCCACCGAAACTTCACAGAACTGACATCTTTGAATTATGTCTCTATTTTAGAAAGTTTCTTCATAGGAGAGTAGCAGGACTGATCTTTTACAATCCAACAGGATAGCAGCTGCTCTCAATGCTTTGAACTATTAATATTAAGCCTCTGAATTGCCTATTCTATTGGAAGTACTTCTGGGGAAATTTTATGTTCCCATAGTGACATTACCATACAGCTTTAGTGAAGGTCCACTACTTAACACAATTTTAAGTTAATCACTATTGCTAATGTTATATAAAACTTTCTTTTGCATTGATAAGTTTTATATCTCCATTAAAAGCATAATTGCCACATCACAGATGTTTGTGTTATGTGTAAAGCCCAGCATGTAATGTTCGGTTAGGGCTGTAATAAACAATATAAATATACAAAGAGAAAAAAGAAGCATAATGTTTGAAGATGAGTGTAAGTCCCAGGAACCTGACCAAGATTCCCAAGAGGGACAGCAGATGCACACACTGTGGACAGCAGCTATGCTTGGGAAGTTTCCCTGTGTATTCATGTATTGATGCTCACAGCTCTGGAGGCAGAGGCTGTCTTATGCTTGTTTTATATGAGAAACTTGGGCATAAAGAGGCTTGATGAACAGATGATCGTGATATGACCTGAGCTGTCTTCAGAGTGAGGATAGGGACAAATCAATGGGTTTTAGGTCTAGTTTCTATTAACAACTGCGTGGCCTAGAACAAATATTTGCCCTGATGAAGCCTTAGTTTCTCCATTTGTACAAAGAAACAATTATATCTCCCTAGCAGTGCTGTAGCAAGTGGCAAACTAGCATGGCACTTAAGAAAGTGGGTGGCTCTTTCTTTTAATCCCTGACACTATGCTTTGAGGGAGAGTGAGCTATCACGATGGCTTCCTCTCCTTCAGATTCCTCTCTGAAAGCTTCTCCCCTAGGAGAAGCTTAGGCTAAGGGGCTGTCCCAAGAGTCTCTGATGATGGGTTTGCTCTGGATGTAGCTCTAATAAATCTATAGGGCTGGGTGTGTAGCAGAAGTGGTAGAGTGCTTGCCTAGTTGTAAAAGAAGCCCTGGGTTCATTCCCCACTATAGGCCAGCAATCCTAGCACTCAAAGACCAGAAATTCAAGGTTATCCTTGGCTACATATGCCTGTAGGCCAGTCTGGGCTACATGAGACCCTGTTGTAAAATTGAACAAGTTCAACTTTACCACTGTGCCCAAACTATATCATTCTTTTAATTAACAATCTGTGTCTTTCTCTTCCCTTTAACCTGCTAGGAAGAGCTTCAAGCTAAGAGCAAAACAAACTACAGAGTGTTTATGTAATATGTCCCAGTCACATTTTGCCCCGTTGCACTTTAATTTTAAATAGTGTATCTCAGAATAGGTCATTGTTGCTCGGACCAGGTGTGAAGGTGCTGGGCTGTACCCTGCCTCTTGGGAACTCTAGGGGGTGTCATGGTTATGTGTTCCCAAGCAGGTAGAGGTAGGCAATGAGTGGCTCCACTCCTACCATCCACAATTCTGAGATTCATGAAATCTGAGCTCACTCAACCATACCAGTCCTTCTATCTGGTGGCACAGTCCACTTGCCCCACATGAAGACGATCTAAAAAGCATCTCATTTGGACAAAAGATGAAAGAATTGGAGGAGCTGTAAGGGAGCTGAGGAAGATGTCTGGAGAGAACAGGAATGGATAGAGGACTAAGAGTGAGGAGGGAAGACAGATCACAAGATGACTAGATTTCTGTTCTCATTTTGTTTGTTTTAAGGTGGGATCTTAAAATGATGGTGAGTTGGAGATTAGCTAGGTCTATTTAGTAAGACCTGCTTCCCATCCATAAACCCACCAAAACAACTCTCCAGTCTTTGAACTAGGATCTTGACCATGCTAGGTGAGTGGTCACTGAGTTACATCCCAAACTCTATACTTTGATTTTGTTGTTGTGGCTTTGAAACACATCTTGCCATATCACATCAAGAAATAAAGGTAGAAAAACACATGGGAGAAGACAAAATTCCTTACATGTGAGCAGTAGATAAAGACTTCACAATGCTCATAAGAGCCTCATTTGCAATAGAGCACTCAAAGCAAACCCAGAAGCAACTCAAATCTTATTAGAGGTAGAAAGCACGAATTGTTTTGTGGCCTAGTTTTATGTGGAAATAATATACAGCCATGCATCAGCATCAGGCATGCACACAGCACATCTCACAAGCAAATGATGTACTGAGGAGTACTCAGTCTACTAGAAACACACTTTGTGCAAAAACAGGAGAACCTAAGATGTTAAAGATGCTAGAGCCATGGGATACCTATGGAGAAAAACTGCTAACAGAACCAGCCCAAGATCAAGAAGTATGTTGCAGTCATCATAGCTGGAAGGAGTTGGACGTCAGATGTGGAGATTCAAAGTTGGAGTTTGCCCAATGGGTCTTGCTTTGGTCCAGTATTTTTTCACTATGACATTTTGGGGTGTTAATGTATATCCTGTGCCATGATATGTTGGAAGTATGTGATCTGCCTTTTGATTTTGATTTTATATGGTATTACAGTTAAGAGATTGCATGAATCTCAGAAGAGACTTTGAATTTTGAACTTTTAAAAAAAATTATTATTCAGTTTACATCCTGTGCTTTGACCTCCATCCCAGTAACCCCCTCACACAATATTTTCCCTCTGCTCTTCTCCTCTGAGAGGGTTGGGAAAGTGCCCCTGCCCCCACATAGGCATATCAAGCCTCTGAGGAGCTAGGTGTATTCTTTCAAATTGAGGCCAGTCAGTGCAGTCCAGCTAGAACATATACCATGGATAGGCAACACCTTTTGGAATAGCCCCCACTCCATTTGTTCGGGACCCACAAGACCAAGCTGCATATCTGCTACATATATACAGAGAGGCCTAGGTCCAGTCTGTGTACACTCTTTGGTTGGTGGTTAATCTCTTAAGAGCCCCAAGAATCCTGGTTGGTTGACTCTTTTGGTCTTCCTGTGGTGTTCTTATCCTCCTAGGGCCTAGAATCCTTCTTCCTACTCTTCCAAAAGAGTCCCCAAGCTCTTTCCACTGTTTGGCTGTGGGTGTCTGGATCTGTCTGAGCTAGCTTCTGGGTGGAGGTTCTCAGAGGACAGCCATGCTAGGTTCCTGTATGCAAACATAACAGAGTATCAGTATTAGTGTCAGAGATCATTGTTTACTCATGGAATGGGTCTTAAGTTGAGCTAGTTATTGGTTGGCCATCCTCCATCCCTAGATTTCTTGTAGACAGGATACATTTTGGGTCAAAAGTTTTGTGGTTCCACTGGGGTTCCTGCTTGGCTACAGTAGGTGGCCTCTTCAGGTTCCATATCTGCAGTGCTGTGAATCACAGTTAAGTCACATCCCCATTGATTCTTGGGTACTTCCCTTATCCCAGGCCTCTGTCACATCCTAGAGATGCCCCCCTTCCCTATCCCCCATCAGTTGCAGATTTTCATTCATTCTCCTAACTATTTAGCCATTTCTCTTGTCCCTCCCCATACCTTTTCCAGAATCCCCATGAAACCCCTCACTGTCCCCTCTCCCATCCAGTTCCTTCCCTCCATCTGCCTCTTATGGCCATTTTATTCCCCCTTCTAAATGAGATTCAAGCCTTCTTGTTTGGACATTACTTCTTGCTCATCTTCTTTGAGTCTGTGGAGTATAGCATGGCACCTGTATTTTATGGCTAACATCCACTTATAAGTGAGTACATACAATGCATGTCCTTTTGGGACTGGGTTACCTTACTCAGGATGATAGTCTCAGGTTCCATCCATTTGCCTGCATGGTGTCTTTGGGGTTCTTTTTTAAAGATTTATTTATTTTATTTATATAAATACACTATAGCTGTCCTCAGACATATTGGAAGAGGTCATTGGATCCCATTACAGATGTTTATGAACCATCCTGTAGTTTCTGAGAAATGAACGTAGAACCTTTCGGAATGAACCTTTGGAAGAGCAGTTAGCATTCTTAACTGCTAAGCCATTTCTCCAGGTGATGTTTTTGTTTTTAATAGCTGAATAGTATTCCATTGTGTAGATGTATCACATTTTCTTTACCCATTCTTCAGTTGAGGAACATCTTGGTTGTTTCCAGTTCTGGCTATTATGAATAAAGCTGCTATGAACATAGTAGAGGAAGTGTATTTGTGGGATGATAGACGCCTTTTTGGAATATGACCAGGAGTGGTATAGCTGTGTCTTGAGGTAGAATTATTCCCGGTTTTCTGAAAAACTACCAAATTGATTTCCAAAGTGATTGTACAAGTTTGCACTCCCACCAGCAATGGAGGAGTGTTCCCCTTGCTCCACATCCCCAGTGGAGTATGCTATCACTTGAGTTGTTGATTTTAGCCATTCTAACCCACCAGTAGATAGAATCTCAGAGTTGTTTTATTTTGCATTTCCCTGATCACTAAGGATTTTGAACATTACTGTAAGGGCTTCTCAGTCATTCAAGATTCCTCTGTTGAGAATTTTCTGTTTAGACGTGTACCCCATTTTTTCTTTCTTTTATTGGATATTTTCTTTCTTTACATTTCAAATGTTATTTCCTTTCCCAGTTTCCCCTCCAGAAACCCCTATCTCATCCCCCTCCCCCTGCTTCTATGAGGGTGCTCCCACACCTACCCGCCCACCCACCCACTCCCACTTACTGCACTAGCATTGAGCTTCCAGAGGACCAAGGGCCTCCCCTCCCCTTGATGCTTGAAAAGGCCATCCTCTTTTACATATGCAGCTGGAGTCATGGGTCCATCCATGTGTACTTTTTGGTTGGTAGTGTAGTCCCTGGGAGCTCTGGGAGGTCTCTTTTGTTGATATTGTTGTTCTTCCTATGGTGTTGCAAACCCCTTCAGTCCTTCCCCTAACTCCTCCATTGGGGACCCCGTTCTTAGTCCAATGGTTGGCTGGGGGCATCTGCCCCTGTTTTTGTCAGCCTGTGGCTGACTCTCTCAGGAGAGAGCTATATCAGGCTCCTGTCAGCATGCACTTTTTGGCATCAGCAATAGTGTCTAGGATTAGTGTCTGCAGATGGGATGGATCCCCAGGTAGGGCAGTCTCTGGATGGCCTTTCCTTCAGTTTCTGCACCACTCTTTGTCCCTGTATTTCCTTTTGACAGGAGAAATTCTAAATTAATGTTTTTGAGATTGGGCGGGTGGCCCCACCCCCCACTTGAGGTTATACCTTTCCACTGTATATGGTCTCTACAGGTTCTCTTTCTGCTTTGTTGGGAACTTCAGCTAATGTCATCCCTGTTGGGTCCTGGGAACCTCTTGGGTCCCTGGCATCTGAACTTTCTAGTAGTTACCCCTATTCCTCATCCCATTCTCATGGAGAAAATTCCAGCAGGACCGATCCTAAGGGGTATTTACAGGTTGGCACAGTTGGTCTGATTAAGAGGGTCACAGTGGGCCAGGGAGGTGACTCAGGATAAAATGCTTGCTGTGGCAAACAGAGTTCAGATTCTAGCACTCACATAAAAGCTGATTGTGGAAGCAAGCACCTGTAACCCCAACAGAACAGAAGCACACAGATTCCCTGGGCTCGCTGGCCACTAGTTCTAGATTTAGTGAGAACAGTCTTGACAGCAGTTGAAATGGAGAGCAATAGAGAAAGATACTCAAAGTCAACCTCTGAACTCCACATATGCCAAGGCTAGCATGATATAGTTAGGCCAGCTGGTTCAAACGTCTAGAGTCTGACTCCAGGCAGTTTATTTTATACATAATTAAGTACAGCACAATTTTGAAAAAAAGTTTCCTGATAACAATTAGCACAATCCCATGTATACAATCCCATTTGACTACAAGGAAACTCTTTTGCAAAGTACATGTGACATTTATCATGAAGATGGGTTCTATAGCTTAAGAACCAAGGTCTGGCATGGTCTCTGACAAAGATAACATAGATATCAGCAGGCTATGGCATACACATGACATCTCCCTTAATGATGGGTTTTATTGACTGAAAAGCAAACGTAATAGTCTGGGGAATCAGGTGTGGCCTGGCCCTACATAATAGCAAAAGATTGCCAGGCTAATAACACCCATTTCCAGCCTTCTGGGTGGAAAACAGGTACACATCCATTCTATTGAAGACACAAGCTTGTACACTTTAACATCCTTGACTTCTCTAGTGCTTATCTGGGAGCCTGAGGACTTTGTGCCCTCTACATCTCATGGAGTAGATTTGGAGTTCCAGTTACTCGGAGGCTAGAATGAGGTCAAGACCAACCTGGCAACTTAATGAGACTTCAAAACAAAAAGCACAAACAGTCTGTGTTGGAACGCTTCTCTAGCCTGCTCAACGTCCTCGGTTCAATACCTACTGCAATAACCAAAAACGTTATCCTAGGACGTAACTATTCAATAAGTAGCAGCACAGTTGTTGCTGATGCAGAGTATGAAGAAGGTGCCGGGAAGATTTCCATCTAATGTGTTTCTAAGAAGCCACAATCCTATGTTATATTATTTATTTATTTATTTATTTATTTATTTATTTATTTATGAATGAATGAGACATGATTTACATATAGCCCTGGCTGGCCTCAGAATGGAATTTCAAATGATGGAATTATAAACATTTGCTACCACATCCCACCTGTGCTTTTAAAGAAAAACAAAACAACAACAACAACAAAACCCCACTGAACCCCACTGTTGGAATTAAGGAGATGATTAGACATCTCCATATCCTTTTGAGTGCTTTCAGGTCTGCCCATGAAAGCACAAACATTTAACCTCATTGCTAACTATTTTATTAGAAGATCATTTAATAAAGTTTCTCATGTTGTGGTAACCACCCAATCATAAAATTATTTTCGTTGCTACTTTATAGCTATAATTTTGCTATGGTTATAAATTGTAACATAGATGTCTGTGTTTTCTGATGGTCTTCGAATGACCCTTTGAAAGGGTCATTCAACTCCCACTCCACCAAATGGATTGTGAGCCACAGGTTGAGAACCAACCCTTAGGTTGTGATTTGCCCTGCCAAATGTTAACCAATTTTGTATGTAACTATATATCTTATGCTAAGAGCTTCATGATGTCCCCCTATAAGCCCAGCTCTTCAGTGCTGCTGACTGAGCTCTGACTATAATACTGGTTCCTTCATTAATGAATTAAAATTTTTACAAGTGTTCTTAAATCTTGAAAATACAAATGCCTGCTCTTCTCTTCTTGCTCCCACTCTCTCCCCATTCCCTTCCCCTATCTCTCTCCACACATGCTCATGGCCAGCCTCTACTCCTCTACTTCTCCTCTCCCCCCACACACACCTCTACTACCCTCTTGACTCCCCTCCCCATGCCCTGAATAAACTCTATTCCATACTTTTAAAAAAAAGAAAGAAAGAAATGAAATGAAATGAAATGAAAAGTACAAACTACCTCAGCAGTAACACAGCTCCACCAGGTTCCAGTAAGTTCTCTGAGCACTCACAGAGTGTTTTTGTATGCAAGTTGTCCTCTGAGGAAACACAATAGACTGCTCCCCATAGGTCAGGATTTCAGAATGACTTCTAGGAGTTAGGATGTATAAAAATTGCTTCTTCCATTAGGAAAAAGAGAAAAGTGCAACCAGGACCTAACAAGGCACTCAGAAGTCTGCCAAGGCATTCTTCTGACAAACAGATAATTTTGCAGGTTGTTAAGACCACAAAAGACAATACTAAGACAGTGATATATCAAAACAAATATGGAATTACATCCCAAGCTTTTTTGAACATAGACAAAGATGTGAGTATTGTTAAAGCTTCAGAAACAGGCAGTTATCTGTCCTCATCTGGTTTGTGTTCTTATAACAAAATACCCAATACTGAATGATATGTATATTTTTAAAGAGATTTATTTGTTTCATGATTCGTGTAGCTAGGGCACAAAATAGGTATCTGTTGAGGGCCCCCTCTCTATGTCCCTACATGGCATATGGCATCACATGGTACAAATGTGTGAGACAGTTCTAGAATCACATGGTAAGAGGATGACACTGGAGAAGCCCAGCTCAGCCTTGAAACCAACCATTACCATGAGGCCCAACCCACTCCTAAGACTTAGCATTAATCCTTTCCAATCAGAGTCATTTCTATTAGCTACCTTTAGGTTCTACCTCTTCAGAGTTGCACTCCCTTTTAGTTCTTTAAATTAGGGGGATCAAGTTTCTAGGGCATGAACTTTCAGGAATCAAGCCATATTCAAATCATAATAATGTCTATATCCTGACCTGATTGGCTACTGGTCCCTGCCTCCTTTCAGGCTTGCTCTTTGCAATTTGTTTCCACAGTAACTTTTTATTGGACTTGTTTACTTAATGTGTGAGTGTTTTGCTTACATGTGTGTAGACACAGCACACATGTATGTATTTACAGCACATCTGTGCATATTTATACCACACATATATGTATTTGTAATACACATGTGTTTGGCCCCTGTAGAAGTCAGAACAGGAGCTGAGAATTGGACCTAGATTCTTTGCAAGAGCAACACATGCTCTTAACAGCTGAGCTATCTCTCCAGCCTCTTAAATACATTCTAATTGAAATAGAATTATATCACTTTCCCCACTTTTTCCTCCCTCCAGCTCCTTCCAGGTACCCTTCCTCCAACCCTTTCCATGCTTCCCCCATATGGGGTCTCTGCAACCACCAAAGCCAGAAAGGTGAGAGATAAGAAATTGGTTCAGTTCAACATGATTCAGGAGCAAGTACTGGTTCAGATTTCAAGAGTCTGAGCCCAAGTCGTTTATATTTAGGCTTAAACAGCACAGCACAATTTGGTGAAATTAACTTAATCTGTGTACAAAGTAAAGCCTAAGACATGACTACATTGAAACTCTTTGTAAAGTGCATGTGATAGCTTCTATAAAAATAAGTTCTATATAATGAAAAGAACAATTCATGATAAAGGTCTGGGGAAGGATCTGGTGTAGACTCAGCCACACAGAAACTGCAAAGGTCACCAAACTATAAAGCACCTTCATTCCCTGTGTGTTTAACATTCCTGGTTTCCCCCAGTGCTTACCTATGAGCACAAGATTATGCTTGAGCAACAAACAATTTATAATGGTTCTATTTTTTAAACTGTGATTCTCAATTCTGCCATGTCTCAATTAATTTCTGTTAATGCTTTTGCTGTAATATTAGTAGTTTTACTAATTGTATAGGCCATCTCTGAGACTTCTCTTTGTATTCCTGGAAATGGCAATAAAAACTCTAAAAACAATCATATTGTGTCCTATTACAGGTGTGCCTTTTATCCTCCTCAACAAAAGGCATTTGGATTCTGCATTGGCATGCTGAGAATTAATATAGCCATCAAACATAATAGCATCATTTTTTTGGGTCAATAGTATTGTGTCCTTGTTGTTTCCCCAAAGTTTTGGCTTGAGAAGTTAAAGTCTTGATGTTTTCCCAAGAGTCTGGCCTACTTCCTTTTGAGATGTCTCCTCTTAGTAGGTTCATTTGTCTAGTGGTCTTCAGAATGCTGTCCTGGTTGAATGCATCAGAGTGGTAGACATGTGGGACTTTATTCATTTTCTGGAGAGCCACAACCATATTCTGGCCTAATATTAAATGAACATTGGGCTCTTTCTATCGATTAGTTTCTAGATCTTCCAATTTAACATACACTTCAGGTTGTGATGAAAGAGTCAGAGTTGGGGTCAATCTGAGGCCAGTGGGAAAATTCTACCACAAACCTCTGAGCACAAAAAGACCCTCCCTTCCAGGATGAGTAAAGCTAGTTTATTTCCTGGAATAGCTACAAGCCAAACTGTTGAAAAAAGCCACCTGTAACTCCCCATCCAAACCCCTCAGAAAGTCCTGGAACAGTCTGCTGGCCACGAGTCAGTTTGAAGGTCACTTTGCCCCACCAATAGTACCCTGCCTAGTTACCATTGTGCAAATTCTGCCCCAATTGTTTTCAAAGTATATAACTCTGCTCAAGGTCGTCTCCCCTTGAGGTGGGATAGCCCCAACATGTTGGAATGATTAAACTCTTGCTTTTGCATCGATCACTGCCTCCGTGAGTCTCAAGAAATCCTGGAAGAGGTTCAATTCAAGCCTAACAGATCCTTGTTCCTTTAGGGAAAAATGCTTTGTGGCAACAGAAAAAGTACTATATTGAATAGGAAGGGAAAGAGTGGGCAGCCTTGTCTAGTCTCTGATTTTAATGGAATTGCTTCATGTTTCTCTCCATTTAGTTTGATGTTGGCTACTGGTTTGCTGTATACTGCTTTACATTTAGGTATGGGCCTGGAATTACTGATTTTTCCAAGACTTTTATACTGAAGGGGTGTTGAATTTTGTCAAATGCTTGTGTGTGTGTGTGTGTGTGTGTGTGTGTGTGTGTGTGTGTGTGTGTGTGTGTGTGTTTTAGTTTGTTTATTTAGTGGACTACATTGATGGATTTCCATATATTGAACCATCCCTTCATCCCTGGGATGAAGCCTACTTGATCATGGTGAATATCATTTTTGTGAGTTCTTGAATTCTGTTTGCAAGAATTTTATTGAGTATTTTCACATCAATATTCATAGGGAAATTGATCTTAAGTCCCCTTTTTTTGCAGGGTCTTGTGTGTTTTAGGTATAAGCATAATTGTGGCTTCAAAGAACAAATTGGGTAGTTTAAGTTCTGTTTCTATTTTGTGGTATAGTTTGAAGAGTATTGGTATTAGGTATTCTTTGAAGGTCTGACAGAATTCTGCACTATACCCATCTGATTTTTTTGTTTGTTTGTTTGTTTTGTTTTTTGGTTGAATTTTAATAACTGCTTCTATTTCTCTGGGGGTTGTGGGACTGTTTAATGTTAATGTTTATATGATCCTCATTTTGCTTTGGTACCTGATATCTGTCTAGAAAATTATCCATTTCATCCAGATTTTTCAGTTATGTTGAATATAGTTGGATCTGATAATTTTTCAAAATTCCTCTGTTTCTGTTGTTATGTCTCCCTTTTCATTTCTGATTTTGTTAATTTGGATAATATCTCTGTGCCTTCTGGTTAGTCTGGCTAAGGGTTGACTTTCTTGTTGATTTTCTCAAAGAACCAGCTCCTAGTTTTGTTGATTCTTTGTATAGTTCTTTTTGTTTCTACTTGGTTGATTTCATCTCTGAGTTTGATTATTTTCTGCCGTGTACTCTTCTTGAGTGTATTTGCTTCTTTTTTTCTAGAACTTTCAGGAGGGCTCTCAAGCTGCTAGTGTATGCTCTCTCCAGTTTCATTTTGGAGGCACTCAGAGCTATAAGTTTTCCTCTTAGCGCTGCATTCACCATGTTCCATAAGTTTTGGTATATTGTTCCTTCATTTTCATTAAATTCTAAAAAGTCTTTTATTTCTCTATTTCTTCTTTGACCAAGTTATCATTGAGTAGAGCATTGTTTAGTTTCCATGTATATGTGGGCTTTCTGTTGTTTTTGTTGTTATTGAACATCAGCCTTAGTCCATGGTGATCTGTTAGGATGCAGGGGATCATTTCAATCTTCTTGTATTTGTTGAAGCCTGTTTTGTGACTGATTATATGGTCAATTTTGGAGAAGGTACCATGAGGTGCTGAGAAGAAGGTATATTATTTTGTTTTAGGATGAAATGTTCTATAGATATCTGTTAAATCCATTTAGTTCATAACTTCTGTCAATTTCACTGTGTCTCTGTTTAGTTTCTGTTTCCATGATCAGAATTGAGGTGAGTGGAGTGTTGAAATCTCCTACTATTATTGTGTGTGGAACAATGCGTGCTTGGAGATTTAATAATGTTTAATAATTTAATAATATTTCTCTTTCCATTTTTAGATCCTGGATGATTTTGTTCTATTCCTTCACCTGTTTGATTGTGTTTTTCTTTAATTATTTAAGGGATTTTTGTGTTTCCTCTTTAAAGGCTTCTAGTTGTTTACCTGTGTTCTTTTGTATTTCTTTAAGGGAGTTATATATAGCCTTCTTAAAGTTCTCTGTCATCATCATGAGGTGTGATTTTAAATCCAAATCTTGCTTTTCCAGTGTGTTGGAGTATCTAGGACTTGCTGTAGTGGGAGACCTTGATTCTGATGATGCCAAGTAGCTTTGGTTTCTGTTGCTTAGGTTTTTGCTCTTACCTCTTGCCATCTGGTTATATCTGGTGTTAGTTGGTCTTGCCATCTCTGACTGGAGCTTGTTTCTTATATGGACCTGTGAGCCTATAATCTTAAGAGTGAGAGCCCTCCAGAAAAACCAGCTCCCTCTAGACAGGATTTGTCTATGGAGGGCTTTGGGACAGCCTTAGTTCCAGGCACAGGTGAAAACCTGAAGGACTCTGTCCCTGGCTGCTCTCACCTGCTCTATGTTTAAATCTTACATTAATGTCCTCATCATGAAAGGCAATTTAAGCAAGAAGTTTGTGTAATAAGTATCTCCCCATGAGGGAGTAGGAGCATTCAAGAATAAACAGAAAAGAATGTATAACAGTACCTTTTCTGAGATTCACATGGTGTTTTGTTGTCCAAGGGTATCGTTTAGAACCTTGCAACAAGGTGCATCTCATTGCTAGGGTTCCTTGACCACTGAATAGTGGCCTCCCATGTCTACCAGAAAGTCAACTGGTTTCCTGTCTACTTTCAAGATTACCATGAGCTGAAAGAGGGGAGTTATCCAACCTTGACCTACTCAATTCTCATCCAAACCTGGGACCTTGGTCTTGCTAGAGCTGGGTCATTTAAGTCATTCTCCCTTTAATGCCTTAATTCTTTGCATTTGGCATATTGGTTTATTTATAGGTACCCAGTGACAGGTTTCTCTTGGCCTTTATCAATTGTGTATTGCCTTTGAAATCTGAACCTGGGAGTGGACCCTCTAGTTTCTGGAAGGCAGCCATAATAGCTCAAGTCATGTTTCATCTACCAATCATCAGGGGTGTCCCAGTTATTAAAAACTTGGGCTACAACCTCAATCAATTTAGACATGTTTTCTCCTTCAAAGTCCCCTCCTCCGAAGTTTCTTTTGTATATTAAGGGCAGACTGGACCACAAAGGCAATATTTGTGACCCTCCTATTTTCTTTTGCTTCTGGATCTATCAAGATATAAGTCTAATAGGCTTCCAGGAGGCATTCCAGGGAGATTCCTTGGGTCTCAGAATAACCTGACTACATTTTGACAAATTTGTAAGCCAGCTGGCAGCCACTTAGAAACATCCCAAGAGATTCTGGTGAAAGCCCTCAAGGGACTGCATACCTGCTGCTGTGTCAGGGTCCCAATCTGGGTGCTTGAATAGCAAAACAGTCTCAATCCTCTCAGGATTTGTTGACTAACCAGTTTCCTGACTTCCCCAATGATGTGTTTTCATTTCTCTAAGGTAAAGAGGGTCTGCAAAAGTTGTTGATAATCATCCCAAGTTGACTGATGGAAATAGAAAATAGTCTCCAAGAGAGGAATTAAATACTGGGTTTCTCTGAGAAAGAAATATTGTGAGTTTTCCAGTTATAGAAGTTACTGGTCAAGAGTGGGGTATAGACCATGAAAGGGGCCACACTTTGGCCCCCATCTTGGGGCCCCAAAGACTAGGTTTGACATAGATGTAAGGTGGTGACTCTACTAGAAGTGAAGGTTCCTTCTTTGTGGTTTCCTTGATATCTGGAATCAGACTTTGTATGAGGGGACTTAGGAGGGGATTAGAGGTGGAGATAGATAAGGGGATAAGGGGATGCAGGAAAAGATCTGTAGGTGACACAGAAAGTCAGGCAGGGCAGGGGGGTTAGGTAGGAACCTTGTTCATGAGGTGGGGGACAGAAATTTCCTGGTCCTCTGGGACCTAGGTCTGATAGGACTCAAGGGGTGCCACTGGACTGTAACAAGGCGGCTTTGAGGCATTTAGGTAGCTCTTCCACAAGCCACAATATAGGGGGCTTGGTTGCAATGTCCTTGCCATCCAAAGATAATAGCTTATGTGGAGTAAATCACAGTTAAATTGAATGTTCTTCCATGGGCCAATCTGTCTTAGAGGTGGGCCATTTAAGATGGCAGAAGGTCTTGAGTTTGCCAGAACAGACCTTGTCACCAGAGTGAGAAATCCTCCTTTAACAATCCTTAAAATGATGAAGAACAAGTTCAAGAGGGGATCGGGTGGTGGATTGCTCTGATTCTATCAGAGTGCAGGACAAAGAAGACACAGACAATGACCAGAAAAAGCAAAAGTAAGACTGGACATTGAAAATGCAGACAGAATGTGACAAAGAGACTGACAGAAAAAAAAATAAACAAGATCCCTAACCAAAAGGGGTCAAAGGGAGCTGATGCATCCTTCATCCTCCCTAGATGTGGAGAGCTGTTCTGCATCCAGCTTCTTCCAAGGGTCACCAGAAGCACACATTACCAGAACCAGAATATTAAATTTACCTCCAGAGATATCCCTAAAGCTAACAATTCAGAAAATTTGCTTGGGTATCAGTGTACTAGACCCTGGATAAATGTTGTGGTGGTCTGTCAAAAATCCAACACCCGGGACACACCAAGTTTTCTTAACCAGAATTTTGCAAAGTCTCTTCTAACATCTCACAGAGATCTGTCCAGAACTAAAAAAAAAAGCAGAGGCCAACTAGATATGAATCATGGAAAGTGCTATAGCATTAAGATGAGGGTAGGTGGAGAAAATGTCCTCATCAGGAATTTCCCAAAGAGAGTGGGCTCAGGATGGTGGCAGGGACACACTGAGTGCCACAAAATGTCATGGCAGGAGAAGACATTTGCTGCCAAGCCTGATACCAGGAGATACACATGGTGTCCTGAAAGAGAAAATGCCAGAGACTTGCCACAGGATCAGTCTGGCCAGGACGCTACTGCTTCATCCATTGCTGGAACCCACAATACATTCATTCATTCATGACCAAGTGGTTAAAGTCTCACCCATGAGGCTCTGGCTGGCTGAGACAGGGCAGGGCCTGCGCCCTCATTAAACTTCTCTAAGAACAACTGCCCATTCTAGTTCTTCCATGTGGAGCAGTGGAAAAGCCATGCTTCTGACCATAAGAACAATTCTCCAACCCTAGTGAAGATTGTCAGCAAATACCAATAAATGATTTCCAAACTGCTTTCTAAGTCAAACAAGGCCTGCCATCTGCAGAATGTGGGGGGTTATGAAGAGGGTCAGGCTGAACCTGTGTCAGTTGAATATCTTAGCAAAGCTCCGTGTTGTATCAAAGACAGGCTGTTTGTCAGCATCCTGGCTGTATCATTTAACTAGCTGTGTGATTCTGGGCCACTTAACATCTCTAAGCCTGTGAGCTCTTCGTCTGGAAAGGAAATGACAATCCCTACTTGCAAGGTTTGTTCTTAGGATGAGTTGCTAACATCTGTATAAAGTACTAATGAAAACAAAGTATGTGTGTGTGTGCATGTGCATGTGTGCATGTGTGTGTATGTGATGTGTGTGTGTGTGTGTGTGTGTGTGTGTGAAAAGTGTGTGTGTGTGGTGTGTGTGTGTGTGTGTGTGTGTGTGTGTGTGTGTGGGTGTGTGTGTGTGTGTGTGTGTGTGTGTGTGTGTGTGTGTGTGTGTGCATGTGTGTGTGTGTGTGTGTGTGCGTGTGTGTGCATGTGCATGTGCATGTGTGTGTGTGGTGTGTGTGTGTGTGTGTGTGTGTGTGTGTGTGTGTGTATGTGTGTGTGTGTGTGTGTGTGTGTGTGTGTGTGTGTGTGTGTGTGTGCAGTATCATAGCCAGTTCTGGGAGGAACAGAAACTATTTTCATCATCACAGCAGTGGATCTCTGCACACACAATGCTCAGCTTCTCGTCTTGTCAACTGCTGGAGAGATTTAAAGCACGTTAAAGAGATGACCCCTACATTGCTTGCTTATTGATTCTTGCTAGTAATGTTATATTTCTAACAATCTCTCACTCCCTTTGGCTTTCTGAGAAGTTTCCTGTATCCCAGGCTGGCCTTGAACTCATGTTCCTCTGCCTCAGTCTAGAGTGCTGGGATTATTGATGTGTGCTACCACAGTTGGCTTATGATAAGGAACATTTCTATTAATCCATATTTCTTTTGTACCTCTGGCAACCCCTGATCTGTTGTCACCATAATTATGCCTCCCCCGGACTTCCTGTTAATGAAATTATACATGGTATGGTCTCCAGGAACCAGATTCCCTCACTTAATGTCTGAATTATTTCAATACACATTTTTTTCTTTTTGATGAGTAATATTTCATTTATACATGTTGGGAACTTTTTGTCTGTTTGGTTTCTTTGGTTTGGAATTTTGAGATGACTCGCTGCATAGCCTAGGCTTGTTTCAAATATCCACTCTTCTTGTAAGAGGCTGAGATGACAGGTATCTGCCACCAGACCTGGGCTCAATTTTCAGGAGGCTTGTTTACCAGTAAT
The DNA here is from genome assembly GCF_011064425.1 of Rattus rattus. Taxonomy (NCBI): domain Eukaryota; kingdom Metazoa; phylum Chordata; class Mammalia; order Rodentia; family Muridae; genus Rattus; species Rattus rattus. The sequence continues at coordinate 8,869,391 of NC_046162.1, read as the reverse complement.
CAGACAGGGGACAAGTTGATATGTGCAGTAGTGACACCACTGAAACTGATAAGTGATTCAAGCCCAGGCCCGTACACTACTCCCTGCCTCAAGCCAGTTAATATCTTTGTTGGCACAGGACTCTACAGAACACCAGCAGAAGGTACCTGCTGTTCCTTCCTGTTTCAGCAAGCCCTAAGATACCTCTTCTTCACAAAAGAAAAGGCCACTAGTGATGGTGCTGAATAAACATGAGGCCAGCTTAACATTCATTATTAGAAGCTGCCAGCCAGGCAGCAGTGGCACATGCCTTTAATCCCAGCACTTAGGTGCAATCCTTGGTCTGCTTCTCCCTTGGGGTAGTCAGACCCATTGCACACCAGGCAGAACTGGAAAGAGGAAAGCTCAGCAGGGTGGGTGGATGCGAGCAGGATCTTGGTTAGTGATGGATGAGTGTGCAGAAAGAACACACACACCGGAATAGCTTCTGAGAACTGGTTCATTTATTAGAAGAGAAAAATGGGTAATTATGCCCCTGGGGTGGGGGCCAGGGTCTCTGGAGGAAAGGTTTATTTATCTGTGTATTATTGACCAGGACAGGGTGTTGGAAGATGCTTCATCTGCATACTCAGGGGCTGTATGATGTGGGAACCTTATAAGGTCCAACAAGGAGTGAAGCTTGATAACTGTCAGTGTAATAAATTCTACTACACTGATGGATTGATGGTGGCCAGCCAACTGTACAGCACCAAGTTAGGGTGGAGGAGGGAACTGACTCCTCCCATCCTCATTTGAGGTATCCAGAACTGAAGGTCTCTGCAACCTTTCCTCTGTAGTCCTGGGCCATTACAACCCCACACTCGGCAGAGGCAGAGGCAGAGGCAGAGGCAGAGGCAGAGGCAGAGGCAGAGGCAGAGGCAGAGGCAGAGGCAGAGGCAGAGGCAGAGGCAGAGAGGCAGAGAGGCAGAGAGGCAGAGAGGCAGAGAGGCAGAGAGGCAGAGAGGCAGAGAGAGAGGCAGAGAGGACAGAGAGGCAGAGAGAGAGGCAGAGAGGCAGAGAAGCAGAGAGAGGCAGAGAGAGGCAGAGAGAGGCAGAGAGAGGCAGAGAGAGGCAGAGAGAGGCAGAGGCAGAGGCAGGGGAATCTCTGAGTTCTAGGGCAGCCTGGACTATAGACAGAGTTCCAGGACAGCCAGGACTATGCAGAGAAATCATGCTTCAAAGAACAAAACCAAAACCAAAAAATATCATTAGAAGCAATTTTACATCTGTTAGTGTAGCAACTCTAATGAAATTTGCAGGAAATGACTGGAGGCTTCAGAGAGGGACCCTATGTGCTTTGGAAGGGGCAATTTCCAGACCCTGTAGCTAGAGTAACCCAGTTCACCAGTTTTGCAGGCGTAGGAGGGGTGGGGAGGAAATCTAGGATCTTGCAGCTAAGACTCTTCCTTCCCTGACCATTCCCAGACCAAGCCCACAATGTTATTTAACTTGGGATTTGTGTGATAAAAATAAAATTTTAAAAATAGTATGGCTCTCTACCAAGTGTATTATATAAAAGGCAGAGCTGGGTCTGACTGACTGGCTATCTTAGCTCTTGAAAGATAGAGGTAGGAGAATCAGGAGCTCAAGGCCAGCCTCAGCCTCATAAGAAGTTGGAGGCTTGTCTGGACTACATTAAATCCCCCCAACCCCCCACCAAATCAAAATTGGGGGAAATATTTTATTGCCTATGTCAAAAACATTTTTTAAACACTAAAGAGGTTTTGAAGAATGATAGAAAATACGGGATTTTTTTCAAAAACTTTTTGAACCCTGCCAAGAAAACCTATCAACCCATGGTTGTTTGTTTGCTTGTTTGGTTGTTTTGGGTTTTTTGATACAGGGTCTCTCTATGTAGTTCTTGCTATTCTAAAACTCACAATGTAGACCAGAATGGCCTCAAACTCACGGAGATATGTCTGGGTGGATCACTACACCTGACCTAATCCTGAGTCTTCTAAAAGGCCTATGACTACAAAAATGGGACAAAAACAAGAAGATATTTGGGTGACATGTACACACAGTGTTACACTAGCAATTGTCCCTGATTCTCTTCTCTAGAATCTTGACAGCTCTATGATCTTGGTTGACTTAACCTCTCTAAGACAGCTAGAGAGAACGAGAATAAATGCCCTACGAGCAGTAAGCATTGCACCAGACATGGGACCAGATACAGGCTGGCATGACATTATCAACTATGTCTATCATCTTTTGTTGGTGTCTGTGTGAGAGTTGGGGGGATTTGGGGAGTGAGCATGGGGGATGTGGGAGAGAAGACAGAGAACTGGTAGAAGTCTTGACAGGTGATGGACCATGGAAGGAATGGAGAGAGGCAGCATCCTCAAGAACTCATTGACAGAAAGCAAAGCTGCATTACTCAAACTACCAGTGTTTGTATTTCTCCCAAAGTGACTCACTGCCTTTGATAGGTGTTATTATCCTCCTGGTGTCTGCCTCATAGGATTTGGAGTTTTCCACTTGCATTGGAAGCTCTAATTCTTGTTTCAATGGAAGTCAGGACTATGTGTTCTTCCTACCTGCCAGCTTGCCTGTTTCCTTTAAAAAATATCACATATTGACTGAGATGTGCCATGCAGTAAACAAAAATGTTCAGTCCCTCTAAAGAGGGCACAGTCTGGAGAAACACAAAAGCTGAGATATTGTAAAGGGGTGGGAGAACTGAACTAGACTAACAGCATAGGGAAGGTTCCAGAAGGAGGCACTGGGATATCTTGAAGGCCCCACAGGAATTAATTTGAGAGGCAAAAGGTTTGATAAAAGATTGGGAAGATACAGGGTCATAGCTCACAGCTTGTAGAATCTATGAGTGGCCAGAACCCAAGCACTCTACCTAAAGGTGAGGCAGAAAAGGCCAGAGAATGGGGGGTTCTGCTGAGGCAACTGTGATGATAGTGGTCTCCAAAGAAAGGAGTGGCCCATGCAATTAAAAAATACAAATCTTCCAAAATAATCCACATAGGAGCTGAGTGGGTTGGGTATATCAATGGGAGAGCATTTAGTTTGAGCAAAGCCATGGATTCCATCGCTATCATCACATATGTATACATATATACTCACAACACGTAGTAGTAGTAGTAGTAGTAGTAGTAGTAGTAGTAGTAGTAGTAGTAGTAGAGACTAAAAATTAATTAACACACACTAACCATAAAAAAATGAAAATAAAAACTACAGAGAAGGGGCTGGGTAATAGTTCAGTCATCAGAGTGCTTGCCATGTAAATGTGAAGACATGAGTTTAGTCACCAACAATCATGTGAAAAAACAGGTACAGCATTGCCCGCCTCTAATCCCAGTATTGAGAAGGTGCAGAGAGGATCCAGATGCAGTATTGCTGGTCTGTAATCCCATTGCTGGGGGTGTGTAAACAAGAGGATTCAGGGGCTTTCTGACCAGCCAATCTATTCCAATCAACTAGCTCCATGTTCAGTGAGAGACCTTTCCTCAAAACCTAAGGTAGTTCCTCCTCCCTCAGGCTCAGTGAACATCTCAGAAGAGGGGGTGGAAAGAATGTAAGTGTTGGAGGGTTGGGAGGAGTGCTATGAAATGTCATCTTCTGAACATGATGTGGTTATTGTGGCTCTGATGAGTTCCTACCTACACAAGAGCAAAACAAGGTCAGTCAATATTCCAGCAGATAGTACTAAGCAGACTTAGTATGTTGGGGTTGCGGGTGGGGTGTTAGAGTTGCGTATGGGAGATAAGAATTATAATAGATACAATCAATGTGTACATTCATGGAATTTCCAAAAATAAAATATAATAAAACAAAAGATAAAAATAAAACGTTGGGCCATGGGGGTGGTGGTTAGGTTGGGAAAATATCTGCCAAGCAAGCATGAGGGCCTGGTTTTGGATCCCTAGCATCTAAGTAAAAAGTCAGGTGTCGTAAAGACAGGCATGATGGCACATACTATAACCTCAGAACAAGGGGAGCCAGAGACAGGAGGCTCTGTAAAGCCCATGGGTGCAGCCTGCCCAGCCAAACTGATGAGTACCATGAGTCTAGAGACCTCAGCTCTTGCAGACTAAAGCCTAGTCTTTTAGTTACATGTTAATTCAGTCATCACTCTAGGTTCCGTATTGGTTTTCCCATGAATCAGCATTTTATGACCTTAGCCCCTTGATTTTTAGAAAGAGACGGCAAGTACACATTTTTTTTTTAACATAGCAAATGAACTCAGAGATCTGCTTGCCTTTGTAAGTACAAACAGTAAACTAGTTGTGTAGGATCTGGCTTTGAGATCATCATTCTCACCACAGCTGGACCTAAATGTGCTATGTTCTAGGCTGACCTTGAACTTTGAAATCTCCCTACCTTTGTATCTTTGTAATAAATTGACTCATTAGTGAAGATGCCTTTGTTCTTTTAGGTCCACAAAGCCACTCATACAATACATATTGCATCCTTATATTTTGCATAGTTGAAAAATCATGCAAAAGTATATTCTTGTATTAATGTTTTCAGAGTTTTTCCCACAGCCTTAAGGCCTGTCCTGAAGGTCATAGTATTTACCATTTTACCAAGGAACATTGGATATACCCTCCCCTCCCAGACTCCTGCTGTTTCTAATTAACATGGAGTCATTAATGGCAGGGAAAACCTTGGCAAGAAGCATATTTCCTGAAGAAGGACCATGAGGTAATATATACTATTATACAAGCAAGCCTTAAGCCTAGCAACTATCCAAACTCGTGGAGACCTTAATCCCACTGGCTCTGCTCCAGGGGCAGTATTGTGTCACACTGTCCTTCCACAGCCATGCAGAACTCAGCATCAGAGAACAGCATCAGAATTGATGCTGTTTATCCTAAGATTCACCAGAGAAAAACAATTCCACTATTTGGGGGCCAAATTTAAAGCAAGCATTATTAAATATTGATGAACTTTGGTCAGGACCACTCCCTGAAATTTTTCAGCTGAGTGCCTCCTAGACATAAGTTGCAAGGGTTTATAAAGACAAACCTATAGGCCACCATACTTTCCATGAAGCTTTTGTTATATTCCAGGAATTACAGCTCCCAGAATCCCAGGTCTACTTGGTCCTTGGTGAGCAAATGGGGGCTTACAGGTGACTTTTTGGCATTACATTCCCCTGAGAGTTGTGTCTCAGGTAAAATCTTTGACTCTATGATAGGTAGTTGTTTATTTTTGGATCTAATAACTATCAGCTTAATGATACACAGTAGGGATTTTCATTTAGTTATTGTATCATTAATGTAAGTGCCAACTGTAATTATTAGAAGCAGGAGGGCCAAAGGCCCTGTGATGGCTGACATCAGAGTTACTATCCAGAAGGAGCCTGGAAATGAATGTGCACCGATCATTTATTTCAGGTTCTCCTTTTGTAATGTTTCTTGAGTATAGCCAGATTATAATCCCAAATGGTTCCTACAGAAACAACCACTTTTAAAAACCATTTAATAATACCTCCTTGTTCTGCATAAAGTAGGCCAAGTATCCTATCAGATTATAGAACTGTTTTAGTTAATGACTCTACCAGCTGACACATCTGGGCCCAATTTTTGGTATGTCAAGTGACTTATAGGTAGCTATTTTGTTCCCCATGCCAGGGAGTTTTCTGGCATTTTACCCTGGTTAGGTGGGACAGTACATGATACACTTTCTTCTGTAACTGCTTCCAGCTGACATTGGGATATTGTTGTCAGTGTCCCAGAAACCTGAAAGGAGTCAAGGGTTGGGCAATGGAGGCATTTATCAGAAGCATCTGATTGTCTGATCCAGCTTAAGAGACAGGGAGCAGTCCTGTCAGCTGCACTGGTTTATAGTAACTGTCAGCTGATCTAGAGCTCAACAGTTTGTCATCCATAAGTGATCCCTGGATGAAGTCTGTCAACTAAGCAAAGATCTGCTGAGACAAATATGGTCTAGGGACAGAAGTTAAAATTTCTTAGTAGTTGGGGAAAGGGAGTCCTAACAAAAGCTATAGCCTTAGGTTAAAAGGAAGAACTTTTTTTCTGTTTAGAGAGCCAGGTATACAGTTGTACAGAGATGTTTTAGCCCAATGAAAAGGATCTTTAAGTTTATATTTAGAAGACAACCAAAGAACACAAAAACACTTGAACTAATGACTGAATAGCAAGCAGTCAGTGCTCCACCAGCTTATCAGAACTCTATGGATCGATGTTAAAACTTTGAACCTTTGAAATCTCAAGGTAATAATAGCGTAGAAGTATTGTGAGGCTTCTGCTGACCCACTTGCAGTTTTAAATAAGATACAGAGACTTCTATACAGTTTAAAGTTGTTGGCCTTATACTGGGGCAGTCAATCTCTCAATTTCCTCATCTAAATTTATTCTAACCTTTGTGCTATCCCATCTCCTTACGAGGTTCTCACTACCTGCCTACAGCTCTACTCTGACACTGTTCTGCTCCCTTCCACCTCTCTCTCTCTCTCTCTCTCTCTCTCTCTCTCTCTCTCTCTCTCTCTCTCTCTCTCTCTTTCTCTCTCTCTGTGTGTGTGTGTGTGTGTGTGTGTGTGTGTGTGTGTGTGTGTCTTTCCTTTGAGTCCCACACATCTCCTTTCTCTTCTGCATGGAAGTCCTGCCCCTGTACTACCTGTCCCAGGTCCTACTGTCATCTCTTTATTACAAAAAACAAAACAAAACAAACAAACACAACGCCCATATTTCAGTCTGAACCAAATCAGCAGCAAGGCTATCTCTTAGGCATTGCCTTTAGGTAATGAGGGTTGTCTGACTTTCATCATTTGCACAGGTGAGGGAGGACAAATATTTATGTATAAAAAACAGGTGATGAGCCGTAGAATGACAGTACCAAAATTTTGCCAACACTTAGCTATCTGCCAGTACAGAATTAACAATTAAGAACACAGAGACATACTTTCAAACAATGTAAAGGAAAGACCCTAATATCTCCACCTTATAGTCCAAGATATGACTTTATCTCCAACATCAGTAAACTTTATATAATAAGAACAATTATGAGAAATATCAGATAAGAATTATATTGAGAATGTCATTTATATTTGGTAACCTTGGAGAAAGTACTCCACTATCTATCCTATCTCGGTGAGTTCAAAGTTCTGTATCTAAATTATTTATTTATACCCTAAACCACTTAAGATCTTAGATCCTAGGGTTGGGGATTTAGCTCAGTGGTAGAGCGCTTGCCTAGGAAGCGCAAGGCCCTGGGTTCGGTCCCCAGCTCTGAAAAAAAGAACCAAAAAAAAAAAAAGATCTTAGATCCTAAACCACTTAAGCTTTTATGTCTTTAATCTTCAAAAACTTTACACCTCCTTTGTTAGATTTTTTTAAATCTAATAATAAGGAAAACTATCAAGTCTTCAAATCCCATCAGAAACCTGAGAAGGATAAGTTTTACCTGAGTAAATAGGAAGTGCAAAACAAGCAACTTCCAAATTTCATTAGAAATGACGGAGACTCCGTGCTACCTGGCGGTCACCCAAGGTTCCTCTGTATTGGTAGGATATCCATCTTTGGCCACCAGGTCCAGATCTGACAGACTTCTCTGTGAAGCTGGAATTTTGAAGGACTATTTCACCATTTCTCAGCCAAGTGGGAAAGTTGATTTCCCAGTGTCCTGCTTGTCTACAGTTTGGGCAGCATGCTGTCAACAGTTGAGGCAAAGGATAGGGTTTTCTTTTGTCCAGTGTCCACACTTGCCACATTTGAAGTAAACTTCAGGTGGAGATTCTTTGGTGCCCATCATCTTCTCCAAAGGAAAATGGGTGTTCTACTAGGAGCTAATGTGTCTCTGTCATGAAATGCCTTTTATTACTAAAACATCATAAATGATACAGTCTGTAGATCTCTGAAGCATTTGAGGACCACCTATCTGTTTTTCCAAACAGACAAACAGTGCTTGGTTTCAGCTATTAACTTGTTTCTTGACCTTGAAAATATATACAGGAAGCTAAGTAAAGCGTATTTCTATAATTAACTAAACTAGTATCTAACATGACTACAAATACAATTATGTATAGGTTACTGACTTCTAACTTGCATTTCTTAATTATCCTAAAACGTTGACAATAATAGCTTCCATAGGATAAGAATGGTTCGTTACATTGTAAATGAGTAGCATATAACCTTAAGTTTCTGCTGTCATACCAAAGTCCATACCAACTAATCTAAAATATTTGAGAACCATTGTTGCTTTCTTAGTCTCAAAGAAGATACAAAACTCCACCTTTCTTTGTCTTTTCATCCTCTTCTCCCTTCACTGCTAACAATACATAGTAGAAAAAGAAGAACAGAGGAGAGAAAGAGAGAGAGATCCCTGAATCTAACCCCCTTTCCAGGTTTGTATTCCCTGACCATGACTGGTAATAACTTGTAACCAAATCCAATAAAACAACAAACATCCATAACCCACCAAAGGACCAACACCCACCCATCCCTCCTCTAAGGAGTTAGGGCACCATATAATTTAAATTGCTTCCTTCTGTCTGAAGTGATGTCATCTTTTGTGGACCATAAGAAAATTGGGACATCGGTTAAGCCCTGGGAGAGCTGGCTGCCTCCCTCATAGCCCAGGCTCTGTGGGATAGGAAAGTGCAGGGCTTAGCTGAGATATTGACTGAGGTTATTTGTGACACTGGACCATCTGAGGCTAACTGCTCTGAAGCTGTCCTGGATGCAACTTTTAAGGAAACAGCGGCTGAGACAGTCTGTCAGACTGGATCGTTTTGTCTTCATTGCTTTGTCTTCATTGATGTCTGGTGTCTTTGTTCTAAAAGCACACAAGCTTTTAAAGGTAACATTATAGGGACTTTTTGCTTTAACAGATGTATGGAATGTGTAGTGTGCACAAATCATCTGAAGATGATTCTCTGTTCTATGTTTGAGCAGGTGAAAGGTATCTTTCCATCTTATAAGTATCTTTGCACTGGAAACTAAACTGCAATGGGGTGCTATAAATCCCATCTGCCATCTGAAAGGACGGCATGTAGTGAGTCATGAGTGCCGTGCAGCCAAAAAGACCCACTGGCTTCCAAGCAGAGATCTTTGTCTCAGCAGTGTCTGAGCTGTTCCCATGTAGGAGGCCATCATCTGTTTTCTGTTCTCTTCTTCCTCACTTTCCATGTCAGCAGCCAAGATTTTTAGGAGGTCTTCCAAGAAAGATCAAATCTCTTTATTACCTTTGAAGGAATTCACAGCTTTTAATTTCCTGTAAGAGGTAAAACCATATCCTCTTCCCCAACACATTTCTGAGATTAACACATCCTTAAAGTAGGTAGACTGATTTAATACAGCAGTCCTTTCTAAAATACAATGTTTTTCATCAGATGTGCTACCTGCCTCACTGACATTTTAAAAAATGTAAGTTAATAAAGAATTACATAATCTATCCCTGGGAGCCCCCTTTTATTTTAGGAGCATTTCCTTTAAAGTGCAGTTAGATCTTTCCACACTTGCTTGGCCTGTAGGATTTTAAGGTATATCTGTAACACACTTTATGTTCAATATTTTTAAATTGGTGCATTGTACTGGATACATATGATGGAATGTTATCAGTATTAATCTGTAAGGGTATCCTTAAGATGGCATCACTTTTAATGAGTTTATAATTACAGAATCAGCCTTTGCAGAACTCCAGGCAGAAGTCCATTGAATTCTGAATAGATACCAATTGGGTGGTGAACATACTTTAATTCCAACTCTCCAAAGTGAACCACTTCCATCTACCAGATCTCATTTCTTTGGATACCTTTAGGAGTTACTTCTAGCAGTAATGGAGCTTGATTATATAATGAGCAAGTAGAAAAATTCTTATTGCCAGGTTATAGAAAATTTTTTCTTTAAATTTCTACTATTTATGTGGTACCTTTTATGAAAACTTGAAGCCCTTAATATATTTCCTATTAATAATTGATCCATCTCCTCATTTTCTAGTGCCAAATGGTCCTGGAAAACCAGGAATATGGTTTATATATATTAGATGATCAAATTACATGTTGTAGTTGTATAAATAACAAAATTAGCTTTGCATCATCTGAAATAAGTTCAGCAGTTTCTATATGTAAAACTACTCTCTCTACTACTATATTAAGAGGTTCTGGAAAATCTAATAGAACTAGGAGAATGGTTTATAGGTCTGATTTTGTTATTATTTCACTTTACTTTTTTAGCCTTTTATTTATCTATTTGTGAAGATCATTATATTAATAAAGACATAATGAAGTATCTTACAAACTTTAAAATATCCCATGGCCTTATAATCTTAAATACTTTTAAAAGCTGTTCGTTTTAATATTCAGAGTTTTTTCCTGTAAAATCACAAAACTTTCTTTATAGAAGTTAAAAATATCCCAATTGCGTGCTTTTCTAATATCAAAACAAGTCCCTTTTCTTTTAACTTTTTATTGATTCTTTATGAATTTCTTATCACGCACCCCAATCTCACTCATCTCTTTGTCCTTTTGTACCCACCCTCCTCCCTTGCAACTTCCCTCTCAAAGATAATTTAAAAAAAAAAACAAAAACAAGCAACAACAACAAAACAAAAAATACAAAAAGCTCATCGTGGAAGCTGCATTGTGTCACAGTATATCCCACAGTTTACCCTTTTGTTCACACTTCTTTACTTGTGAATGTTCACTGCAATATATTCATTGCTCCGGTTTGAAGTCTCTGGCTTCTGCTACTCCACCAATACTGGATCCTCACTGGGACTCCTCTCAGATATCCTGTTGTTGCCTTGTGTCATGGAGATCCTTCAGCGTTGGATCTGTAGGATGGGCCCATTCACTCAATCCAGTAGTTCATAGATGGGGTAGATGTTGGGGTGGGATTTGGGCCTGGGTGGTAGCTGAGTTGGTCAGCCCTCCAGCTCTCTGGCACCCCACCACCAAGGTGAGCTCTCCGGCACTGCCCTTGCTAGCTCACCCAGTGCCATAGATGGAAAGGGGCAGGGCTAGCTGTGCCATTCTCATTTGTTTTGCCTTTGTAAGATGTGTTACTTAGGGTTCATATTGCTGTGATAAAAGCCGAGACCAAAAGCAACCTGGAGGAAAGGTTTTGTTTTCCTTACAACATGTAGTCCACCATCTAAAGAAGTCAGGGAGGGGCTGAAGCAGAAGTCTTGTAGGAATCCTGCTTACAGGATTTCTTCCCATGACTGACTCAGCCTGATTTCTTATACCATCCATGACCACCTACCTAGAGGAAGTACTGCTGAAAAGCAAGGTCCGTATAGTTAGAGACTTTCCCAGAACTATGCACTTTGATGGATTAAGTCGTTGTTTTCATTTTGACAGGTGCTGCTGTCTACATGATGAGTTTTATGCCCTGATGGTAGTTCCATCATGGGATCAGTTGTGCTAAGGTCAAGGAGCCCACTAAGGTCTGGGAGCTCGTTACAAACTGGCAGGCAGTCTTCTGGCAAGCCCCGGTTCATTCAAGGCAACCTGCTAGAATATTCTAGGCTAAATCTTGAAAAAGGCTGGAAGTCTCTGGCAACAAAAGATATAGACTAAAGTCCTGCATCCCTGCCCTGGTCCGTGGATCTGGAATGTTGAGGGTGGGGTGGAAAAACAGCGACATTTGTGATCAGCCAAAGAGAAGGCTGGGGTTAAGGCAGGTAAATGAAGTGACTCCAGAGAGTGACTCCTGTCCAGTACTAACATGTAGTTTAGCTGAGACCCTCTACCTTTTCCCAGAATGGTTGTCAGAACCAACACAGAGTGCCATTTCCTAAAAGAACCCTTCCCCTTTCATTTGCTGCACTGTTCTTCAGAGTGCCAGATGCACAGCCAGCCTTCCTTACCACAGGCTTCCATACTTACAGACTTGACCAACCAAATGTTGTAAATATTAAAGACAAACTATCTATAGACTTTTAATTATTAAAAAAAATAACCCGGTACTTGAGAGAAAAAGGCAAGGGGATCTCTGAGTTTGAGGTCAGCCTGGTCTACATAGTGAGTTCCAAGACAGCCAGAGTTATATAATAAGACTCTGTCTCACAAAAAGATAAATAAAAAAATAAGATAAAAAATTTAAAGTTGTGTTGTGCATCTGTGCATGCACCTATTAATGTGAATGCAGGTGCCCATGGAGGCCAGAAAATGTGTCATATCCCATGGAGCTGAAGTTATAGGTATTTGTGAGCCATCTAGTGCAGGTTCTGGGACCCAAAGTCAAATCCTCTGGAAGATTAGTACATGCTCTTATCCGTGAGTCATCTCTCCAGATCTGCTCCCACTCCCACCCCTTTAACGTTAGTTAGGTCATTATATTCAAGTGAGGGGACAATTTCTGATTACATTGCATCTAGGTTGTGTTGACTGTATTTGGCATCATAAGTTATCTAAGGATGACTTTAAACCCCTAGGAGTATGTACAGAGAGTATATGCAAACATTAGGCTGTCTTATTTTTAAGACTTGGATATGTGTCGCTTTTGGTGTTCAAGGATAGGAGGGGATCCTGGGAATATCTGTATCCCCTATATCTGCTATATCTGTGACCATGTGAAATATATATATATATACACAAAAGGTCATCTTCATACTACCTGGGCCAGAGCTTAGGAACTGAGATCAGCATAGCAGATGCTCAGTAAAGATGTGGAATGTGAATGTTCACATTTTGGAACTGTCTACACTTTGAGAACTGCCTTGAAGATGCCTCAGTTACCACTGACCTCTTAAGTCATTTTTACTCAATGTGATTCTGCCTCTGACAGTCTTCCCACATGAAAATAATTCTTGGGACTGGAGAGATGGCTCAGAGGTTAAGAGTACTGTCTGCTCTTCCAGAGGTCCTGAGTTCAAATCCCAGCAACCACATGGTGGCCCACAACCATCTATAATGAGATATTCTGGCCTGCAGGCATACATGCAGGCAGAAGGCTATATACATGATAAGTAAATAAATCTTTTTAAAAAAGAAAATAATTCTTGCATAAATCTGTGTTAACTGTTGGGAGTGATGCCCTTAAAACCCTCCACTATTGATGTTAATATTATAGTTAGAGTTAAATATGACTGGGTTCTTGGAAAATGCCCAACCAGCTGCAGAAGGGTAATACAAATCTGGTGGTCAGGATGCCCAGTGATATGACAAACCTGTGACCTTTCTGAGAAACCAACATCCTGTTGACATCAGCTGACCACAAGAGCTCTGTGTCCTTGGCTTGTGTAGATGTTTCCCACTTCCCCCCTCCCTCTGTTACCCCTGCTATGATATAAATTCAGCCTTGGGAAAAAATAAAATTGTCACCTTGATCAGACTCTTGTCTTGGCGTCCTTCTTCACATCTCTTGTCGCCTATTCTCTCCTAGGTGGTCCCCAACCTCCACTGACTGCTCTGCAGGCTGGGGCAGTTAATCCCGTGGAGACCCAGGTAGCACAGATAACCTAAAAATCCACCTAGATGATTAAGGTAGAGACCCATGAGCATAGCCTAGAAATCTGCAGGAGAAGTTCCTGGTAGCCATTGTAAATAATTTTTATGAGAATGACAGATTAACTTTTTAAAAAAATGTTTTTGAGACAGGGTCTCATCTAATCCAGACTGACATAGAATTTTCTATATAGCTAAATATGATCTTGAACTCTGATCCTCTTGCCTCACCATCCCAGTTCTGGGATTATATGTATGTACACAAACACCCATTTTATGTTCTTCTGAGAATGAAACCCAGGACTTTGTGCATGGTAGGAGAGCATACTATTGATAGTATGAGTTAAAATCATAGGCCAGGGGTAATTTTTTTATAGCACAGGCCTTACTGTGATACATTGCAGAATCGAAGGGAACCCTTGGAACAAGCCCTGGAAGGGGGTTGTGAATTCCTTTTGAAATGTAAATGTTTACATTGCTTGACCAGCATCTTTCATGTCTAGGAATTCATTATATGAATATGATGAGTAGCATATCAGCATATTAGGATGCTGTGCATCCACAAAGATCAGCTGACTTGCACGTACTAACAGGGAGCCATCTCCATGACATATTATGAAGTAGAATTATATATCATTATGAAGTGATAAGGCATATACAGTAAAAAGAGCAAATTTTGAAAATATTCTGTATAGAAACAATGTCATGTGATATTTCCAACCTGCATATTTTTAAACCTGCAAGAATCAACACTAGGGAACTGGAGAGATGGCTCAGTGGTTAAGAGCAACGACCTCTCTTCCAGAGGTCCTGAGTTCAAATCCTAGCAACCACATAGTGGCTCACAACCATCTGTAATGGAATCTGATGTCCTCTTCTGGTGTGTCTGAAGACAGCTACTGTGTACTTATATATAATAAATAAATAAATCTTTAAAAAAGAATCAACACTAAACTAGAGGCGTGTATTATGACTCTGTTGGTGTCTGGATGCTTCAAAACCTGGATGTGGATGAGTCAGTCTATAAGCCTAAGGCCCGAGGCATCAATGGTACAAAGCCCAGAATCTAAGAGGTAAGAAAATTGGAGTTGTGCCTAAGAGCAATGGGAGGGAGACAAAGAAAGAGAGAGAGACAGAGTGAGAGAAAGACAGAGACAGACAAATAGCAATGGAGAGAGTGTACAGCCCCGACTTCCTCCTTTTACAGACATGGAGCAGCAGAGAGAGTACACATGCAACCCTAACTTCCTCCTTCTCATTCTCTTCTCCTGTCCTCACCTACAGCTAAATGTGGTGTTGCTTACAGAGGGCAGGACTTCCCACCTAAATAGTTCAGTGACTCCTAAGCCAATCTCTGCAAACGTCATCACAGACCGTTGTGGTTTAAATGTAAACTATCCCTAATGTCAGGCTTATATGGTTGACCTATAGATAGACCCCAGCTGTGGCACTGTTGTGGAAGGTTATGTGTGATTTTGGGCATGTGGGGCCTAGTTAGCTGTGAGGGCTAGACTCAAGGGTTCTACATGCCAGGTTCCTGCCCAAGCACTCTTTCTTGGTTTGGGTTGTATAAAAACACCTGCCAGACCCCATAGCTACAGAGCTGCCTGCCTCCCTTCAAATGGTGGGCTGTAGTCCCCAGAACTGTGGGCCTAAACAACTCCTTTTCTCCCTTAAGTTACTTCCTTGTCACAGCTGGTCCCCAGTCACCCAGGCCTCCCTTAACCCAGACAGGGTCACATTTAAGTAGTCAACAAGTGGAAGACGGTACCCACTTTCATCAGCCTCCTGTCTTTAAATAAGGCTAGTGTTGGGGTATGTTCTGCTAAGGTAACTTATTGTTTGGTGTCTTGTCCCCACAGGATGGATGACATTCAACTCTGCAAGGACATCATGAACCTGAAGCAGGAGCTTCAGAACTTGGTAGCCATCCCAGGTAACATGTGTGATTACATCCTCTATTAGCCACTGCCAGGGTTCCATATCTGCCCTCTGTACCACGGGGATTAGGAAGAGAGGCTTTGCCTCACTTCCTAATGGGACCTCTCTTCCTAATGGGAATTCAGTCTTGCAACAAAGGCTCATGTAGGATGTGTGACCCGTACTTATAATCTAAACACTTGGCAAGCAGATTCAGGAAAGTGACCCACACATTTGAAATCAGCCTTGGACTGCTGTTTGAGAGCATATCTCAAACCAACAACAAGGTAAGCACACATTTATGTCAGGCAGGGCTACCTTGGAACCTCAGGCGAGCCTCTTTATATTACAAGACTGTTTTTATCTTTCTTTGAAAATGGAAGAGTAATATACCTAACATCAATCTCATGATGGCCTGAGGGGAACAGTTGAGTGGCAGAATACTTTGTTGTACATGCAGAGACCTGGGTCTGAACCTCAGCACCGCAAAAGTATGATAGAGCTGCCTAAGTATAATCAGTTCTGCGGTAAATGTACACTTTGTGTCAAGCATCACTTTGACTCAGAGTCCATTATTGCCATTTTTATCATGTGTGGAAACAGGGAGATTAGACCAGTCATAGGCTGTAATATTGGGGTCAAACCTACACTTATCAGTTATCAATGGTACTGATTATCTGACATCTTTCCCCTTAAATGATTTCCCTCTCCAAACACTCTGAGTTACGTGTCCCATGGGTCTTGTGCTTATCAAAGGACTAACCAGTCATGTGCCTGTTGTATAAGTCAGGGTTTTCTGGAGGACAGAACCCATAGAATCTAAAGAGGATTTATTAAACTGACTTTTATGATATGTTCTCAGGAGTCCAACAGTGGCCTCTGCATACTGGAGAGGCTAAGGACCCAGTAACTGCTCAGTTTATGAGGCTAGATACCTCAGTAGTCTCAATCTGGTCCTGAGGGCCTGGCAGATTCCTGTAGAGCAGTTCATATTGGAAGACCAAAGAATCCTGCTCTAATAGCTGCAAAGGAATGTAATAGCCACAGAAGTAGCAACAAGGTAAATAAATTCACAAATGGTTGATAAATAATAGGCAAAAACCAAAGCTTTACCCTTACATCTTTTATGTGTGCTGCAACCAGAAGGTGACAATCACATTTAAAGTCAGTCTTCCCACTTCAGATAGCCTGATTAAGAAAAGCCCTAGTTCCTGTGAGTTTCCTCCTGCTGTGAACATCAGGGTTCTGGCCTCCATCTCCTGGCCACCTCCCTTGCGCCATGGCCCTGAAGCAGCAATCTGCTTCCTGCCTCAGCCCAAGAAACCCAGACCGGTTGCTGCCCCGAAGCTGGAGGACAAGTCGGCCTCTCCCGGCCTGCCGAAGGGAGAAAAAGAACAGCAAGAAGCAATTGAACATATTGATGAAGTACAAAATGAAATAGACAGACTTAATGAACAAGTCAGTGAGGAAATTTTGAAAGTAGAACAAAAATATAACAAACTCCGTCAACCATTTTTTCAGGAGAGGTCAGAATTGATCGCCAAAATCCCAAATTTTTGGGTAACAACATTTGTCAGCCATCCACAAGTGTCTGCACTGCTTGGGGAGGAAGACAAGGAGGCCCTGCATTATTTGACCAGAGTTGAAGTGACAGAATTTGAAGACATTAAATCAGGTTACAGAACAGATTTTTATTTTGATGAAAATCCTTACTTTGAAAATAAAGTCCTCTCCAAAGAATTTCATCTGAATGAGAGAGGCGACCCATCTTCAAAGTCCACTGAAATCAAATGGAAATCTGGAAAGGATTTGACAAAACGCTCAAGTCAAACGCAGAATAAGGCCAGCAGGAAGAGGCAGCGTGAAGAGTCAGAGAGCTCTTTACCTGGTTTACTGACCGTTCTGACGCAAGTGCTGACGAGTTAGGAGAGGCCATCAAAGATGATATTTGGCCAAATCCTTTGCAGTACTATTTGGTCCCCGATATGGATGATGAAGAAGGAGAGGCAGAGGATGATGACAACGAAGAAGGGTTGGAAGATATTGATGAAGAAGGAGACGAGGATGAAGGTGAAGAAGATGATGATGAGGATGAAGGGGAGGAAGGAGAGGAGGATGAAGGCAAGGATGACTAACACAGAAGACCGATGGATCCAACCTTCTTTTTCATTTTCTTTTTATTTTTTAAATTTCCCCAGTCCCTGGGGGCGAGTTGCAGTCCTTTCCTCCCTGTCCCTCTGTGCTCAGCCGCCCTGTTTTTGAGGTCTCAACATCATGGTTCTCAACTAATTTGGGGGAAAATATCTTGAGCAAAATACAACAGGAAAAGAATCTTCACGTTTCTGTTCTAAATTCATTTTTATCCTTGTCTCAAACTGTGGATTCAACACCATCACCATGCTCTGTGGAAAGAAAGAAAAGCCCTCCAGTTCCCTTGGCTCTGCTGGAGGCTGGAGGGTGCTAGGCCCCTGTGTAGTAGTGCATAGAATTCTAGCTTTTTCTTTTCTCTGTATATTGGGCTCAGAGATTACACTGTGTCTCTATGTGAATACAGACAGTTAGCATTTACCAACATGTATCTGTCTACTTTCTCTTGTTTAATAAAAAGGAAAAAAAGAAAAAGGGGGTTATAGACAGTGAGCAAGGGTGGGATGGAGGTGTCGGGGGAGGGGAGAGGTGGGCATCTGACAACATGGCTTCTCCTTTGGCATGTTTCATTGTGACGTTTAACAGACATCCTTGCCGTTTAAAGTGACACTTAAAATAAAATTCTCCCCTGATGAAGACTTGAAACAAAAGAAAAAAGAAAAAAGAAAATCCCTAACAGTTGTTTATGGCACCTCTCCTTTCAGCTGATTCTAAGATTACCCATCATACCTGTTGACTCAGGTATGCTCTCTCTGACTTCATGTTATTGACAGCGTGCATGGGGTCTGGTAGCGCTAAGGAAAGATTATTAATAGACACTGCTTCCTTTTTAAGAACTTGGCCTTGGCAAATATTTTACTTGATTTATTTCTCCTAAAACAGGGCACTGCTGGGCATGGCTGGTGCATATGAACAACTGTTTACTGGATGTTTGTACATGTCCAGATTACAGGCAACATGGAAGTGATTTGATATGTACAAGGGGATATTCAGGGTCATAAGTAAATACTAATAATGTTAGGACTTGGAACATCTGATGCAGAAGGATCATGAGTATGATACTGCCTATTTCAAACCAACCAACCAACTTACAACAATTCAATGACAATCTATGTTGACCCACTGGATGCTCAGAGTGGTTGAGGAACCCAGAGTCACACAGCTGGGAAAATAGGGCAAGTAGACCATCACAGAAATCCTGTCTATTCTGGACAATAAAGATGAGACAAGAACAATGAGCCAGGGAGGCCAGGCAAGAAGCCAGCATTGTCCAGGGGAGGAGAGATCATGGCCATAGCTGAGGGAATGAAAGGAGAAGCAAGCACATAGGGGCATTAAGGGCCAGGGTCTATGGTACAATAGGTGAGTGGATTTCTTACTGCTGAGTGAATGAACCCCTCCTGTGTATGATTGAGGAGAAGACTTTTATTATAGATATGAGGGAGAGAATAGCCAGAGAAGAGTCCAGTCTGAAGATGACCAGCAAAATAGAATGGGCTGTGACAGCAGAGAGTGGGGACTGGGGAAGAGAGAGGAAGAAAAGAGAGAGGAGAAAGGGGACCAACAGGACTAAGATAGCTCATTAAAACCTAGAGAACCAAGAGAGCATGCATGGCCAAGATGGCTGAGTTATAGGAAAAAGAGAATCTAGAGGAAGGGAAGCTGAGTCCATCCCCTGGGCTCAAGAGGTTTAGGGTAGGGGTTGAGGTGGCAGGGGCTAAGAGGAGCCAGGACTCTGTAATAGGTACTTGTGCTGCTGGAAGGACCTAGCAGCCAGCATCTGCTTTGATCTCAGTTAGCCCTTTGTCCTGAGTTTCTTTGGGACCTGACCCTGAGTAGGTGAGGCAATGTTGCCAAGCTGAGGGTTGCAGCAGTGAATAGGCACATGGTGCCAGGAAGTCGGTGGGAAATGTTGGTAAGAAGGGAATGATTGATGGGTGAAAAACATTGGCCTCTGCTTGGAGACTTGAGGAGGTGCTGGTTAGTAAGGTTCCACAGAGTAAGTTTGAGGAGGTAGCTTGGCTGGAAGTGCTGTGGCCGAGACTCCAGTAGAGCCCGGGGAGTGCTCAGCTAATGGGGAACTGGAATATGTAGGTGAGCAACCCGAGACAGCTATTTGTCAGAAGCCTAGCACACCTAGAAGTCATTGGGTGGCTCTAGCTAAGGGCTGAGAAGGCGTCTTTAGAATATCAGAGTGCTGTGCGTGGGAAAGGAACTGCCAGACTCCTTGTGAGAGTCTGTGGGTGTCAGTGCTCCCTTGGAGAATAAGGCAGAGAGGACTCTGTAGTGCAGTCTGTAGTCTAGGGAGTCACATCTGGGCTCCACCCACAGAGCCATGTAACCTCATCTAAAGGGTGATAGTCAGTGCCCAAGAGCTGCAGACCATCCATGCTTGACACACACAGTGGCGCCATTTCTATCAGTGAGAAAGTCTTTCCCTTCCCTTCCCTTCCCTTCCCTTCCCTTCCCTTCCCTTCCCTTCCCTTCCTTTCCCTTCCCTTCCCTTCCCTTCCAGGAAGTTCCATGTGTCTTGTGGGTTATACATCCATAGATTCAGACCCCTGGAAAAATAATATTCCCTTTGAAATTTATACTGACCTTTTCTTGTCAAGATCCCTGGAAGATACACATGATAACTGTTTACTTAATGTTTGTGTCATGTTCCATGTTACAGGCGACCTCAAAGTGATTTAATATATACAAGAGGATATGCAGAGCCACATGCTGTACTGGCTGGTTTTGTGTCAACCTTACACAAACTAGAGTCAACCAAGAGGAAGGAGCTTTAGTTGAGGAAATCTCCCATGAGATCCAGCTGTAAGGGATTTCCTCAATCAGTGATCAATGAGGGAGGGCCCAGCCCATTGTGGGTGGGGCCACCCCTGGGCAGTTGGTCCTGGGTTCTGTACAAAAGCAGGCTGAGCAAGCCATGAGGAAGCCAGTAAGTAGCACCTTTCTATGGCCTCTGCATCAGCTCCTGCCTCCAGGATCCTGCCCTGTTTGAGTTTCTGTCCTGATTTCCTTTGGTAATGTGGAAGTGTAAGCTGAATAAACCCTTTCCTCCCCAACTTGCTTTTTGTTCATGGTGTTTTGTCACAGCAATAGAAACCCTATGTAAGACATATGTAAATATGGTGTGAGCATGCACCCAACTAATGTCCAGGAACATTGTCCACCTTCCTTGACACAGGGTCTCTCAGTTGTCCATTAATTAGACCAGACTGGATGGTCATTGAAATCCAAGGATATGCTTGTCTCCACTTTACAGCACAAAGATTTTAAGTGGACACAGCTATGCCTTTTTTTTTTCTTCTGTAAGTCGTGGAAATTGAACTCAGGTCCTCAGACGCTAAAGGCAAACAGCTTACCAACTGAGTAGTCCCTTAGACTCTATATCATGACTTTTCCAAACCTCTGTTTCTATACCTGTAAAATACACACAAGAAGGAGCACAGTGCAGTCATATTAGCAAAAGAAGACACCAACAGAACTGAATACATGTCCACAGGCCAATCTAGATTGCAGCTTAGTCTCAAGGCTCCCAAAGCATGACCCCAGTTTTTGTTGGCACAGGAAGTTGGAGGGACATTGCATTTACTGAATACCTACTGCTCACCCAATCAGATATCTCTGTTGCAAACCTTGGAGCTTGACCTTGGAGATAACGCAGAAAACAGTGATGACTCAGAAGGGGGTCCTAAAGTAGGAGGTGGCCAGGGTCTCTGGTTGTAAGAGGTAGTGGGGAGCTGTTCTATGTTGAGGGTTTACGGATTTATCTGCTAATGACAGCTTGTTGAAGATGGCGAGTGTGAAGAAAGGGACACACACACACACACACACACACACACACACACACACTTTCATTTTTATATGGATTATACCTGGCTGTTGCTAGGTAACTTTTGGGCAGAGCCTAGAGGAAATGCTAACAATGGTGGCCTTTAATCCCAGCACTTAGGAGGCAGAGACAGGTGGATATTTGTGAGTTCAAGGCCATCTTAGTCTATATAGTAAACTCCAGAACAGCCAGGGCCTTGTAGAGAAACCCTGTCTCTAAAATCAACAATAACACCCACCTCAAACAACAACAACAAAAGCAAACAAAAACTAGTAGATAGAACCTGAGGAACAAATCCTGTCCTAGTAAGCGTTACTATTGCTATAATGAAACACCATGAGCAAAGAACCTTGAGGAGGAAAATAGCTTACACTTCCAAATCATTGTTCATCATGGGAAGGCAGGGCATGAACTCAAATAGGGCAGGAACCTGGAAGCAGGAGGTGATGCAGAGGCCACAGAGGATGCTGCTTACAGGCTGGCTCCTTGTGGCTTGCTTGGCTTACTTTCTTATAGAACTGAGGACTATCAGCCTAGGGATGCCGCCACTCACAGTGAGCTAGAAATTCCTAGGCCTTCCCCCATCAATAATTAATTAAGAAGACGCCCTCCAGGCTTACCTACAGCCAGATCTTCTGGAAGCATATTCTAAACAGAGGCTTCCTCCTCTCAGGTGACTTTCGTTCTTATCAACTTAATATGAAACTATCTAACACAACACCCAGTGTTGACCACTAGCCTCTACTTGTGTCCACAGACATGAATGAGCACACAGACAAATATGTATTCTCATTTACACTCATAAACACACAAGAGGTCATGTGCCTCTTCAAGTATACCCGGAGGATGAAGTAGTGTCCAATCTTGTCCCTTTGACTCAGTGTTTCCACTACTCACGCTCCCTGCCTGTTTTGTTCTGTCTTGAGACAGGATCTCATGTGTTGTTCCAGTCTAGCTCCAAACTCACACTTTCCTGCTTCAACACCCTGAGTTCTGTGATTGCAGCCATGCACCAGCATAGCTGCATCACTGTTTTCTCCCTCCCAGAAAAAGAAAAAACCAAGCTGCAGAAGCAGAGAGAGGATGAGTTAATCCAGAAGATCCACAGACTGGTGCAGAAGAGAGACTTCCTGGTGGACGACGCTGAGGTGGAACGGTTAAGGTGGGCTCGAGACCTTCAGATCCCAAGCCTCTACTCCCTGTACCACCCTGCAAAACCACTGTCTGTTCCTAGGATTTACAGCCTTGCCTCTGCCATTGCTCTGCATACACCCTGACCTGAGAACCCATTTCATATTCAAGAGAACAATTTTATCCTCCAAAATCTTGCAAAGTCCTGTATATCTTAGCTGATTGCCATTTAGGCAGGTGGGCAGGAAGGAATTCCATTGTGTGATTGAGGACAAAGCTCCCTGTACATCATCTGGATGCATCAAAGCAACTCTCAAAACTTGTCAATATGTACAGAAACCTGTCCCCGTGGCAACCTCTCCCATGTACCCAGGTTTGGGCTTTCCACCCCTTTCCTTCCCCTCTTGCAGTTTCCTGTCTACTTACTGTACCTGCCAGTCTTGGGCTGGGAGCCCCTGACTCTGGAGCTGCACAATGACTAGAGGCCCCCAGGATGCCAGGCCTGGGTGTAGCTGTGTCTTGGATATTTTCATCCCAGGACAAAGCCTTTGGAGTCTCTCTCCATGTAGAAGGCAACTTCCTCTTCCTCACCCATTTTCTCTAAGGACTTCACCAGAGTTAGCTGGGCTGCACAAAACCCATCTTATTCCTGGCAACCTTGAAGGCAAAGATGACTTTTTGAGATGAATCCTGAATCTTGGGGAGTCAGAGTGTCTTGGCTAGCTTGAAGGCACAGAGAGGCTTCCCAGTTCACTGAACCCTAGCAAGATGCCTGGTTCCTAGAATATCCCTATTTCTGCCTTGAGGTGTCACTCTATCTCTGGGCCAGCATTTATACAGTGGTGTGTGACTTCATTTAGATACAGGGTTCACCTAACACAGAATCATATACTTCTCTCTCTCCATATATGTGTGTGTGTGTGTGTGTGTGTGTGTGTGTGTGTGTGTGTGTGTGTGACATAATAACATTCACACCACTCAAAAAGCTCCACACATATCTTCTCACCTTAGCCTCTGCCTCTTACTGGGTCTCCTTGGTGTTTTCCTCGCTGACTTTATTTCCCTCTTTTTTTCTACATGTCCACCTTCCCAGGGAACAGGAAGAAGACAAGGAAATGGCTGATTTCCTGAGGATCAAGTTAAAACCTCTAGACAAAGTAACCAAGTCTTCAGCCAGTGAGTGCCTGCATGGCTTTCCCTCTTCCCCTACAAAAGACAGATGATTTCAAAGAAGTGAAGGACAAGGGGGTATACGGCAGGCTTTATAGATCCAGCCTGTGCATGGCCCAGCAGCAAGTAGGGGAAGTGCACGGGCCTACCTCGTGCAGTTTCTCAGGTCAGGCCCTGACATGCTCCATGCTCCATTTCATGTTTTGCTACAAAAGTTTTGGAACTCTTAGTAATTTTGTTTCCAGAGCTCCATGTTGTCATTTTCCCAGGTATAAGTAGCTAGTGCCACCAGAAGCTGTCCTTGCATAGTCCCAGTTTGGTATTTTTCATAAAAAGAATTAGATGACTATTGCGGTTTCCAGGAGCTTTGGATATTATTAAGACTGGAATCTGGAAGAGTCAGAAACACAATTCTGAAAATAATTATTCATTATGAGACACCCAGAGCAGAAACCCATCTTATTCCTGGCAACCTTGAAGACAGAGATGACGTTTTGAGGTGAATCCTGAATCTTGGGGAGTCAGAGTGTCTTGGCTAGCTTGAAGGCACAGAGAGGCTTCCCAGTTCACTGAACCCTAGCAAGATGCCTGGGTCCTAGAATATCCCTATTTCTGCCTTGAGGTGTCTTATGGGTTTATTCTGAGACAAGTTTGGGGGTACCTCATGTCCACCCAGGTGCTACATTGATCAGGGATCCTGTGCCACTATCTTCTCTTTTTTGATTCAATGATTGGCAGATATTTCTAATTGCTACATTACTGAGGGTTCTTTCCATTGTAAGAAGTGGATATCTTTGATATTGGTGGTGCACATCTTTAATCCCAGTACTTGGGAGGCAGAGACAAGTAGGTCCTTGTGAGTTCAAGGCCAGCCTGGTCTATATAGAAAGTTCCGGGCTAGCCAGGGTTACATAGTGAGAATTTGTCTCAAAACGAAAAAGTATGCACCTAGTTAAATTTAGACTAAACAGAAAATGGGGAAGAGTTGAGAAAGAACAAAATCTCAGGCCTCAGGGGCACAGCATTGTTAGACCTGCCTTTCTTTCTTCCCACGGTCCATGTACTAGTTCCATTTTTCCCTGTGTACTGCATCTGGAATAACAACTTGAAGGAGGAAAGGTTTATTTGAGCTCCTGGTTTCGGAGGTGTCAGTCCACCATGATGGAGGAAGCATGATAGAAAAGAACGTTGACATTAAGTCTAGGAGTCACAAAAAAAAAGACCATAGGAAGGGACCCAAACAAATGTGTCTCCCAAAGGCATGCCCCAGTAACTCAATTCCTCAGTGGAGTCCTCTACCTTCTTCTACCTCTAGTGATAGCATCATATTAAGAATTCTTCAAGGGATAACTCACATTCTAACCTTCTCTAGCTTACCAACATACTCTCCCTCCCCCTCTCCTCTCCCTCCCCCCTCCCTCTCTCCCTCCCCTCTCCTCTCTCTCCCTCCCCCCTCCCTCCCCCCCCCCCCCCCCTCTCTCCCCCCTCCCCCCTCCCCCCTCTCCCCTCTCCCCTCTCTCCCCTCTCTCCTCTGTCTCTCTATATATAGATCATATATGTGATAGATATGGTACAATCTGTATATATAAAACCCAGCTAGTCCACCAGTGCCTGTCTACCAATGAAAGGTTCAAGAATCCAGTACTTATTCAGTCCACGAGGCTGGATGTCTCATCTGGTCATTACATGTGCTGGAATCCAGATGTAGACTCTAATGCTAGTGAGAGAATGGACTTGGCTATTGAGAGCAAGCAAGCAGGTAAAGAGAAAGAGCAAGTTTCCTTCTTCCATGTCCTTCATATAGACTGCCACAGAAGGTGCGGACCAGATTAAAAGTAGATAGTGCTACCTCAAAAGATCTGGATTAACAGTGTACCTTCCCACCTCAAAGATCCAGAATAAAAGTAGATCTTCCCCGTGGCCCAGAGGAACAACTGCGCGCTGTGAGAGCTTTAGCAGGAGTCCCAGTGCACTTATACTGCAAAGACAGAACAACTTCGAATAGGCCCGTGTTCCTGGACGCCATTCCCACATGTGGATTTCTGGTTGCAGCAAGATGACAAGCAAATCCTAGAGAGCCTTTCTACTTCTCCTCTGACTGAGCCCACCACCACCACCTTCTTGAACATATTAGATCTATCTTGATTTTTTTTTAATTTCCATCTCCAGAGAATATGCTGTTTCCTGGAAATAAAGCTCTCCTCTACAGAAAAAATAAAGATGGCTTATGGGAAAAGATCTCTCCAGGGAACTAACATCAGATCTGGTTACCGAAGAATTCACCTTTTTGGCCTGAAAAGACCGTTGCTGGTTTGGACCCACACCTGTGCACTTTTACTTCCTCCATCCTTACTGTCTTCCAAAATAAAGCCTCATTTTGGCAAAGGCAAAAAAGTAGATCTTCCTACAAGAAGTGGCTCAGTGGTTAAGAACACACTTAACTGCTCTTCCAGAGGTCCTGAGTTCAATTCCCAGCAACCACATGGTGGCTCACAACCATCTGTAATGGGATCTTATGTCTACTTCTGGTGTGTTTGAAGATAGAAACAGTGTACTCATAACATAAAAAGAATGAATGAATGAATAAATAAATAAATAAATAAAAAAATAAATAAATAAATAAATGGTAAAAAAAAAAAAAAAAAACCTTTGCTTTCCCAAGCGGCTGCCGAAGATGGTGGAGGGGCAGGTATTGGAGGTATTGGAGGGTGAGGCCATCTTCTGGGCCGCCTGGTGGCCTTTGTGACCAAGCAGGTACTGCTGGGCCAGAAGGTGGTGGTTGTGTGCTGTGAGGGCATCAACATTTCTGGAAATTTCTACAGAAACCGCTAACACTTCCAAGCCCTGAGCCAAATTTTTTGGTGCACTGTGAAAGGCATGCTACCCCACAAGACCAAGAGAGACCAGGCTGCCCTGGAATGTCTCAAGGTGTTGGACAGGATCCCTCCACCCTATGACAAGAAAAAGCAGGTGGTGGTCCCTGCCGCCCTCAAGGTTGTGGGGCTGAAGCCTACCAGAAAGTTCGATTACCTGGGGCGACTGGCTCTTGAGGTTGGGGTGGGAGGAGGGGGTACCAGAGAGTGACAGCCACTCCGGAGGAGAAACAGAAGGAAAAGGCTAAGATCCACTATTGGAAGAAGAAGCAGCTCTTGAGGCTACAGAAACAGGCAGAAAAGAATGTAGAGAAGAAAATCTGCAAGTTCACAGAGGTCCTCAAGACCAATGGACTCAAGATGTGAACTGAATAAAGATCTTTGAGCCTCAGGGAAAAAAGAAAGAAAGAGAAAGGAAAGGAAAGGAAAGAAAAGAAAAGAAGAAAAAAGAAGAAGAAAAGAAAAGAGAGGAAAGAAGAAGAAAAGAAGAAGAAAAGACCCTCACAGTTGTGTTCAACCATTTGGGTTTTAGTTAATTCCAGATGTAGTCAAGTTGACATCCAAGAATAGCCATCACACCTTGTGCCTAAATACATACATTTCAGGTGTAGATTGATCCTTTAGATTTTTGTTAATCTTGGGATTCCATTATCATCAAATCAGTGGTGGAAATCAGGCCATATATCAGGTCCCTTGCAAGTGGAGTACATTTGGTGTTTTGATTTTTTGTTAAAATAGTTACTTTATCCATGATGCTATGTAGAAGGAACATATTTCTGCCCTCTCACTATGCTGCTAGGCAGAATTTTTCCATTTGACATTTTATAGAAGAGGCAGGCCTGTGAAGAAACTGACTTTAGGTGGGCTGTGTGCCTTGTAGTTTTAGTGACAAGTGAGGAAAAGAAAACCCTTTTATATTCTCCACACTTAACATCTTTGTTTGCACAGATCATTAAAAAACTGGGTTTGTAGAAATTCTCAAAGGGGTGACCACATCTCATGCATACAGCAACCTTCAATAGGTAACAACCTCCAAGATTATCTCACAGTAAAATTTTGAAACCCATGAAAAATTGAATCACAATGATTGGAGTCAATGAATGCAACAAAGAAATGACTTTCTAAGAACCTGATAGAACTGTCAGGGGTCATCGACATGGCTCAGTAAATAAAGATACTTGCTGTACAAGCCAGACATCCTGAGTTTGATCTCCAGCATCCATATAAATTTGAAGGGAGAGAACTCCACAGCTGTCCTCTGCTCTCCACAGACACTTGGCCCCCCACTCACACGTGTGCACACACAAACATTTTGAATAAAGAACGGGGCCATGGTGGCACATGCCTTTAATCCTGGCATGTGGGAGGCAGAGGCAGGTGGATCTCTGTGAGTTTGGTCCATCCTGGTCTACAGAGTGAGTTCCAGGAGAGTCAGGGAGAATATATATATATGAAGAGAGCTGTCTTGAGGAGACAGTGAACTAAGCATGTTGAAATTGTTACAGAGACAAGGAACAAAACTCCAAGATGAAATAGAATCATATTTGGAAAAGAATAAACAGACTTTCAGAAAGATTAATCTCATTACTAAAACTTCCACTGGAAAAAATTAAATGGATGAAGTAAGGAAACACGTTTGGAAGTATGCTTCTTAAAATAGAAGATGACTCAGCAGTCTGAACAAACAGCAGCTTCTACAAACAGAGGAGACTGAATGGTAAACTGTAACTTACATATATCTGACTGGCAATCTGAAGAGGGCAACACGTAGGGTGACCAGTATAGTGTTCTGAAAAGATAACATGAGAATTTTCTAAATTGAAAGGTATGAACCCTCAGGTTGCATTGCCTTGAGCAAATCTTTCCGTCTATCCTTGCTAGACCTGGAAGCTCACATGACGAGGAACTGACTAGGAGACAGGCTAACACTGCACTTGGAACCTAAAGGATGAACAACAGAGGGCCTAGGAGTGGTGAGCATGAAGTACCTAACAGTTCTCCACACTGCCAGGATAAGATTTAGTCATGGGCTGGGTTGGGTTGGGTTGGACTGGCAGTGGGCAAGGCTTTCTTCTCCTTACCTGTCTCTCTTTCTTCCTCTGCTTTTCCATTGCTGCAGGCTCCCGGGCAGAGAAGAAGGCAGAGCCCCCACCTAGCAAGCCAACAGTGGCCAAGACAGGGCTGGCCCTCATCAAGGATTGTTGTGGGGCCACCCAGTGCAACATTATGTAGCCCTTATGTGGGTGTCCCAGAGCTGTGGGGACACTCTCTCCCACCCTCTTGTCCTCATAGCTCCCATTTCACAGGGGTCCAAGAGCTTTCTAAGGCAGACGGGGTTGAAGGCAAGCCCATGACTGCTATCAGGGGGCATGGGTGTGGCAGGTGGGCCCAGCCTGTACAGAGTGTAGCAATAGAGAGCCCCTCACCATCGCATGGTCCTCCCTAGAGCATGCCCAACCCAGGAGTCTGTCTTATCATTTATCTAACCACCAAGAAAGCCCCTCCCTTAAAACAGTATACCTTCACTTCTCTCTAGGTGTATCTAACCTACCATGCGTTTGTTTAAACTGGGAAAGGGGCATAGCCCCCAGGTGTGTATAGCTGTGCATTTCAATAATATAGCACCAAGTTGGACCCATTTCCCATCCATCCTCCCAGCTTTCCTGTCAGATACAAGTTCTGTTCTCTGTTTGCCCTCTCCCTGTACTGTAGCTTGGAGGGTTCCACACAGCCAACACATCTCCTTGTAATCACGTCCCTGGAGACACTGGCTGTCTATGAAGGCTGAGTTTGTATGTGGTGTTGAGTTTACACCTCTTGCTCCATCCCATCCTGCTGTGAATCTTGCCAGACTCCAGGCTTTTCCTTGATTTGCCATGTGTAGCCCACAGTGGAGCAGAGTGGGGAGCTGTGGCCAAGAGCAGATCCAGTGCTTGTACCAGGTAGCGGAGAGCTGCAGGTACCAATGTCAAGGCCAGAGTGGATGAGAAGGGGACCCAGAAAAGATGCCAACCCACATCCCCTTCACCCAGGGCTGCTGCAAGAGAGCAAGTGGGAGGTCACATTGCTGGCCCAACACACATTGACAGACAGGAGAGAAAGCCTGACCCAACTATGTCTCATTGTCTGGTGGCCTGTTTGAACCAGCCCCACAATTTCTCTTGTGTAACTTGATGTACATTTGCCACGCCAGCCTGGCACAGCCTGTGTGATCTCTGTGCGGTATGTGTGTTGACTGGCCTAAGTATTCAGCACTGTCCAGGATTTGCTGATGTGCAAACTATACATCAGAGAAAATAAAAATGAAAAACATACACACAGCATTTTATGAGTTCTTACCTTTTTTGATTATAGATATTATTCATGTACTTTGAAAATCATTGTAAACATAGAGAAAGTATATAAAAATTTCTTGTGACCTCTAACATTCTGACCTTTGTCCTCAGGTCTTCTCATACATTTCTCCTGTCATGATTTGTATCATATTGAAACATTTTATACCCAGCTTTCTTTTCAGTTATTATTGTACCAAGTAGGTTCCAACTCCATCATTCAAAGCTCTTTGTTAACATTAAACATGCTTCATATTTATAATGGCTGCTTAGTACTCCATCTTGTGGACATGGTGTTGTCTGTTTTACCATTGCCTCAATACTGGACATTTAGACCATCCCCTTGTTTTCCCACATTATAAATAAGGTCATGATCAACATCCTGAGGAGCTAAATGTTCATCTGAACTTGTCTTTTTCTTTATTTAAAGATAAACTAGAAGTAACATTATTGGACCATTAATGAGAATAATTTTCAGAATATTTGGAAACCTGGCTTGGGATATAGCTCAGTGGGTAGAGTGCTTGTCATCTAGTTTCACATCCCAAGGTGTGTGAAACTAGATGCAGTAGTGCAAGTCTTGACTCTTAAAACTGGGGGAAAGGGAGGAAGTGGGAGTGTGGGAGGTTCAGAAGTTCTTTGGCTGCATGTTGAATTTAAAGTTAAATAAGACCTCTATCTTGAAAAAAAATCTAAATCTGGAGTGGACCAGTAGTGCCATCACAACAGAGGTGACTTCAGCTTTTGGACTTGGCATCTTGGTAGGTGGAGAGAGTGCATCAAACCCTGCACACTGTCTCAGGTGAGTTTCTACTTCAGCCCACATGTCACACCCTGACAACTTAACAGTGAAGACGCTCACTAGGGCATTTGTCAAAATACTGACCTTTAGGAGACACTGTGTCCTCCTTCAGTACCCTAGACCACGTATGATTGCCAGGCTACATGGGTGTCCTAGAACAACCATAATAAGTGAGCAAAAACTGGGGGCTTAGCACCACAGAAATCCAGCCCAAAGGGGTCTCTACGGCTTTCACTGTTAAGGCTATGTATGTGCAGAAACCCTTTTTGCTTCATCTAGTTCCTAGAAATCTTGGACCTAGGTTGATGTCAATGTGCCCA
The DNA here is from genome assembly GCF_011064425.1 of Rattus rattus. NCBI lineage: Eukaryota > Metazoa > Chordata > Mammalia > Rodentia > Muridae > Rattus > Rattus rattus. The sequence goes on along the minus strand of NC_046162.1, from coordinate 8,838,470 downwards.
TCCCTACCTCTCTCTCCAGGGATTCTCCTCTGTACATCCCCTCTCGTCATGAGACACCAGTGGTGGAGTTTAGGGCCCCCTAACTAAGTCCGACCTTATGATCTTATGTAAAGATCCTACTTCAGTTGAGACCACATTCTAAAGTCTGGACTGCTTCAATTAGACTTTGTTGCTGTGACAGAATGCATGATACAAACAGCTTAGAGGAAGAAGACTTTGGGTGCATGGTTTCAGAGGGATCTGTTTGTAGTTTAGCTCTATATACTTGAGCAGGACAGGATGGCAGTGTTCGCATGTTGGAAGAGCACCACATTTCACAGTGCATAGCAATGCCTGTCTCACCTCACTTCCCACTTCTAGTTCATTTGGGACCCCTCAACTGTAAGATGAGGTTCTGCCATATTCAGGGTACGTTTTCTCTCTCTCTGAGACTACCTTCATAGACACACTTAGAGGTATGTCTTATTGGTCCCTCAGGTGCCTCTTAACCCAATCAAGCTGATATGATAAACCATCATAGGTAGACATGAAATTGGAGCAGATTTCTTATCCAACTTCTTAGACTCCTTCACATCTAACTCAAAACACTCAGACTACACGGCGGGCTCTGTTGTCTCTTCTCCATGGAAAACATAACAAGCCAAGGGGCCAAGAACAGTCCCTCACAGATATCCTGCCTCCAGTACTTACTCCACTAAGTTCCCAGCATCCAGTACTCCCACTGAGTTCCTAGCAGACCTGTATTATATTCCTGCAATTGCTTTATTGGTTTCGAAAATGGGTATCCAGGGCCAGCAGGATGGTTCCATGGGTAAAAGTACTTGTCACATAAGCCTAATAATATAAGTTTCATGCCCATAGCCCATTGTATTAGTGACTTTCATAATGTTGTGATAAAACCCCATGATCAAGGAAACTTATATTTTTTTAAACATTTAATTGGGCTTATGGTTCTAGAGTCCATGGTGATACAGTGAGGCATTGTGGCAGGAACAGAGGAAAGCTCATATCTTGAACCACAAGAGGGAACAAAAGACACACTAGGAATGGTAGCGGTCTTTTGGAACCTCAAAGTCCACATCCAGTGACACTTCCTCCAGCAAAGCCATACCTCCCAACCCTTTTCCCCCAAATGGCCACCAAATAGGAGCCAAGTATTCAAAGGCAAAAGGCTTATGGGGGACATCTCATTCAAACCACCACACCCACCTTAAAAAGTCAGGTGAAATAGAAGTCATTTGCAATCCCAGCATTCTCTCCTATAGGAGAGAAGAAGGAACCAGATACTCACCCAGAAGCTCGCTGGTCAGCTGGCCTGAAATACACTGCACAGAAGACAAAAGAGACCCTGCCTCAAGAGAGAGAACTGCCTCTTGAAAGTTGTTCTCTGACATCCAGTGGGCACCTTTGTATATGTGCCTGCACACACACAGTGTATCTCATATAAAAAACTATAAAGGCTGTAACACTAACATCTATTTGGGCTTTAAGTGGGACAGGATCAAATGAGATTAAGAGATGACAATCTCTGATCACCAGGGCTACCACAAAGCTGGGGAATCTTGAAGACCATAGGATGCTCTTGATCATTCTGGACGGCATCAAGGGGAATGGCAACAGGAATCCTATTCATTACACTAAGTAACACATGCACATCAACTTGTTAGCATCTCATCAGCCACAGAGGCAGATCCTATTACTATCCCCACTGTGCAGGACTCCATGGCTCAAGTCCTAAGGCAGCTAGTAGGAGAATCATCTTTCATTGCTCATGCTCCTATATCCCTGACAGTTCATTTTCTTCTTATTGCATTTAAACACATCTCCCATTTAAACAAATATCTCTCTGCTCTCATTGCCATCTTTCTCAGCATCTTATCCTAGCCTTACTTCTTTAGAGGTGGCCATAGACGTGCCATGTCCATCTTCCTAATCTCCAGTTGCCTCCTGAATGTATTTGTTTTCCTTCTGGGGCTGGGACTTACATTAGTGCTCTACTACTGGGCAACTGGCAAACTTCTTGAATCTGTTAATCTGTTCTTTGATGCTCTCTCAAAGCTGCCTCCTCTAATGAGGAATACAATCATTAGGTTACATCTGGCTGGTACACATCAGTCAGCCTCATGGTCTCTGGCCTGTGATATAGGCACACACATACTTTATCTCAATGTCTTGGTGTGCTTCAGACTTCCCAGGAACACCTCTGTCAGCCCCCTTTATTTTACTTATTTAATTTTGAACTTTGCATTTTTATTTACAGTTATGTATTTATATGTATGTGTATGTTGCATGTTTAAAGGCCAGAAGAAGGTATCAGGGTGTTCCCTCCCTGGAGCTGGAGTTATAGGATGTTGTGAGCTGGGAACTGAACTAGAGTCCTCTACAACATGACACTGTTAACTGCTGAGCCATGCTTCTGGCTTCTTATTACATGGCATCTTGTCATGTATCTCTGGTCAGTTAAACCTAGACAAGCTTGACCACAGGCTGTTTCACACTTGTAACTGTCCTGTTCTTTCCCCTTTAATGCCAGGGTTATAGACTTTCTAGTCTCTGCTAAACCTTCCTGATGCTTGGGGATCTTCACCAGTCTGGTCTTTTCTCTCTTCCACTTTTCAAACATATTAGATGGCCAAGTACACTCCTAGACTTGGTTTTCAACCTGGATATCTATCCAAAACTCAGATTTGCCCTGAATCAACACTGGAATACAATGTGCACATTAAAATAACATATCCTAAGACAAGGATTGGCAAGTGGCCATCTAAGGCCCACCTGCCTTCTTTGTAAATAAAGGGTTTTTTTTCTTTTTTCTTTTTTTCAGAGCTGGGGACTGAACCCAGGGCCTTGTGCTTGCTAGGCAAACGCTCTACCACTGAGCTAAATCCCCAACCCCGTAAATAAAGTTTTTTTAACCTTTATTTTGATTTTATGTGTATGGGTGTTTGGCCTGGATGTATATTTGTGCATTGCAGTGCTGACAGAGACCAAAAGAGGGTATTAGATTTCTTCCCTGGGACTGGAGTTATGACAGCTGTTACCACCATTTGAGTTGATCACAGGTCCTCTGGAAGAGCAGCCAGTGTTCCTGACTATTGCAAAACATTGCCCTCATAAAGTTTATTGGAAAAAAGCCAGTTTCACTCAGTCACAGATCATCTTTGGGTGCTTCTTTGCTAAATGGTAGAGCTAATTATTACAGAGCACATGGTCCCCAAGTCCCGAAATATTTACTCTCTTGGTCTTAAGATGAAATTAATCAACTTCAGGCTGACAGGATGGCTCAGCAGGCCAAGTGCTTGCCACACAATCCTGGTGACCTGAGTGGATCCTCTATAGAAGGAGAGAACTGATTTCTGAAAATTCTCCTTTGATCTTCAGACTCATATTGCATCATGAGAATATTCCCAACTGTTCTCTACAGACTAATAAATCTTTGGAAAAAATAACCAAGTTTTTAACTTGGTCTAACTTGGTACTAGGTTTCTTCAAGTATTTCCATGTTGGCGAAGGGTATTCTCTGTCCTCTTGTCCTTGACCTATTACTCATTTCTATTCAACTGCTACGTCTTTAGCACCTACTTCATAAGTTATCTGTAGAGTGTGACCTCTCCTATGGTAGCCACTGTCATTGCTTTATCAACTTTTATCAACCACAACCACTCATTAACCCTTCATTACTCCTCATTCCACATCAGCCTACAGATTCTTCCTAAGCTATTTTCATGGTAGAAAGAAAAATCAGTACTCCTTTCTGCAGCTTATCCCTCTTCCTGTACCCGAGCCTTACCTCCTGATACTAGGACCACAGGTTCCCTTCAGTTCCTTGGTTCCTCTTGCCACCTTCTCTGTTGGCATGACTCCCAGCTCTTCACACACCATTTCCCATGCCAAGGACATCTCGAGTTCCTCACCAGCCAGCCCTTCTTCCCACATCTCTGCCTCTAGACAAATCATGCTGTGCTCTACAGCTGAAATGATCTTTGAAAAGCACCAATGTAACCAGGTCTGCTGTTCGATACCCTCCTGTGTCTTCCCACAAGCACAGTGAGAAAGTCCAGGGACCCAAGCTAGCTTTCCCCAATCCAATCCTTTTCTGCATCCTCTTCTCAGTCCTAGGTTCATGTCTTGGTTCATTCTGACTTAAGGGAACAGATATAAACTGAGCAGGAACTACCAGGGAAGGAAGAAAGTGCAGAGTGAAGCCTAGGAGGGGACGCTGTACAACACCCAATAAAGCACTAGCCTGGAAGCCGGTGCATTAGACAGGGAAAAGCTTCCTCACTGTGATACTGCAGGGAAGTAGGCTCATCATCCCCAGTTCGTAGATGGAGAAACTGAGGCTCAGAATGGAGAGGTGATGAACTCGAAGCCATATAACATGTGGGTTGGGTTTAGGTACCAGGATCTTGAGCTGTCCTGCACAAGGCAGGAAGTGAGCATCAGGGCTGGGTCAGAGTGCTGAGGCCTGCAGGCTTAAACAAACATCAGGCATGTTTCAACTTGTGGATGTGTGAGGTAATTCCACTGGTCAATGCAGTCCTTGCCAGGTGCTGGGAAACAGATTATGTGAAGCTTGTATCCTAGTGAGGGAGACAGAGGTCAGTGTGGACCTGGGAATAACTGACCTTGTATCCTAGTGAGGGAGACAGAGGTCAGCGTGGACCTGGGAATAACTGAATCTCCTTGCTTAGCCAAAGAAAGGGGCTTCACAGCAGAGCTATATTGCTCAGATTAAAACTCCACTGATGCTCCCCTTGAGGGAACTCAGGTCTCTCTGTATTCCTTAACTACACCTCCAGTATCCACCCTGTAAGACACAGAAAGGCACAAGACTAGGGGGAGCTTAGAGTCAGGCATGTGATAAATGAACCTGACACCAGCAAACCAGCAGACAGGAAACTACAAATAGGAAGGCTAACAAGCTGTGATAGTGTTCTGACAGAGTAGGTTCTGCTCTCAAAAGGTAAGCAGAAGGGGTGTTGTAGGGGAACACAGATGAAACACCTTTGTAAGCCAAGGCCCAATGCCACGTACCCAAGATTCCTGTACCTCCCCAGGGCTGGACCCACGACGAATGATCTCTGAACCTTAGCATCTGCTAGTATAGGATTTGCCACAGGTCTACACTCCCATCCTTTGTATGATAAGACACACAGTTCAGACCCCTTTTCTCCCTACACCCCAGGATCCAAAGTTGCATATGGCCTCGGAACACAAAGCAAAACTTCCAGCATGTATATGAAGGAGGAAGTGAGTTTCTACCATGGGAGGAGACCGACCCATGAATTAGATGTCCTTTTTCCAGCAGTTCCACCACTCTCTGTATCCCCACCACTCTACCAATTTCCTTTCTCCTTAACGAAAACACTCTAGGTCAGTGGTTCTCAACCGTCCTAATGTTACAAACCCTTTAATACAGTTGCTCATGTTATGGTGACCCCCCAACCACAAAATTATTTTGTTGGTACTTCATAGCTGTCTTTGTTTGGGTTCCCATTGCTATGAAGACACACTATGACCAAGGCAACTCTTATAAAGGACATTTACTTGGCTGGCTTATACTTCCAGACAGACAGCAGCACGCAGACAGAAATGGTGATGGAAGAACCAAGAGTTCTGTGTCTTCATTGAAAGGAAGCCAAGGGGGCTGGGGATTTAGCTCAGCCGGTAGAGCGCTACCTAGGAAGCAAGAAGCTCCGAAAAAAAACCAAAAAAAAAAAAAAAAAAAAAAAAAAAAGAAAGGAAGCCAAGAACAGACTGTGTCCTGTGGCTAGAAGGTCTCAGAACCCACCCCTCAGTGACACACTTCCCCAACAAGGCCACACCTCCCAGTAATTGTGTTCAGTAAGAATGATCTGAAATGTAGTATATTTGGTATGTCGATCCTAAAGTGGTTGTGACACAGGTTGAAAAACTGCTGCTGCTTTAGGTCCCTTCACACTTCAACAAACAACTCAAAATCTCCCTCTCATGTTGAGAAGTTCCAAGGGCAGCTTCAGGTCCCACCTGCTCCTACCCAGCAGGCTCTTTTTAGGAAAGGATGAAGATTTCTCCCTACCTTCCTCTTTTTATGGACCATATATCTATGTACTGTTTGGGATATCCTGAACAATTGTTTTCCCTAGTCCTGCTGCAGAATTAAAAGGTGCAGAGACTGTGGGAATGTGGAAGGAGAGCTCACATTCTAGAGTTCAGACTTTCTGAGCAAGGAATCACATACACATACACATATGCATGCACACGCACACAGGCCAGAGTTCAACATTGGCTGTCTTACTACTTTCCACCTTGGCTTTTGAGCCAGGGTCTCTCAATAAACCTGGTGCTTACCTACTGCTAGACTGGCTGGCTGGCTGGCTAGTTAGCTCTAGTGATGTGCCTGTCTGCCCCGGGACTAGGATTATAGGCCTGGCTACCATCCCTAGAATTTTAGGTGTGCTGGAGAGTGAAACTGGGTTCTCATGCTTGTGCAGTCAGCACCTGACCCACTGAGTCATTTCTCCAACTCCACCATTTTGTGCAAAACTTTGCTATGGTAAAATTTGTTTTGAAGGCACTGTCCAGTGGCCCTTGGGAGCGCGTATCACAGATTTTCCCAAATTATAAACCAAGAAGCAACTTGTCTTGTTCTTTCCAAGGTGGTAGAGATTGGGGTGGGATGTGGACTTCATAGCTAAAACTATGTAAGAAGTCTTTCCTTTCCAGACATAATGGGAAAGCAGAAACCTGACATACAGACAGTACACATGTCTCAAAGAGAGAACCTAGGATTCATCCTGGCTCTAACTGGGAGGTTCTCTCCCACTTGTGGAACAGGATAAGAGCTGGAAAATCCAAGTTGTATTCACATGGCGCCAACAGTCTAGTCTCCTGCTTCAGCCCTCAGCATCCCTTAAATGCCATCCAACTTACCTGATGCACTCCAGACTGGCCTACATTTTCTTTTTTTTAAATAAATAAATATATATATAATATATATACATATATAATATATATACATATATAATATATATACATATATAATATATATACATATATAATATATACATATATATTATATATACATATATAATATATACATATATATTATATATACATATATATTATATATATACATATATATAATATATACATACACACACACATATGTTGTTGCTGGACTCAGGACCCCTGGAAGAGCAGTCAGTGCTCTTAACCACTGAGCCGGCTCTCCAGCCCTGGCCTACATTTTCTGTTGCTGACATGACTTTCCAGTTCTCTTGCCTCCACCTCGAGATGATTTATATGGTGCCAGGAATCGAACCAGGGCTGTGTGAATGCTACGCAAGCACTCCACCCACTGAGCTACCCACAGCTCCAACTTCAATGAATAACTTTTCAGGAGAGAGAAAGGAGAGGCCACCCAAAATGAGCTGATTAGACTGGTTAATCATTCCACCCCATAAACAAAAGCACTCTTTACAGATGCTTGCTCATAAAGTTTATTGACAACTGTTTGGTCCCAACACACAAACAGCACTTGAAACCCCCCCAAAAAAAGTGTTCAAATTTGACAGTTAAGAAAAACCTCTTGTCCCCCAAGCCTCATCAAGAGCAAATAGTGTAGGATGGGAGGATGGGAAAGGGGATTCTGGTGATAACTTTTGTCCTTCAACAGATAAATCTAACTGGGTACATCCTTCCACCCAGAAAAAGTCTCATTATCTCCATGTACATACATCATAGCATCATTATCTAAGCCTCTGGATAAAGAAATAGTGATTGGACTGGCCTCTTGGGCATGTCACGCTCTGAGAGCTTCCAATTGAGTTTTCACATCTTGTGACATCTTGTAACAGCAATGGTTAGTCACTCCCCAGATCACACACCCATTCACTGTACACAACTCTTCTTTGTTGCCCACAGAATCTGACCTTTGAGATGACTCCAAGTGACTTTAGTGAAACCTAGTGTTTTCAAAGTCCATAGTCCCGTCTATGCTTGCAAACCTTTAGTCTGATCAGGCAAGCTTAACCTTAGGACGTCTGCAAAAGAGGCAACTCACACTCCTAACAGCAACTTTATCACTGCTTAGAAGCCTTAAAGAATTGCACATGTGCACTAAGATTGCAGAGGAAGTGCAATGTGGCCTTAAAGAGGAAGTGCTATCAGGCCTCAGAAAAGAAGTGCAGCCAGGCCTGCATAGAAAGTACCTTCAGGCATTTCACAAAGAGTGGCAGGCCTGCAGAACATTTCTAGAGCAGCTCCATCTGGGGCAGGTCATAGTGCTGAGAACTGGGAATCACTGGCTTCATTTAAAAGATATTGATTAAAAAAATTCAACTGGTAAAAAAAAATCTCTCAACCTTTAATTTTGTGACATTTAATCAAAATGCTGGCTATGAAATCAGAATCCATTTTCTGGCTTTCTAGAAAAAAATTAATATAAACATTTCCCACCAAAGAAGTCATCTGACTAGTGGAAGACTGTGTGCCAACAGGTTCTCTCTGCTCTATGAATGGATTTGCCCTTTTTGCCCAACAGATACAATCCATTGTAAATGTCAGGTCTCTCCAACAGCGGTGAGAGGCCACTCATAAGTGGCACCCAGAAGAGAAGGCCATTCCACAAGGCAGTGTCCGCAAAGGCTAGCTTTTCCCAAATGCCAACATCAGCTACCACAATAATAAAAACCCAAACATGCTTCCAACAGTGAACAGTAACAGTAAAGCTAGACACTATTAAAGACGTCAAGATGAACTAACATGGACACACACATCTTCACATGGAGAGCTTCCCAGATTTACAGCCAATTTTTAAATCACAAGAACAAGGATCAACCTTGACCTTCAAATTACAGATAAAACTCTGGTTTCTTCTTAGTGGAAATAATATTGAACCCACACCATTTGAAGCATTTCACCACTCAGCTGATTTACAATTTATGCATTTAATGCATAGTTTAAAAAATCAGACTCTAACCATTACCTCTCAATACACAATATGTCATTCAAATGCTGACTTAAATGGATGACATCGAGACCATCTCTTTTCCTTAAACCTTACCCTTATCAAACGGAGACAGACAGAGAAGGGAAGCATGAAATAACTTTCTAGAAAGCTCTTAATTAAATGGAATCCCCAAATGGAAACTTTTTTAAAAAATGGGATGAGGCCACATTGGTTAACCACAGACATAGTTACATAAAAAACAAGGCACACCAATAAGTCACCTAGAAGCCAGGAACTTTCCTGTCAACCGGAAAATGACTCTCTTGCCACTCACTCATGCCCCAGTGTGTGACCCGCAGGTTTAAGGACATGTTTGGCTTCTTGAACAACCACAAATACATTTGCTTAAACAAATGATGAGGCTGCTCAATGGGACTCAATCCACTTCCTGCTGAATGATCTCTGCTTATTTCTTCCCAACCACCACAATTCACAATAGTCTAGAAAAATTTGGTAAATATAATACAGATTCCTTAATGGAGTTCTTTCAAATAACTGGAAGAAATAAAGTAAGAAAAAGTTCATCTGAAATTTGGAAACAAACATTTCCCTATGGACCATTAATAAAAGTGGCTTCTGGGGTCAAGACATAAAATGAGGTTTTTAAGCCTATTTTTGTGTGTAGAATCAGACAGTTTTCCCCCCATCCTAATTTAATTCTGTGTTCAAACTGGAAGTTAGAGCTTGGTCACAGGTGCAAAAGAAAAGTTGGCTGCCAATTTGACTCTATTTTTGGGCTGCTTTTTTGCTGGGCTTTCCACTGCATCCTTGCTAATCAGTAGCCCGGGGGCTTCTGAGGAGGGTTTGGGAGGAGCAGAAGCGGATGCTGGGCTACTGGGTGAGGAGTTACAGGACAGGTTCCCCTTCTTTACTGGTATTGGAATTTCTGTTTTTTCTTCTTGGTTTAAAAATAAAACTCCTAGAAAGACAGAAACATAAATAGATTTATTTAGTTCTAGGGCTCATAAGAAGTACTTGTTTTCAGTTCATCTGCATTTAAAAAACAAAAACAAGCTTATAAAACCCCACCAGGGCCAGATGTGGTAGGTGGCTTGTAAATCCAGCTCTCAGGAAGCTGAGGCAAGATTACTATAGCGACAGGCCAGCCTTGGCTACAAGTCAAGTCAATGTCTCAAAAACAAACAAGCGAACGAACAAACAAAACCCCAACAAACAGCACTCAGGGGGTGGAGGCCGAGGCCGAGGCCGAGGCAGAGGCAGACAGATCTCTGTGAGTTTAAGGTCAGCCTGGTCAACAGAGCAAGTTCCAGGACAGCTGCTGGGGCTGTTATACTGAGAAACAAAACCCCAAACCAAACAACCAAAGCACCAAATGTCACACTTATGTCACAGTTTAGGTATTGGCTACATGGTCAATATGATATGTCACAAAAATAAAATATTTATAAGTGATACATCACTTTTCTTTAGATTGCAAATTGTTAGACATGTCTTGTTGACCACCTATAAAGGCCAGTTTTTCTTCCTCAGATTCTGCTCCTTCATTCCTCTGTCTTGTGACTAAGACTCCTAAATCTGTGAATGTTCTGAGGCAACAGGGAGAAAGACCTTAGTGCTTGCTAGTGAATACCTGCCCATTCTTTTTACAGAGGCCACATGCTTGCCATGGTGTTGATGCCAGAGACAAGGGAAGAGTCACTTGGAACCACGTTAGAAGGTCAGCTGGTTTTCTTCAGAGTTTAGATCACATGTAACACACATGTGTTGGAAAAAGACAGACCACTGTGTCTTAGAAGCCACCTGTGTATAGCAAGAAACCCGATTCCAAAGGCACAGGCCAAATGATAGTGACAGAGAGATGACACAGCCCCAACTTCTCCTCAGATGGGCAAAGGACACAGGCCCTTCTTCTCCTCTGTCACAAGCATTTGGAAGAGCTCTTGTGTACATGTGCATAAAGGTGAGCACCCATGAAGAGGCAGCTCTCCATCTCTACAGAGTACACAGTGAACCTATGGTATCACTGCTCTTTTCATGTCATAAGCAACGTCAAACTCTCCTGGCTCTATCTGGGGCCAGTTGTGTCAAACACTGCCTTACAAAGACTGTAGACAGTGGAAGTGTGCCAACAGCAGAGAAGTACAGGCAGAAAAGAAGAGAGTCAGAGTCAAGTGGCAAGAGAGGAAAGTGAAGGCTTTCCACAGAGCATCTGGGACTCCTCAAAGGCAGAATGACAGACTAACAATCAAAAGGCCTTAGTCACCTAACCTGTGGAGCAGAGGTGGTGGCCCCACTAGTAGTATGGTCCATCAGTCCCAGCACCTGACACAGGGTAAGAAATTGAATGGACTTCACCTCAGGCTAACCTTAAGTTACTATGTTAAGAAATCAGCATTTAATTCCAGCATTCAGGAGGCAGAGGCATATGGATCTCTGTGAGTTAGAGGCTAGCCTGGTCTACAAAGCAAATTTCAGTCCAAGCAAAGCTATGTAGTAAGACCCTGTCCTAAAACAACAACAACCAAAGAGGTCACGCTTCTTGGTTTTTAGGTCACAGGACTCCAGGGCCTCGAACCATAAGTACCTTGCTCAAACCAGCTTCCTAAAGCCCCAGAATCCACTGGGACCTAAGTAAATGTTATGTAGCAAGTGACAAGTGTTGCCTAAGGAGCAGCTGAACTCAGACATGGTACAAAGGCCAAAAGTTCCAGAGGATGTGGGACAGGACTTAATTACTCAAGGGCTCTTCCACAGCCCAGTGCCATTAGCCCTCAATGTAGATTATACCAGATTTATAAATCCTATTAGCAGCAAACCCAACAGGGAAGGGAATGAGCTGAATAATCAGCACAGGTACTTTTATACCTGAAACAAACAGTATTGCTTTTCCCTATGTTCATCAGACACCTCCTACACTGGCATCATGGGTCATCTGCAAACCCACAGACAAGTGCCCAAGCACATGGGGTGCAACCTACCCAAAGGCTCCTGAGGGTGTTCCTCAAACTGAATGAGATCAGTGGGCTGCAGGATGACAGGATCTGGTCTTAGCTGAGGGGATGGCAGGCATGAAGGAACAGGAGCACAGAGAAGGTCAACAGGGGAGCTGTTGGCCAATTGCAGAAGTTCCTGCTCCATCTGGCTGGGTCCTGCAGAGAGAAGGCAGGCAGCTAGCTATATTGAAACAGGAACAAAGGTCTGCTCCTGGGGCTTTTCTCAGCCTCAGAAGTCAGCATGAAGTAATCAAGCACACACACGCGCACGCACAACAACAACAACAACAACAGCAACGCCATTATCACAAGACCCCTGGCAAACAACACACCAAAGCCAGCGTAGATGGCTAAAGATTTGTGCTCTTTAGAAGAGAAGGCTCTGAAGAGGCCCAAAAAGGAATTAGGATATTCTTTAAGGAACTTACACAGATAATCATTCAATACCAGTTGTTAACTACACACCAAACCGCACTGGGGGAAAATGAATATTTAGGTCTAGAGAGATGGCTCATGCAGTTAAGAACATTTGTTGCTCATGTAGAAGACTTGAATTTGGTTCCCAGCACCTACATAGTGGCTCACAGCCATCCATTAACTCCCATTCCAGGGGACCCAATGACCTCTTCCCATCTCCTAAGCACCAAGTGCACACATACATGCAAGGCAAAATATTTATACACATAAAAATAAAATATATCTTAAAAAATTTTAATCTCTATTTAACTTTAATGAAATTGCTCACTGTTCTGTTTCCTCCACATGTCCTACCCCAAGCACTTCCTGACCTTTAAGGCTCTGTCTATGTCCTTGCTTTCCCTCTAGTACCCAGTACCTGTTCTGAGATGGAGCTCTGAGGCTAGATGGGGTTCTGGCACCTCCAGGATCTGCCTGCTGACTGCAGGCTGGTCTTCATGATTGACAGGGGAAAGGTCAAATGAACTTAGCCGGTCTAGAAGACAAGAGTGCCCATCAGAGAGGAAAGTCAGTGAGAGAACCACAAGGCAGTCAGGGGAGGAGATGGGAGCTTACTTACTTTTCATGTCATTTTTTAACACTACAATTCTCTTATGACCATGTCCTTTTATCCAGACCACCTGCACACAAGACATATTCTGGTTAAGCAGTGGAAAAGGAAAGGAAAGTACCCTAACATTCAGGAAAGTGGGCCTCTTGTGCCTGCGTCTCACATACCAGAGTGAGAACTCAATAAATGCCAACAGTTTTTCTATGCTTTCTCTTAGCTTCTAAAGCAACACTCCACCTATTCAGCCAAGTCAGGATGGAAGTAGGCCTTGTCTCCTAGGGCTCTCCACCTAACGCCTGCCCTCAGCTTCCAGGAATTCTTCCACTCCTACATCGGAGGCTGAGCACCTTCTGTCTCAAATGCTTGGACTCAAGAGGACTTCGGATTTGGGAATATCTGACTATATCTAGTGAGGTACCTTCAGGGTCTGGGAGCACTGAAACTAGAAATTCAACCATATCTCATAAACATTGTATGCACATAGCTTGAAGGCACTTTTAAATGAATTTTTCCTTTTTATTAATAGTGAAAAAAGTGTTTTCCACTGCAATCCATCACAGGAGGTCAGGTGTGGGCTGTCCAGTGCGGTGTCATGTTGCCTTCAGAAGGTTTTAAAGTATTTTGGGTTTTAGATTTTATTTTAACCCAGCCCAACTCCTTTACCAATATCTTCTGGAGCCTGGACAGCAGTTAGGATATTGCATTAGCTTCTTCCCCCACTCCACTTTCCCTCAGCTCTACTGTGGACAGCAGTAATGCTTTCCAAAGGTAAAGCTGGGCTCCTCTGCCTTCTCCACAGTACAGGGAAGCTCGTGCCCAGGGGAGCAAGGACCTCGGAACAACTCCCACTCTAGGCTCTAGCATACTTGTATTTTTCACTTTTATTTTTTTGCAGCAATCTCCCAGAACAGGCTCATTGCCTCTCACTGCTGCTGGCTGTTCTTCATTGTGCATGCCCCATTATCTACCATGAAAACCTACACCGCTCTGCTATACAGTAACTCACAGACATCTGTGATGCTGCTCCTGCAAGACTGTTAAATGCTCAGGAAGTGGGCCTTGCCTGGGCCATTCTCTATCAAATGATCACAGGGGTCACAGCTCTGGTGCTCTAGACATATTCCACTCAGGACATTGACTTAGGTGTCCTGTCTGGTTAGGTGACCACTGAGCACATTTCTAGAAGGAAGGCCCAAAACTTACTTACTTGGCACACAGAAATAAAGGTTTATAAACGTCACCGAGAAACAATAAACTCACTCTTCATATCTGGCAGCATCCAGGTAACACCTTACATCAATGATCAGGAATCAGCAATGGCTCTTCAGGAAGACACTTTCCCAGAAGCTGAGGAAAACACCTACCTGTGGGATGGCTCCCAGTAGCTCCTCCACACTGCTGTAGCCATAAGTTTTGGGCTGCAGTGTTTCTCCTACATATTTGGTATAGGCCATGGCAAATTCGTGAAGAAAAATCTGCTGGTAGTGATAGGTGTGAAGCAAGGACCTCACGTTCTTTGCAAACAAGTATAGGCTCGTGAGCTTCACACACTCTTCTGCCTCATCATTCATGAAAACCTGGCCAGAAGAAAGAGGAAGGTTAGATACTTCCTGAGAGACAGGCCCTGTCTGCTCTGGAGTGAGGCCTCCTGCCAAGAACATTCAGAAGGCCCCAAATCACCTTGGCTTCTAAAGGAACTTTCAAAGGGGCTCAGAGAAGGGTCCCCCAGGGGCTGGAGAGATGGCTCAGTGGTTAAGAGCACTGACCATTCTTTCAGAGGTCCTGAGTTCAAATCCCAGCAACCACATGGTGGCTCAGAACCACCTGTTATGGGATCTGATGCCCTCTTCTTGAGTTGTCTGAAGACAGCTACACTATACTTACATATAATAAATAAATAAATCTTTTAAAAAAAAAATAAGGGTCCCCCAGGAGAGGCTCATGGCAAGGCTTAACAGACCCAGGGCAATTTTGATTTCTCTGCAGGTGTAATACTGTTGAAGCTTAAAGAAACTGGAAGTGCAGGGAAGAAAAGTAGGGAATCTGTAATCCCAATGCAAGCAGACAGGAAAGGTGAGGCAAGCCAGATAGACACACACACACACACACACACACACACACACACACACACACACACACACACACAGTGGCTGTTGGTGCTAGACTTCATCTCCCAGAGAATATGTGAGGCAGCAAACACACTATCTATAAGGGATCTGATACCCCCATGGAGGAACATATGCAGATAGAGCACTCACATACATACATAAGTAAATAAATAAATAAATAAATAAATAAATAAATAAATAAAGTTGAACAATGCTCTACTCAAGGACAACTTGGTCAAGGCAGAAATAAAGAAATTAAAGACTTCTTAGAATTTAATGAAAATGAAGATTCAACATTCCCGAATGTATGGGACACAATGAAAGTGGTACTAAGAGGAAAACTCATAGCTCTGAGTGCCTGCAAAAAGAAACATAAGAGAGCATATGTCAGCAGCTTGACAGCACACCTAAAAGCTCTAGAACAAAAATAAATAAATAAACCCAAGAAGAGTAGAAGGCAGGAAATAATCAAACTCAGAGACACATGATTCACTATGTTCATAGCAGCCTTATTTATAATAGCCAGAGGCTGTAAAGAACCCAGATGCCCTTCAACAGAGGAATGGATTCAAAAAATGTGGTACATCTACACAATGGAATATTACTCAGCTATCAAAAACAATGACTTTATGAAAATCGTAGGTAAATAGAATGAACTAGAAAATATCATCCTGATTGAGGTAACTCAATCACAGAAAAACACATTTGGTATGTTCTCATTGATAAGTAGATATTAGCCAAAAGCTCGAATTACCCACAGATTACAGGACACTCAAGAAGAAGGATGACCAAAATGGAGATGCTCCCACTCCTTCTTAAAAGAGGAAAAAATAG
Organism: Rattus rattus; assembly: GCF_011064425.1. Lineage (NCBI taxonomy): Eukaryota > Metazoa > Chordata > Mammalia > Rodentia > Muridae > Rattus > Rattus rattus. Next base: position 8,822,552 of record NC_046162.1, on the reverse strand, counting down.
GGTTGGGGATTTAGCTCAGTGGTAGAGCGCTTGCCTAGCAAGCGCAAGGCCCTGGGTTCGGTCCCCAGCTCCGAAAAAAAGAAAAGAAAAAAAAAAAGAGGAAAAAATATCCATAGGAGGGGATAGGGAAGCAAAGTTTAGAGCAGCAACTCAAGGAATGGCCATTCAGAGCCTGCCCCATATGTGACCCTTATATATACAGCCACCAAAAACGAAATAAGATGGATGAAGCTAAAAAATGCATGCTGAAAGGGACAGGATATAGATCTCTCCTGAGAGACACATCTAGAGCATGTCCAATACAGAGGTCAATGCTAGCAGCAAACCATCGAACTGAGAACAGGACCCCCTTGGGGGGAATTACAGGAAGTATTGAAAAAGTTGAAGGAGCTTGCAACCCCATAAAAACAACAATGCCAACCAACCAGAGCTTCCAGGGACTAAACCACTACTGAAAGACTATACATGGACTGACCCAGGGCTCCAACTGCATGTGCAGCAGAGAATAGCCTTATTGGGGCACCAGTGAAAGGGGAAGTCTTGGTCCTGCCAAGGTTGGACCCCCAGTGCAGGGGAATATGGGGAGGGGCAGTAAGTGGCATGTATGGGGGGGAATATCCATATGGGGGAGTGGGATTGAGGCTTGTGGATAGGAAACTGGGAAGGGGAATAATATTTAAAATGTAAGTAAAGAAATATATCTAATAAAAAAATTTTTAAAATGAAGTTTGTGCTACTGAAAAAAATAGAAAAGAAACTATAAAGAAAGCACAAAGGGGGACAACCATGGGAATAGAAAACCTAGGAATGAGACCAGGAGTCATAGATGCAAGCATCACCAACAGAATACAAGAGATAGAAGAGAGAATCTCAGGGGCAGAAGGTAGCATAGAAAACATTGATGCAACCATCAAAGATAATTTAAAATGCAAAATGGTCCTAACCCAAAACATCCAGGAATTCCAGGACACAATGAGAAGATCAATCCTAGGATAATAGGTATAGAAGAGAATGAAGACTCTGAACTTAAGCCAGTAAATATCTGCAACAAAATTACAGAGGAAAACTTCCCTAACTAAAGAAACAGATGCCCATAAACAAACAAGAAGCCTACAGAGCTCCAAATTGATTGGACCGAAAAAGAAATCCCTCCTGTCACATAACAGTCAAAACACCAAACACACAAAACAAAGAATATTAAAAGCAGTAAGGGAAAAAAGTCAAATAATATATAAAGGCAGACCTATCAGAATTACACCAGACTTTTCTCCAGAGACTATGAAAGCCAGAAGATCCTGGACAGATGTCATACGGACCCTAAGAGAACACAAAACCTAGCCCGGGCTACTATATCCAGGAAAACTCTCAATTAACATAGATGAAGAAACCAAGATATTCCATGAGAAAACCAAATTTACACAATATCTTCTTACAAAGCTGGCCCTACAAAGGATAATAGATGGAAAACTGCAATACAAAGAGGGAAACTACACCCTAGAAAAAGCAAGAAAGTAATCTTTCTACAAGCCCTAAAGAAGATATCCACACAAACAAAATTCCACTTCTAACAACAAAAATAACAGGAAACAACAATCACTATTCCATAATATCTCTAAACATCAATGGACTCAATTACCTGATAAAAAAGATATAGACTGACACTCTGGATATGTAAAGAGGACTCAGCATTCTGTTGCATACAGGAAACACACCTCAGAGACAAAGACAGACACTACCTCAGAGTAAAAGGCTGGAAGACAACTTTCAAAGTAAATGGTTCTCAGGACCAATCTGGAGCAGCCATCCTAATATCAAATAAAATCAACTTTGAACCAAAAGTCATCAAAAACAATAAAGAAGGACACTTCATATTGATCAAAGGAAAAATCCACCAAGATGAATTCTCAATCCTAAATATCTATTCTCCAAACGCAAGGGCACACGCATTCATAAAAGAAACCTTACTAAAGCTAAAGCACACACTGTACCTCACCCAATAATAATAGGAGACTTGGACACCCCACTCTCATCAATGAACAGATCATGCAACAGAAACTAAACAGACACATAGAGAAACTAACAAAAGTAATGAACCAAATGCATTTAACAGATATTTATAGAACATTTCATCCTAAAACAAAACAATATACTTTCTTCCAGCATCTTCCCCAAAATTGACCATATAATCAGTCACAAAACAGGCCTCAATAGATACAGGAATATTGAAATAATCCCATGCATCCTATCAGATCACCATGGACTAGGGCTAGTCTTCAATAACAACAAAAATGAAAGAAAGCCCACATATACACAGAAGTTGAACTTCTCAACTTTACTCAATGATAACTTGGTCAAGAAAGAAATAAAGAAAGAAATTAAAGACTTTTTAGAATTTAATGACAATGAAGGAACCACATATCCGAACTTCTGGAACACAATGAAAGCAGTGCTAAGAGGAAAACTCATAACTCTGAGTGCCTCCAAAACGAAACTGGAGAGAGCATGCACTAGAATCCTGAGAGCACACCTGAAAGCTGTAGAACAAAAAGAAGCAAATACACCCAAGAGGTGTAGAAGGCAGGAAATAATCAAATTCAGAGCTGAAATCAACCAAGTAGAAACAGAAAGGACCATACAAAGAATCAACAAAACCAGGAGCTGACTCTTTGGGAAAATCAACAAGATAGATAAACCCTTAGCCAGACTGACCAGAGGGCACAGAGACAGTATCCAAATTAACAAAATCAGAAGTGAAAAGGGAGACATAACAACAGAATCTGAGGAAATTCAAAAAATCATGAGATCCTACTACAAAAGCCTATATTCAACAAAACTGGAAAATCTGAAGGAAATGGACAATTTTCTAGACAAATACCAGGTAGCAAAGTTAAATCAGGATCAGATAAACCATCTAAACAATCCCATATCTCCTAATGAAATAGAAGCAGTTATTAAAAGTCTCCCAACCAAAAAGAGCACAGGACCAGATGGGTTTAGTGCAGAATTCTATCAGATCTTCATAGAAGACCTCATACCAGAACTGTCCAAACTATTCCACAAAATAGAAACAGAAGGAACACTACCCAAATCCTTCTGTGAAACCACAATTATGCTTAAAACTAAATTGCAAAAAGACCCAACATAGAAGAGAACTTCAGACCAATTTCCCTTGTGAATATCAACATAAACTTACTCAATAAAATTCTCACAAACCAAATCCAAGAACACATCATAATGATCATCCATCATGATCATGTAGGCTTCATCCCAGGGATGCCGGAATGGGTCAATATACCGAAATCCATCAACATAACCCACTATATAAAGAAACTCATAGAAAAAAACCACATGATATTTTCATTAGATATTGAGAAAGCATTTGACAAAATTCAACACCCCTTCATGTTAAAGGTCTTAGAAAGATCAGGAATTCAAGGCCCATATCTAAACATAGAAAAGCAATATACAACAAACCAGCAGCCAGCATCCAACTAAATGGAGAGAAACTTGAAACAATTCCACTAAAATCAGGGACTAGACAAGGCTGCCCACTCTCTCCCTACTTATTCAATATAGTACTCAAAGTGTTAGCCAGAGCAATCAGACAACAAAAGGAGGTCAAAGGGATGCAAATTGGAAAGGAAGAAGTCAAAATATCACTATTTCCATATAATATGATAGTATACTTAAGGGACCCCAAAAGTTCCACCAGAGAACTACTAAGCCTGATAAACAACCTCAGCAAAGTGGCTGGGTATAAAATTAACTCAAACAAATCAGTAGCCTTCCTCTCCTCAAAGGATAAACAGGCTGAGAAGGAAATGAGGGAAATGACACCCTTCACAATAGTCCCAAATAACGTTAAAATACTTCCTTGTGATTCTAACCAATCAAGTGAAAGATCGGTATGACCAGAACTTCAAGTCTCTGAAGAAAGAAATTGAAGATCTCAGAAGATGAAAGACCTCTCATGTTTATGGATTGGCAAGATTAATATAGTAAAAATGCCCAATCTACAGACTCAATGCAATCCCCATCAAAATTCCAACTCAATTCTTCACAGAGTTAGAAAGAGCAATTTGCAAATTCATTTGAAATAACAAATAAATCCCAGGATAACAAAAACTATCCTCAACACTAAAGAACTTCTGGGGGAATCACCATCCCTGACCTCAAGCTGTATTACAGAGGAATAGTAATTAAGAAAAACTGTATGGTATTGGTGCAGGGACAGGCAAGTAGACCAGTGGAATAGAACTGAAGACCCAGAAATGAATCCACACATTTAAGGCCTTTAAGCAAAGTATCTCCAGACACTGGAGGAACTGGAGTTTCATTGATTTGGATAATTTGCATAGTCAATTGAGTGGTGAGATTGGTAAATTTTCATTCCAAGGGCCTTTCAAGTAATTATTAAGCTGAGAAAGGGCCAATGTAAGGTTTTGAACTCTAGGTGGAGTCACACAAACAGGCATGAAAATAGGAGAACAGGAGGCCAAGGGGTCTCCCATAAGAAATCAAGCTGTTCCTGTAAAAGCGCTGTCTGTTGACTTAAATTTAGAATTCCCAATTGTATGAAAGCATTCAAATTATTTTGCGTGGAAAGTGCTTCAGCAACTTCTCCTGAAAGTTTATTCACCGTGCTTGCCGTAACAATTGGGAGAGATTGGGAGAGGGTCGTCCTGGACACTGCAGCCGCAGTAGCTGCAGTGGCGATGGCTGTTGTAATTGCAGTGATAATGCCAAAGTCTCTCTTATGACGGGTCAGAATCAGCTGATTTTCTCCCGAATGACTGACAGGCAATGGAACTATGCCTGGGATCCACACAACCAGGGTAGAGTCCTATGATCCCCAGCTGCTTCGTAGATGGCATTCCTGCGAAGAACAGTTAAGACTATCTCCAGCATTAGTACCATTCCAAACCACAAAGAAAAAGGAGGAATTATTTGACAACAAGGAAACATTTTTCACTGTAGTGAAACAGAAGGACTCAGAAACCCCAAAAATCCCAGTTATGTTAATTTGCTCCTCATCAACTCCAATGGCTGCCATTCCCAGAGACACATTGGTAGCCAAGAAGGCAGGCCAGACAGGACCACCCATCCCCACTGGCATGAGTATCTGTAGGTTCTTCACGAATGCCCAAACGGCCTCCTCCTGGGTCGGGATCCATAGTGATGAAGGATGAACACAACGCTCAGGCACCCACACAGGAGTCTCAGCATCCTGGGGAAAAGTATAGACAGAGCCTCCGGCCCTAACCAAGACAGGATCAGGTCCCTTCCATGTACCGGTGATGAGGTCTTTCCATGCCATGTCACTCCACTGGAGCTCGCCAGTGTCATCCACTGCTGAGCGTCCTTTAGAATTCACAATTTAAAAAAAAATTCAAATGTAAAGAACAAGAGATAAATGTGCATGGGAAGAGAGATGCTCCCTCATTTTATTTTATTGAAATACACTTTGAGAGAGCAATGAGCATGTTCTACAATACCTTGGCCTTGTGGATTATAGGAAATAACCGTTTTATGTACAATATTATAATCATGACAGAATCCAGCAAACCCCTTGCTGGTTTATGCTGGCCCATTATCAGTTTTAATCTGACAAGGGGTATTCATAAATGCAAAGGCTTGTAGGCAATGATTTTTAGCATCCCTTAATTTTTCTCTACTATGAGCAGAGGCAAATATCAGACTGAAATAGATACATGAACAAATTGAAACTTTCCAAAAGAAGGAAAATGGATAACATCCATTTGCCAAACATCATTGGGTACTAACCCCCTGGGATTAGTCCCCAAGTTAGGGGAGGATATAAATTCAGCACACAAGGGGCAATGTGTAACAATATTGGTAGCTTGTTCTTTGGTAATGTTACAATGAAACCTTAAGGAGCCCGCATTAAGATGGAAATGTTTATGTAGACTTATAGCCTTCTCAAGGGCTGACACTGCAGTATTCAAAGCTACAAGTGGATGAGTGTGCATGTCTGCAAGATGGTTACCATTCACCACAGGTCCTGGTAAGGAGGAATGGGCTCTTGTATGGCCAACAAATAAGGGATGTTTCCTCTGCCATAATAAGGTTTGTAATTCTAATAGATACTCTTGAACAATGGAGATAGGGGCTACAAGAGCAGCAGTGCCCAAAGGGGCTATTATTCATGCCACATAAACACTATCAATATACAAATTGAAAGCTTGATTTTTCAATATTTCAACAACAGTGACTACAGCACATAATTCACTAATCTGTGCTAAAGCAGGGGGAAACTGAAGAGAATAAATGTGATCCAATTACATATGCTGCCTTCTCATCTCTATTGGTTTTATGTGCAAATTTATAGTAAATACAAAAGCATGCATAGAGACAAATAGTGACAACTTGTAGTTTAGTTTGCATTTCTCTAATAGCGAGGAGGTTGAAATTTTCTTTAGGTGTTTCTCAGCCATTTATGTTTTATCTTTGAAGAACTCTTCTATACGGTTGTGCAACCCATTTTAATTGAGTTATTTATTTTCTTCAAGTCTAGGGTTTTTTTAAAAAACATTTGGTAGGATGGCCATATTCACAATATTAATCCAACTGATCCATGACCATAGGAAATCTTTCCCTCTTTTAGTGTATTCTTAAACTTCTTTCTTCAATATTTTAAAGTTTTAATTTTATAAAGCCTTAAATTGATTTAAAAAAAAAAAAAAAAGAAGTACCAGGGCTGGCCCCTGGCATAGCACCTTATGTAAGGCCTGGATTTAGGTAGATAGAGATAGATAACTAGATAGATAGATAGATAGATAGATAGATAGATAGATAGATAGATAATAGATACATACATACATAGATTGCTTAATTTGTCTTTATCATGGAATGTCTTCATTTCTTTATATATGGTGATTGAAAGTTTTGCTGACTATACTAGTCTGAGTTGGCATTTATCAACCCATGTCTCTCAAATGCTGGGATTAACATTGTATGCACTATGCCCTATTTAAGGTTTTTATTATTATTAGTAGTAGTATTGTTATTATTATTATTACTATTATTATTTGGCTAAGCATGGTCATAGATGCCTTTAACTGCAGTACTTGAAGGCAAAGACAGAAGAGTCTCTGAGTTCCAGGACAGCCAGGTATACAGAGAAACCCTGTCTTGAAAAATAACAATAGCAACAATAGATTTTTTTCCCTTTTCTTTCCTTTTATTGTTTTGATTTGTTAAAACAAAACTCTGCCTCTGCCTCCCCTGTGCTTGGAATAAAGATGTGCACCCACTGTTTCCTGTTCCAAAAAAAAATCCACAATTTAAAAAAAAATTATATATATATATATATATATATATATATATATATATATATATATATTTGTACTTATGCTATATCCTGTGTTTGTGCCCACAAAGGCCAGAAGAGAGCATTACATTATCTGGAAATAGAGTTATAGACATTGGGACTCTACCCAATATGGCTGCTTGACCTAAAGTTAAGACCAGCAGGCTCTTTCAACTGCCGAGCTCTCCAGGCCCTCTTCTGCACTTTTTTAAAGATCCTTTTCCCTTTTCTCATGTTCTTATCCATGGTCTTCACCCAGTGAACATCTGCTTTTGAATCTGTTTCAAACACCTCTCACATAGCCCTCACTAGTGTTATACTATATTACACTGTAGTGCATACTGTATTATGTATGCACTACATTACATACTGTATAGTGTGCACTGTATTACACTGTAGGAGTTATTTTAGTGTGCCTCCTGATAGGTGCGAAGTCCTTGAAAAGTAGGACCTCCAAATATAGCACCAACTCATCAGTACTTACTACAATGTCAGGCACCTGCTACAAAGAATACAAATGTTTGGCCAATTGTCTATTTGAAGGGCATGAGAAGCTCCTCCTGTCAAAAGGCTGACCTTCAGGCATCCTCATAACTATCCTTTGTATCTGGAGAACAAAGACTACAAACTTTCTGTTGGCAAGATCTGAAGCTTTATATTCTCATGTTTACCTTGTCCCTGGTATTTAGTGTCTAATCTCTAAGACTCGCTTAGACAATACATCAAAGAAGAAAGGAGGACAGAAATGGTCTTTTGAAATAACACTAAGTTCTATTTTTCTTCTGTTTTTGAGACAGGGTCTCACTATGTAGCCCTGGCTGGCCTAGAACCTGCTTTTGTAGACCAGGCTGGCCTCCAAATTTTAGAGATGATGCCTTCTTCTACCTCATGAATGCTGAGATTATAGGTGTCTACCTCCACATCCAACCCAGCCTTTTCCTTTTAAAATTAGTTTTGCTCATATATAGTTTTACATGCATACACACACACACACACACACACCAAGCACTGTCACTGAGCCACTCCACTACAGCCCAATCCCTACTTCTTTTGTTTCTGTTTCTTGAGACTGATTGCCTTGATTGACCTTGACCTTTCAACAATCATCCTGCTCTGCACCCCAAATGTTAGGGTTATAGGCATGTGTTACCATGCCTAGCTTCTCTCTCTCTCTTTTAATAGAAACATAAGTAATTGGATATATTTTGTATATTTATAAATATATTTATTTCTAAATTAAATATATTTATTTATAAATTCAGTTTTCAAGTTGTATAAAAGCCCAAGTAGCCAAAATGCCTGTAAAGTTTTATAGAACTCTGTGAGTTCAAGCCCAGTCTGGTCTGCATAGTGAGTTCCAGACCAACTTGTTCTACACAGTGAGACTTTTATCTCAAAATAACAAAAGATTCACAGAATATGTGTATGTTTATTTCTAGAGAAGGAACACATACATTTCTTATTGGAGTGTTGGAGAAAGTTGTAAGAAAATGATGGCTGCCGCCTAATATTCAGTTATATCCATTATTGAACTAAATGCAAAAATAAAATATGGGGGCTGGAGAGATGCCCAGGTAAGAGCACCGGCTGCTCTTCCAGAGGACACATGGAAGCTCACAGCCGTCTAGCTCCATTTTCAGAGGATCATATGCCCTCTTCTGTCCAAGGGCATCATTCCACCACAGGAAAAAAAAAAAAAGGCAAAGAAAAAGCTCAGCTGGAGGTGGCAGTGCATACTTGTAATTCTGCCACTCTGGAAGTAGAACGAAGAGGATCAGGGTCTAAGACCAACCTGGTCTACCTGAGATCTCTGTTAACAGAAAGGGCATACCTTTAATCCTAGGATTTGGGAGGCAAAGACAGGCAGATCTCTGTGAATTCAAAGCCAACCTGATTTACATAGACCAACCTGGTCTACAGAGTGAATTCCAGACCAGCAAGGCTATATAGGAAGACCTTGTCTAAAAAAGAAAGAAACAAACAAACAAACAAAGAACCATCCAAAACAAAAACAGCAACAACAAAATATAAACCAAGAAAGAGAAAAGGGAGAGGGGAGAGGAGAGAGCTAGCTCAGGTCCACCATTTTCACTTTAGAGTCACCCAACTCTACTTATGCATTCAAAGCTTACCCTTACATTGTACAAAATGTTTTATTTAGATGATATATTTAAACAGTAGATATCACTGTTGTAAACAGGAAATTAATATCACTTGGCATTAAGTAGAAGTGACTCACTGAAAAGTCTATGAATATGAAGAACATTAATGTCTAGCTGGGGATAGGTTTTCCCTTGGAAGCTTTAAAGGGGTTTTAAAGGGGCATGTGGGGGGGCACTGCCAATGTAGTCTCTCTGACAAAAGTCAAATATATTGAAAAAAAATAACTTCCCCACTAAGATTCAATGTCATTTGACGTTATGTCCCTGTCTTCTTCCAAGAGAACCCTTACGGAATCCAAATCCTCCACTCATGTCCAGACCTTATAGCTTCCTAAAAGAACACTTCTCTGGCTCTCTCTTCTAACCTTAAACAAAAGGAACAGGTTTCATTATCCAATAAAGTAGTGAAAGCCTTAGGTCTCAACTACTCAGAGAACTGATCTCAAAAACCATCAAAATGACTAATCCCTCAAGCCCAAGGCCACTTTGTTCCCACTACAGGAATTGAGAACACTGACAATAAAAGGGATAATGTTGGTAACTTTTCTTCCAAGCCACTTACTTGGCAAACACCTTAGTAGACATTCAAATGGCTGGTGTCTGATTCCTATTATAAAGGGTGACTTTTCCTCACTGTCCCCAAGGCTGAAGGGTTCCCAGAAGGGTCACACTACTGAATGTCTGAATGTGTGGCCTCAGAGACAGCCAGTGAATACTCAGGTTGCTCCTGACTTAGTTTCAAGTTGGGTCACCTTCAAAGCCTCAGCACTTTAGTTCTTAGGAAGCTTTTGGACAGGTGAAGAACTTTGAGAAGTCTGGGCTGCAGAGGCCGGTGGCTGTTGAGTCTGGGTAATCCCAGATGGAACCCCCTTGGCCAAAATATGGCTCTTAGAAGCTTTATCAGTTTCAGGAATTTGAGAGGCAGGAGGAAGATTCTGGAGATGGCTTTGTTGGGCTAGAGATCCCTGGATTTGGCTCTGAGAGGTCATGGGTACCATAGGGAAACTGTCAGAGGGCACAGGAACTAGGAGGTGGCTCTGGCTTTCTGTTCGTTCCAGAGGGTAGATCCGAGAGGCCACGCTGATCTTAGAGTGCTCCTGAGAGTGAGGGTCCACAGGCCCACAGTTTTCAGAAGATACAGAGGGCTGGATTTGGCTCTGAGAGGTCATGGGTACCTTAGAGAAACTGTCAGAGGGCACGGGCACTGGCAAGTGGATCTGGCTTTCTGTCCGTTCCAGTGGGTAGATCCGAGAGGCTACACTGATCTTAGAGCGCCCGTGAGAGTGAGGATCCACAGGCACATGGCTTTCAGAGAATACAGAGAACTGGAGGTGGCTCTGAGAAGTCATGGGTACCCTAGATAGGCTGTCAGAGATCACCAGGAGGTGGCTCTGACTTTTTGTTCGTTCCAGAGGGTAGTAGCTCTGAGAGGCTACACTGATCTTAGAGTTCTCCTGAGCGTGATGGTCCACAGGCACAGACACATAGCTGTCAGAGGACTGGAGGTGGCTCTGAGAGATCACAGAGAAACTTTCAGAGGACATGGGCACCAGGAGGTGGCTCTGACTTTCTACCCGTTCCAGAGGGTAGGTCTGAGAGGCCACACTGATCTTAGAGCGCTGCTGAGGGTGAGAATCCACAGGCACATTGCTGTCAGAGGACAAAGCCATGTGAGAATTGCTGTCAGACGCCAGAGGGTAGCTCTGCGAGGTCATCGAAAAGACAGGTTGGCTCCTAGAAGTACAAATGGAGAGAGGGGTATGAATAGTGACCAGAGGCAGGCTCTTAGAGGCCTGGGCTGTGCCAAACTGGTTCAGAACAGACTTCGCTGAACGGAACGACGCTCTGCCACCCGCGCTTCTGGCGTCACGGTTCCTTTCTAGCTGGCTCGGGTCGCTAGAGCTGATGCTACTGATCATCTGGAGGACCCGCGGGTGGAGTCGCCGCCGCCGCCGCCGCCGGCGGATCCGCTGAAAGGTGTTGGAGACGTTCCTAAGGGTCAGCGAGAAGCGACGGCTGCCGCTGCGGTGCACCCCGCCATCGCGGGGCGAAGTCCCCCTCAAGGGGTCTTCCGGGAGCGCCTCAATGTTGCCAGTGTACCAGGAGATCCACCACAGGAGACTGACGAAGATAATGATGGAACCCAGATAGAGCAGCATGTCGTAAAACAGCAAGTTGGCGAAGACACCAGTGAACAGCACTGCCACACCCACAGCGTCGAAGGCGACACCCAGCCAAAAAAAGTGACTGCAGCGACCCAGGGGCCCCGACCGCATCTCCGCCAAGTCTGCGCTCTTCTGGGAAAGCTCCGTGCGGCTCAACAACGTCCATGCAAATGCCGCCAGAGGACACCAGACCCAGGCCGCTGCCACCCGCGGGCTTTAGCCGCTCTCCATGGCAACGCAAGGGGCGGGGCGGGAAGCAACTCTAGGCTCCACACCAGGAAACTCGAGCTGGCCAAGGGAGCTGCGCGTGCGCACGGCGACCTGCTGACCCTTCTGAGCTTGCGCAGTACTCGCCCTCACGCGCCGCTTTTCTCTACCTGGGTAACCTCAGGTGTAATTTGAAGTAAAATTTACAACGAACTAGTGGTACCTGGGGCGAGAATCTTCTGGAGGGAGGGTGATCTTCTGAGAGAGCTAACCGCAAGGCCTCTTTTCGTGACCTCAACTCTTCCTGTAACAGCCTGAATGAAGCTTGGCCTCAGGGGCAGTGAGGCCTGGTTTTGCTTCACCTGAGAGGTGACTAGATTAAGATCGAGTGTTAATTCTGAACTCCCATCTTATCTGGTGACTGTTGATACCCTTGCCCAAGGACCTAATAGACCCCATCGCTTTTCCCCATGTATTGTAGAGGCTGGGAGGAAGAGGGGAGACTGAAAGGAGAAAAAAGCATGTCGAGGGCTGGCCTTTGTGTGTGTGTTTGAGCACTCGTTAAGATGGATTTTAAAAAATTTGGTACATTTTTTAAATAGATATAGGCCTGTAGGTCAAACCACATTTACTTAGACCTATAGGTACACGCCACCACACTTGGTGAAAACTACTCAAATATTTTCAAAAGTATAGAATATTAGAAAGATATAAGGTTGTGGTCACTGATAGATTGTCCCTACTCATGCCTGAGCATACAAGCAATACTAATTGGACTCAGAGGGTTATTAAAATATTTTTTAAAGGGTCAGACGTGATAGTTCAGGACGTTCATCCCAGCACTCAACAGACAGAAGCAAGCAGATCTCTATGAGTTGAAAGTCAGCCTGTCCTACCTTGAGAATTCCAGGCCAACCAGGACTATACTGTGAGACCCTGTGACAAAATGAATGAATAGAAATAAAAAGACCTGAAGGTGGGTCTGGGAAGTCGGAAGTGAATATAATCAAGAAATGCTTGTATCAAATTGTCAAAAAATAAAAAGTTAATAAAGTATAAAGATAATTAAAGTAATGTAGCAAATGTTCACAATTATAGGATATAAATGAAGTATAGGTGTTCATTTTTCAGTTCTTTCCTGTGCTCTCTAGGCTTGATAGTTTTCAAAATAGTTGCAGGTTTTTATTTTGTAATTTAAAATTTAAGTTATAAATTTATAAATATGAGTAGCAGGTGGGGAAGATGGCTCAGTAGTTAAAGACTTGACATTAAGCCTGACCACCTGAGTCTAATCTCCAGGAGCCACATGATGGTGAGAGACTGATTTCTGCACAGTACTGTCTGACCTCCCCATGAAAATAAGTAAATGTCTTCCCTTTGGCTACAAGAGTGTGCAAGGTGGACAATGGTCACGAACTGCCTAATGGTAAGGGTGCAGCACCATACCACAGAGGCCACACGGCGATGAGCTGCAGTTACCGTTGCTCAGATCCTTTGATAGCCCAGTATAGCTGGAGGCAAGTCTATATGCCCCTTGACATAGTCATTCCTGGAATTAGGAAGGCTTAAATTTGAGTTTCTGACCTGAGTTAAGATTTTAACCTCCCTTCGCTTTGATCTTCCCTTCTATAAATGAGAGAATAGGTGCCTATAAGGAGACTGTGACAATGCCATTAGATGATGCTGTATTGAGAAGTACTAACTCATGTTCTCTACCAGAGTCTCTCAAACCATTTCCATTTAGGATCCCTTTATGTCTGAGAAAATTTTATGTGACTGTAGGTATATAGTCACATAAATAGGTATATAGATATATAAAGAGAGAGAGATACAAATAGATATATAAAACAGGCAAACAAGTCAAACACTTATACTCATAAATAAATTTATTTCAAAACAAGTATTTAATGTTGTATTTTGAGATGATTTCACTGTAGCACAATCTGGCCTTGAATTCACTATGTGACTGAGGATGACCTGATCCTCTTGCCTCCACTTCCAAAATGCTTGAATTATAGACATAGCCATCATACCCTGCGATTTAAACAATTCTTTGGTATACATAAAATTTTACCACTCGTTAGACAAAAGCAAATTGGCATCTTCATCAGATGGATACACATCTTTTTACATAAAGAAGTAAGTCTTTGCTAAATACTTGATACTGTAGAACAGAGAATCTTCACATTTTCCATATGTGTTTGTTTGGGAGGGGGAAGTATAAGGGCTCAACCATGAGGTCAGAGGAAACTTATACTTCTCCCTTGTGAGTCCTGGGGTCACATGGCTGTCAGGCTTAACAGCAAACAGCTGCTGAGTCATCCCACAGGCTCTTACAGCAGTTTTAAAAATTAAGCAATCAAGTCAGGCCGCACAAACCTTTTATCAGAAGCAGAGACAAGCAAAGATCCAGGAAAGCTAAAGGAGACATAGTGAGTCCCTGTGTAATTAAAAAAAAATTGGACATTGTAACAACAACTTAGTGATTTGGTACTTTCATGCTGAGGAATGACAGTAGGAAAATGTGAAAGTCTTTGTAAGGAAACTATTAAGTTTCTGTAAGAGCAGTAAACTGTGCATACAATAGAGACACTACACTTCTTAACATACAGTGATGAGCTTCTGGCCCTGAAAGACCATCTCAAAAAACAGAACAAATCATCCTCTGGCCTGTACACACACACACACACACACACACACACACACACACACACACACACACACACACACACGAAGTGGACACTGAAGTGGACACACATAAATAGACACAAACAAGGGGGAACTGCCATGTCTCTTTCTATTCTCTCTACAAGCAACCTGCCTTCTGACTCCAACTGGACTCTAATTGTTCCTGTACCACCACCACTGGATCCCGCCCCCACAAGTACAAGTGTAGAACACTTCCTGCAAGAATTGCTGTTACGGGGTTGGGGATTTAGCTCAGTGGTAGAGCGCTTGTCTAGCAAGCACAAGGCCCTGGGTTCGGTCCCCAGCTCCGAAAAAACAGAAAAAAAAAAAAAAAAAAAAAGAATTGCTGTTACTTCTGCTATTGCATGGGCTATAGGACCTCACAGGGCTGCATCTGAAAAGAGCTTTCAACAAGTGCAGCTGCTGGACCTGGGCATCCCTGTAACCAGGTGTAGTGTTGTGTGAAAACCTGGATTAAAAAAACAAAGGCTCTCACCAGGCATCCTCGTTAGAATGACATTTTCTTTAAATCTTGCTTGGCAATCCCTGATCACTGCTGTGATGCCCAGGAAGGACAGAGCAACCTGGAACTTCAACTTCTTCCTTAAGATCATCCAACTTTTGGATGGTTACCCAAAACGCTTCATTGTGGGAATGGACTATGTAGACTCCAAGCAGATGCAGCAGATCTGCATGTCCCTTGGAGGGAATGCTGTGGTGTTGATGGGTAAGAGCACCACAATTCTCAAAGTCATCAGGGGCATCTGGAAAACAACCCAGTTCTAGAGGAGATCACATGCAGGTGACTTCGTGTTCACAAGGGAGGACCCCACTGAGATTAGGGCCATGCTGCTGGCCAATAAGGTACCAGTTGCTACTTGAGCTGGTGCTGTCACCCCATGTGAGACCACTGTGCCTGCTCAGAACACTGGTCTGGGACCTGAGAAGACCTCTTTCTTCCTAGCTTCAGGCATTACCAAATCTCCAGAGGTACAGTTGAAATTCAGAGTGATGTGCAGCTGATAAAAACTAGAGACAAGGTAGGAGCCAGAGAAGCCACACTGCTGAACATCTCCCCCTTCCCCTTTGGCTGATCATCCAGCAGGTGTTGGAACAGGATAGAACCAGTCAGTGGTGGGGGTGACTTTTTCCTAGGTATAGTTGACCCAGCCCTTTGTCCTGATCCTCTCTGGCCTGGAAAGCCCTGCTCTGAAAACAATCAAAGGTTTGGGCTTTGGCTCAGCTGAATAGGGGGAAGGGTACCAGGCTGAGGGTATAGAACTTAAAATGAGTGTCTCACCTTTTGAAGGCAGAAGGGGATCCTGGGAAAATCTCTCCTTTCTGACTGGACCACTCTTTTCCACTGTATCTTCATCTCTAAAACCAAGAATGATGATGGCTTCTTGTGAATTTTCACTGTCTCAAAGTGCAATATAATAATGTTTTTCTGAAATCTAAAAAACTTCATCCTTGCATTCAATGTAATTATGCTTGTAATCACTTGAGGAGAAACAATCATCTTCACGTAGTGGTGCATGCCACTTGAAGGCAGAGGCAAGCAGACATCTGAATTCTTTGAGGCCAGTCTGGTCTACATAGAGTGAGTACCAGGACAGCTACACAGAGAAACAGTCTCAAGAAGCCAAAAACCAAACCAGGCTGGGCAGATGGATCATTATTCTTGCATAGGATGGGAGTTCCATTCTGAGTACCTACATCAGTCAGCTCACAACTGCCTGTAACTCCAGTTCCAGGGGATCTGTGTCTCCTCTGACCTCCTGATTTCCTCATATATAGATGTGCGTATGTACACATAATAAATAATAATTTATGAAAAGTATAAAAAGGAGATATATTTAAATAATTAATACTGTTTAATGAGAAAGTACTATTTAATTTTTTACTAGTATTTCATGTGTTTTGTTTATATATATATATATATATATATATATATATGTACCTGGTGCCCTCAGAGACCAGAAGAAGGTGTCAGATTCCCAAGAACTGCAGTTACCGATATCTGTAAGCTACCAAGTGGATATTGGGAGTTGAACCAGAGTCTTCTGAAAGAGCAACTAGTGCTCTTGGCCTTTGAACCATCATCTCTCTAGCTCTAAAAGTACTATTTCTTAAATATATATTATTTGCAGGTGCATACATGTGAGCATATATGTGTACATGTGTGCATATATGTGTGCATGTGGGCATATATGTGTGAATGTGTACCTGGAGGCCAGAGGTTGATGTCCTGTGACTTTCTCAATCATTCTCCATCTCAATTTTAATTTTGAAAAGACTTATTAAAAAAATAAACTAGGGCTGGAGAGATGGCTCAGCGGTTAAGAGCACCCGACTGCTCTTCCAGAGGTCATGAGTTCAATTCCCAGCAACCACATGGTGGCTCACAACCATCTGTAAAGAGATCCGATGCCCTCTTCTGGTGTATCTGAAGACAGCTACAGTGTACTTATATATAATAAATAAATAAATTTAAAAAAATAAAAAATAAACTAAATTAAATAAATAAACTAAAAAAGTTTATGTGTCTGAGTGTTTACTTGCATGTACATCTGTACACCAGATGCATGTCTGGTGCCCACACAAACCAGAAGAAGGTGTCACATCCCCTGATGCAGAGATGCAGATAGTTGCAAGCCACCATGTAGGTGTTGGGATTCGAACCTAGGACTTCTGGAAAAGCAGGCAATACTCAATCTCTGAGTCAGCTCTCCAATCCCATTTTGAATTTTTTAAACAATTATGTGTGTATTTTATATGGTATGTGTGTGTGCCACAGTGCATTTGTATGGTCAGAAGACAAGCTTGGGTGCCTGTCTTCTTCTATCTGTTTGAAAAAGTCTCTTCTTGTTCTCTGTACTTACGCCAGGCTAGCTGGCTCTCAAGTGTTTAAGGATCCCACCTCGCTCTCAGGGCTCCAGAACTGTAGACTTGCACTGCTGTTCCCATCTTACACATATGTTCAGGAATCCAATGCAGATGCTCATGCTTGCCTTAGAACTTTCTTCCTTGACCCATTTTTTTCCTTGTTTACTTATTTGTTTTTATTTTGTTACAGGTTTGTTTACATAGTCCAGGATGGCCTCGCACTCTTTATCCTCCTGTCTCAGTGTCCAGTGCTGAGACTGTATTTGTGCATGTCTTAGCTAAGCTTATTTAGTCCTCTTTTGTTTTCTACTTCCTTCCTTTTTTCTTTTCTTTTTTCTCTTTGACAGGGTCTTATTATGTTGTCCTGATGACTCTGGAACATGCTGGCCTCAAACTCACAGAGATACATTCCTGCCTCTGCCTCTCAAGTACTAGAGTTAAAGATGTATGTGTCCATACACAACTCAATCATTTTTGTGTTTATTTTTTGCTTGCTTGCTTATGACAGGGTCTCACGACTTAGCTCAGACTACCCTCGAACTTTCCATTAGTCCTGATAGGCCTTGAACTTCTTGGGTTGTAAAAATTAGGGGTCTGACTGTACACTCCAAAAGGATGTACCCAACAATCACAGTGATGTTAAGTCACACACAGAGGGAGGAATAAATGGACATTTGGGGACTAAGATAGCCTAAGATATCTTGGGTTTCAGCCTGTAACATTTCAGCACCCCACAGTCTGAAGTTTTTATCAGTCACTTAGACTTTCAGAGTGTGTAATGTATAGGGGAGGAGATCCTTAGTTCACCGCCCCCCAAAAGGTCACCTGATGATGTTACAGTATTCGCAACATAAGGAAAAGCTGAATGGGTTGGACATTGACATTTTTTCAGGTATCTGAGTCAACAGAGTAGCTTCTCCCTGAAGGGTAGACTGCAGAGCCGGGCAAGGGACCACATCCTATTCTCCTCTATGTTCCTCCTTGATCTCTCTTGAAGATAAGGTGAGAGATATTAATAGAAGTTATTTCTATAACATCAGACATGCATGGAACATTAGCCACATTTCCTACCAAATATGGTGAAGAAATCAGTCACATTCTGACTTCTTTGGGTTTCAGATGTTTGTTTGTTTTAAAGATACTTTTATCTTATACATATAAAATTTTGCCTACATGTATGTCTACTATGTGCGTGTCTGGTTTTCAAGGAGGCCCGGAAAAGCATGCCAGATCCTCTAAAACTGGAGTTTTATAGATGGCTGTAAGTCACAATATGGGTGCTGGGTTCTCTTCAAGAGCAGAGTTCTCTAGACTGCTAGGCCACCCCATAGCGCCACTCATTGCCTTTTCTTTGCTGAGAATTACACCTGGGGCTTCACATGCCAGGCAAACGCTGTACCACTGAGCTACATTTCCAGATCTGGGCTTTAGATGTTTTAGATGCTTTGAAACAAACACACCAGATAGCACCGAGCTGTGATGTGTCATGGGAAAAAGTAAAGAGAGGTGCCCAGCCCAGGAAAGGACTCTGGGGGAGGAGGGAGTCAGAGCTTTGGAGAGAGTAGTTTCTGAGGATCTGACTTGGATGAGGTTTACAGCGGTGCTTACATAAATGAGCTACCCTGAAGGGTAGTCTGCAGGAGCAAGGCAATATGGCTCCCATGGAGTTGCATGAGGGCTCAGCAGCCTTGTGTGGAAGAGGGCCCTGCTCTCCTCATAGCTGCCCTAGAGCTCTTAGTTCACAGTGTGAGGTAGAACTGACTGATTCCCCCAAAAGAGAGAAAATTCTATGTGAAGAAAGTCTCACATAGTTCTCTCCAGATACTTTATGTCACTTTACTGAGCTCTGTGGAGAATTGTGGTGCAGATAGCTCTGAGTGGCTGCCAGGATGCAGACAAAAGGGAATAGAGGCTGATAAGCTGTCCTGCTAGACACCTTCCCCAAACCTCAGTGCCTTCTAGTTTCCTTGGGCTCTGAGCATCATATTAGCCTACACCCTATTCTCCTCTATGTCCCTGCCATCTCAGGACCTGAAGTCAAGTCTATGGGGATCCTTGCAACCTCAGCTTTGCCTTAAAAGTTGATGAGACCGAGCATGTGGAGAAGGTACCTTGTACTCTTTCCACAGCAAATATCGCTAACAGATATCCATTAAGGTATACCAAACTGAGGTTATAGATGTGTCTTAGCCAGGGTTCTATTGCTGTGAAGAGGAACAGTGACCACAGCAACTCTTATAAAGAAAAATATTTAATTGGGGCTGGCTTACAGTTCAGAGGTTCAGTCCATTATCATCATGGCAGGAAGCATGGCAGCATCCAGGCAGACATGGTGCTGGGCAGGTAGTTGAGAGTTCTATGTCTGATCATTAGGCCTGTCTTGAGCTTCTGAAATCTCAAAGCCCACTCCCAATCCTACATTTCCTCCAACAAGGCCATACCATACTCAAACTAGACCACACCTCCAATATAAAGATAGCTTTGGTGAAAAGATTTTGAGATTCCCATCTTGAAAGGCTGGTGTATTAAAAGCCACACCAAAAAAAAAAAAAAAAAAAAAAAAAAGCTGGCCAGGCGGTAGTGGCTCAAACCTTTGGTCCAGCACTTGGGAATCAGAAGCAGGCAAATGCCTGTGAATTTGAGGCCAGTCTGGTCTACAGATCTAGTTTCAGGATAGCCAAGGCTACCTGGAGAAGCCCTGCTTGGGTAGAGGGGAGAGAAGCTCCAATAAAGATCACCCTCTACCAGATACAGAAAGGATGGTTGTGGTTACACTCAGATATCTGACCCTGGGATCTGAAGGGAGATTGATTTCAGCACATGTAACTATGTTGCAACTGGTTTCAATATATGTGTGTAACTATGTCCCTGGGAAGTAGGTACAGATACTCACCAACATTCATTAAGGGTTATAGAGTGTCTCAGAAAACAAACTGTGTCCATGGTCAAAATAATAATCTGGTCAAAATAAACCAAAAATCTTCTTTCAACCACAATCATTTCTGCACGTGAAGAGCACCCTCAGAGGTGTCAAGCAATGAGTGGTGTCCACATTACAGTGTGATCTTTGTGCCTGCCCAGTGTTGTCTGTCCTTTTGCCCAACACAGTGCTGTCCCCACATACTTTTTGTCATCACGTCATCTTGACTCTGCTTCCTGGAAGGTAAGCTGACCTTGGATTGCACATGGTATGATTTGATGCACACAAAACATAATCAACGCAGAAACCCTGAGTGTGGATAGCTGTGGATAGCTGTGGTGGTTTGAATGAGAATGCCCCCTTATGTTTGAATGCTTGGTCCACAGCTAGTGGAATTGTCTGGGAAGGATTGGAAGTCATGGTCTTGTTGGAGGAGGTGTGCCATTTGGGATGAGCTTTCAAGTTTAAAAACCCCATGCCATGCCCAATGTGTGTCTCTCTGCATGCAAGTAAGGATGTAAACTTCTCGTCTACTGATCCAGCACTGTCTCTCTGCTTCCTACCATGATGACCAGGGACTAACCCTCGAAAGCTGTAAGCAAGCCCCCATAATCAAGGCACTTCATTTCCTTGGTTATGATGTCTCTTGTTATGGCAATAGAACGGTAACTAAGACAGAATTATTGACTTCAGGGCCTGAGGGAGCCAGCAGGAGGTTGAAAATATCCTGCATTTAGACATAGGTGGTGGCTCTGTTCACATGGTCCATAAACTCACACCGAGCATCTGGGCCTTCCAGGAAGAGGAATGTCTGGTAGGAAAATGGCCCATTCTTGGTGCTGAACAGTGGATAAACAATGAGCACAGGAGACCACAGGAGGACTGCAGTGACTTCTGCTTTCCAGGCCAGTTACTCACTCCCCAGAAGTACTACATCCTAGCAATCTCTCAAGAGGTGCTGGGGGAAGCCGGGAACAGAGTTTCCTCCAAACGTCCCATGTTGTAGTCTTTTTTTTTTTTTTTTCTAGTGTGAAAGGTATTTTGGGGAAAGAAGGGGTGGAAAGAGCACCTTTGAGTGGGTGCATTAGGAGAGAGATAGAGGCAGACAGGCCAACAGAGAACTGACTAGGCAGCTGTCCTTGAGGCAGTGGAATTACCATCAAAATACAGATAACTCCAGGGCAAACCACTACACCTGGCTAGCTGTGGAATTGAATCAAAGGCACAGGACACTGACTGGATCCTCCAAAAAGTGTTGTTTATGGGAAGAAGAAGATGGGTCCAGGAGGGGAAAATGTGGTGAAAACAGTAAGAAAAAGAATGGTGTGTGTGTGTGTGTGTGTGTGTGTGTGTGTGTGTGTGTGTGTGTGTGTGTGTGTGTGTGTGTGGGGGCCTCTGGAAGAGGTGCTCTTACCTGCTGAGACACCTCTTCAGCCCCAAAGTAGTCACTGTATTTTGAAACCAGGCACCAGGCACTGTGCTGCCCCAGGGCCCTCAAGCCAGAAACTGGCAGACCTAAGATAGTCCAATCAGGGGATCAGGACCCAAAGACCTGGTCTTCCTGTATACTATCAAACAGTGTCACATTCATGAATACCTGTTCTGGCTTGAGTATGAAACTTTGCCCCCTACAAACTATATTGGAACTTTCTGGAAACTTTAGGTATTGGGACCTAGTTGAGGAAGTATGTCCCAGAGGGTGAGCTTTTGAATACATCCACCGTCCCTGGATGGCTGTCTCCCAGCTCTCTGTGCCCTGCTGCTATGAAGTGAACAGCTGTTTCTACTTCCACACCCAACTTCCTTCATGACTCTGCCTGGCACAGGCCCAGAATCTACAGAGCTAAGAACTCTTAGAAACTGTGAGTCAAAATAACCTTTGTCTCTTTAGTTTGCTAGGTGGCTTCTCACAGGTCTGACTAATAACTACAGCTCCACAGAAGCAGGGTGGCTGTAACACTGACTGACTCAAAGGCCCTAAGCACCTGCTCTGGGCTATATACATTGTACCTGCACCAGAAATTCCTTTTTTGTTGGGGGGGGGGTGTTTGTTGTTGTTGTTTTGTTTGTTTTTGATGCTGGGAATAAACCCCATGCATGGTAGACAGTGCTCTACCGCTGAATTTTATCCTCAGCTCCAAAGCAAAATTCTTTACAGAAGTTATAACAACTAAATAATTTATTTGACTCTTGTGGCGAACAAGCCACATGGAAGGGAATGAATTATCCAAAGTCCCCCAGATTATAGTTGGAATATAAATCAAGATCCATCTAAGGGAAAGACTTCACCCTGAGTATTCTCTGAAAATTTCAGGAAGGCCATAGTAAAAAAACTCTATACATTGTTCTTCTAATAGCATCAGTTCTTCAGGACAAATGGAGTATCGATGTAGTAACAAGCAAGCACAATTCTCAAAGCTTTACAACAACAAACATTTATTTCTTAGGCTGGAGAGATAGTTCAATGGTTAAGAGAGGTTGCTGACCCTGTGGAACACCAGTTTGGCTCCCAGAACCCAGGTCAGGAGGTTCACAATCACCCAGAACTCCCATTCCAGGGATCTAGCTATCCTCCTGGCCTCCACAGGAACCTGCACTCACAAGGTTATATCCTATATAGAGACATGCATACAAACATATAATTATTTTTTTTAACTTTAAAAAGATTTTTTGCACTTGCATGTAGTGTGTGTGTGTGTGTGTGTGTGTGTGTGTGTGTGTGTGTATGTGTATTGCCCCCTACAAACTATTTTGGAACATTCCCAACATTCAGGAGGCAGGAGGATTTCTGTGAGTTCAAGGGCAGCCTAGTCTACAGAATGAGTTCCAGGACTACACAGAGAAACACTGTGTTGAAAAACAAACAGACAGAAAAGGTTTCTTTCCAATACCTTATAAGCACAGCAGACGACTAAGTGCTTAGCTTTCACTGGGACCAGCAGTTCTGAGGCAGAAGGAATGATATATCCAGACACTTGATACTTCTAAAAGCTTCTGCTAAAGAGTGACTGTTAGGATTTTAATCTCGGCCCGAGCCCCGACAGAAGACACTCAGACATCATGGTTTCATGTGGAAGGTTTAATGAGAAAAGAGTAAAAGAAGAGAGGAAAAAGTGGCCGGCCATGGACACGTGGTGGGGGGAATGGGGGCAAGAACAGAGAAGAACAAAGAGCAAGAGGAGGAAGAGAGGGTAAGGGGAAGTAAGAGAGAGAGGGGGTAAGAGAGAGAGGAGGGAGCAAGCAGCCCCTTTTATAGGCTCAGGCACAGCTGGCTGTTGCCAGGCAACTGTGGGGCGGAGCTTACGTGGCTGCTGCCAAGTAGCTGTGGGAGTGGAGCCTAAACAGAATACCAACAGTGACCTAGGTCTCTTTCACCACATTTAATTGGTCAAATGACCCAACTTCCAGCCTGCTAGGTGAAATGATCAATATCATCAAGGATAAAACATACAAGCTGACCAAACACTGGAGTGTGTGTGTGTGTGTGTGTGTGTGTGTGTGTGTGTGTGTGTGTGTGTGTCTGTGCATGTGTGTGTGTATTCATGTATCCCAGGCTGGCCTCAACTCAGTATGTAACCAAGACCTGAACTTGTGTTCTTTCAGCAGTAGCCTGCAGACAGCTGGGATTATAGACACACACCATCCTGTTTAGTTGTTCTGTTTGTGTTCTCCATTAATACTTCCTTTTCTGCCAATATCCAGCTGCTACAAACCTCTCCCTCTCCCCCATCTCTCTCATTTGCATACATATGTGAACACATGCACACTTTCTTTCTTTTTCCAATACTATGGCTCTCTACCATTAAACTATATCTCCAGCTTTGCAATGTTTATAGTCAGAAAATAAGTTTCTTCCATTTGCCCACACCTAAATCAAATACTTCCTGGTAGGACTCTTTATGCCTTAGCTTGTCCACCAGGGGGAGGCCTGTACCACCACTCCAGGAATTCCTACTGGCAGCAGGACCTTTGCCTAGTTGAGTTCCTTTGGGTTTCTTTGCTCCATGGTCTCACCACATTCCCAACTATTTGGAAAGTTCATCTGGCTTGGAGAGTTTTCTTTGAGTCCCGAGGGAGAGGAATTGCAAGATTTCTGTCCCTGACCTCATGTTTTACCTCAGTGGATTTCAGCCCTGGCTCTGACCACCAGGATTTTAACTAGATTTATCAGCTTCATTCTCTGTGGCATTCCCCACTGGGCAACCCTCAACCAATAAAAAGCAGGAGCCTAAAACTTCTTCCATTTGTTCTCTGAATGGGCACTTAGGATCCAGCTTCTGGACAAACCTCTAGGAAGTCCTGTTTGTGTGAGTCGTGCTCACTCGGACACAGGAACTTGTCCTTGCATATCTGCCTTCCTCTGCGCTTCATCCTCTGTTCCCTCAATACCCTTTACAAGAAATCCACCTGCTCCAGCTCTGTTTTTGGGAAATGACAAATCATGCAGTCTGAGACCTGGAAGCTCATACCTTGGAACCAAAATCCTTTGCTATCCTGTCATCGTCCTGTTCACATCTTCATGTCCCTTATATCTTTATCTCACCCCTGCAGTCTGCAGAGACTTTTAGGGACAAAACTGCACCTGGTGCCCTGTTATGCCCCATTACAGGACCTGCCCTTGAGGACATGGTGGTCAGTCCATGTTAGGGACACAGAGAATGAATACCAGAGAGACTGGATCAGGTTTCTTCTCTTTCCTCCCCTCCAGTCTCAAACATACTTAGCAACAAGCACATCCACTGAAGGACATCTCCAGCTCTCTTTTCTTTCCTTTAACCCCCTTATCCCTGGTTTGAGAAAGAATGCCAGTTGCTCAGGCTGACCTTGAACTCACTCGGTAGCTTTGAGCTTGACCTCTCTTGGACTGTCCTTGAACTCGTCATCTTCCTGCCTCAGCCTCCCAAGCAGCTGAGTTAATTCTTCTTCTAACCTTTATTTAGCTGACAGAGGTGGGGAATGTGGTCCATGTGCCTGTGGAGAGAGGTGGTTCTCTACTTCCAGCACACAACTCCTGGAATCAGATTCAGGTCCTAAGGCACAGCAGCACAACACTCAGTAGCTCAGGCTGGCTTAGAACTCACTACGTAGTCTAGTCTGACCTCAAACTCACAACAATCTTTCTACCTCAGCCTTCCAAGAGCTCGATGTCTTTTCTTTAGAGCAAGATTAAGGAAAAATGAGAAAGAACTCCCATGGGAGGGGCTCTAAGAGAGGAGCCCTGTGCTTGAGGAGTCACCTGTGAGCAGCCCTGTCCCTGCTCTCAACTTCTGGTTTTTATTTGTCAATTCAGCACCCTAGTATCTACCAGGACTTCAGTTTCAAAACAGTTCCCCATGGCTATCTGCAGGGACCCTCCTGGAATAGGTAGGTGGCTGTGAGTGTTGAGGTCACAGGAGGCCTTGCCCTTCCCTAAGGGTGCTGAACATTCAGGTTGTCACATTTTCACATTTTCTATAATCCAAAAACTTGGAGCATTTGAAATCTCATCTGTCCTTTATTGAAAGCTCTGACTGAGTGGTGAGCAAGACCAGGCAGGCAGATCAGTGATGGCTACACAAGAAGCATGACACAAGACTGTGGTAGGCACTCAAACTCCAATGGGGAGAGCTTTACCCCCTGGGTAGCAGGTAAGGAATGAATTATTATAGCAGGGGCCAAGACAGGTTGGGTACTAAGTGAAATGAGTTCTAGTCATGGTCCCCTTTCTTTCTTTCTTTTTTTTTTTTTTGAGACAGGGTCTCTCTGTGTAGCCCTGCTGTCCTGGAATTCACTATGTAGATCAGGCAGGCCTCAAACTTAAGAAACTCACCTGCCTCTCCCTCCCAAGTGTTGGGGTTAAGGCATGGACCACCACCCAATAAGTTCCCTACTTTTAATACTTAGCATTTAAACATTTACTATTTTAGTGCGTATATATGAACATGATGCATGAGGGCACAGTACAGGAACAGAGGCCCAAGGACAACTAGGTAGAATCAGTTCTCTCCTTCCCTCTTTACATGGGTTTTAGGATCAAACTTAGGTCTCTAAGCTTGTGTGGTTCCCTGAGTCATTTCAGTGTCTCTCTATGACAGTGAATGGGTTGGGGACCTAGGTTCACAACCCGTGATGTGAACCTTCAAGCCAGGGAAACCCATTTTCACCTTGTCATTTACTTTTAAAAAATGTTTTTTGTTTGTTTGTTTGTTGGTTGGTTGGAGATCATTCTTACCCTTACTAGAAATTGTGCATGAGGTAGGGGGATGTTTCCTGAGGTTCCCCTCAGGAGGTATGAAATACAAACAACAAAAAATTGGTGCCTTTGTAACAGTAAGCGCCTCAGGGGCGAAAAGCAATAATGTGTCCAATTGTCATGCCTTTTCAGAATGTAGCATCTGTTGAGTATGCCTTCATGGTTACAAACCTTCCCCAGAATCAATGAAAGGAAAGCCTGAGACGGACCTGCATGGAATAGAAACACCTGCACGAGGATGGTGTAGCATCTTGCCCACTCCATTCCAGCCCCTGTGTCGTCAGCGCCCCTCCCCCACCTCTCCGAGGTCTATCTCATTGTATAGTCCAGGCTGGTTCAGAACGCCTCAGGTTTTTCTGAGTCCACCACCACCAACTCTCCAGTTCTTTTTACTAGAAATGGCTACCTGACTTTGGGCAACCTTTGACTACCTCAGTTTCTCACTTAGTGGTGGTATTAGTGAGGAGATTGTAGAGTGTTAATTGTGATGGCCCCACAGGAGCACTTAGTTACCGGCGTAAAATGCTAAGGTAAATTAGCATAGCCCCGGGTTAAATTAGCATACCACCTCCGCCCCCACCCCCTGCATTTTAACAGCAAGGCAGCATCTTTACACTCTGTGGAGGCATCCCCGGACCTGATCCCCTTTGGCCTTAGCATTCCATTTGCGGTCGGGATTACTTTTTGGAACTAATCTTCAGAAGTCCGGAACAGACACTCCCCAAGGCTCCAGGTGACCACTCCTGCTTGACTCCGCCCCACGGAAAGAAGGTGAGGTAGGGGGTGGGGCTGGGGGGTCGGCAGGATTGGTGAGTATACTGGCCCTTCTGGTCAGTCCCACACCTGTCACGCTCCTATGTGTGGGCCACCTCTGTGACGGGCAATAATGCTGCTGCTACTGCTGCTGTTGCTACTGGGACCTGGATCCTGTCTCAGCGAAGGTAAGTGAGGACTGGTTTCGTCCAGCCTGGGTCAGATTCCATACCTCCTTACTTTTCTCACCACCCCAACTCAACAGCCCCTTCCAGCACCCGGAAGTCTTAAAATCCCCAGGCCCTTCTTTAGATGGCCATAAATCCATCTTCCCAGACACTCAGGAGTCATATCTCTGATTCCTTCCAGAGCCCTCCACTCAGGCATTTCATTCAGGAACTCAGAAGGGGGAGAGGGGTTGCTATCAGTCCTCCCTTCAAGAACTCCATAGTTACTGCAGTCCTCTCCAGCAGCCTGAAGCTCCTAGCCCCTGATCCTGAGTCCTGTGAACTGGCTATCACTTCTCTTGCTTGTGGGGTCTGAGGTAAGACTTCCAGGCAAGACCCTGTGGATGGGAGGAACAGGGACAGAAATTAAATTCCAGAGTAGTAGAGTGAATGAGGAAGCCCCCTTTAGAAAGGCTCCTCTTGGTGGTTCCCCAATCCTAGAGGAAGTAAGACATACAGGCACAGACCCAGCCTTGACCTTACCTGTCTACGGAGGGTGCAGCTGTGAAGCTTCTGCTCCTGGACGGGCTCACCCAGATCAACACCTCAGAAGCCACAGTTGCTCCGAGCAGCACTTGTACAGCTCAAGGATGCCTAGGACAACCCATTCTGGGTGTATATCTTGGGCTTTTACAATGCCCTGTGAGTCCTGGCACTGCCATTGGAGGTTGCCCACAGGTAGACAGAGCAAACAGACCCCAGCCTGACCTGCCCCACCTATGTTGGCACAAAGGGAGTGTTTTCTTTGGTTCCAAACTTAGTGCTGATGTGTGTCCCTCATCTGGGCCCTTCATGAGCTGTTTTAGCCTCTGTGAATGGCTGGGGGTGGGGGTAGGAAAGGGGGAGCTTTCTTGATGGTTCCAGGGTATAGTGTTTGGGAGTGGTTAGGCTAGGTGTGTCTTACCTGGACTTGGTGGCTCCTGAGGTCAACAGACCTTTCCTAGAATCCTTTCTGTGTGCCAGAGCTACTTGAGTCAGAGATCTGTTCTGTAAGAGCACCCAAGCTAGAAGGGCACTCCTATTAACAGGCAGCAGCAGCATGGGCCACTGTCAGAGTAAGGCAGCCGGGAGCAGGCTGAAGAGAAGGCAGGGCAGTAGTGTGATGGCTTGACTGGAGGGAAAGCTAAGTTCTGGGGAGGTAGGAAGGCTTGGGGATCCAGCTTGGGATCCCTGGGGCTTGGAGGACAGTGGAACTGGGAGCTGTGCCCCAAATCCAAGGGAACCATGAACGGCTCAAGGCAAGTGGGTGGACTGTTAGAAGAGGGCAGATTTATCATCAGAAGGGAAAGTGTAGCCCAGGCTGGCCTTGAACTTACTATCTAGCCAAGGATAAGTGTCACTTCTGATCTTTCTGCCACAACCTCCCAAGTGCTGGGATGACAGGCATGGTAATGTCTTCTTCATATAATGCTGGGGATGGAACCTAGTTCTTTTTTTTTTTGGTTCTTTTTTTCGGAGCTGGGGATCGAACCCAGGGCCTTGCGCTTCCTAGGCAAGCGCTCTACCACTGAGCTAAATCCCCAACCCCGGAACCTAGTTCTGTCAGCCTACCATCTGGGTTAAAGCCCCAGATTCTCTAAATGGACCAGATTTTTCTGATCTTCTGATCTGAACCACCTCTAGAAACCTCCTCCCAACCTCTTAGAGTGGAACCATTGAGAGAAAACACGATTCTATATAAGTTTAGTGTAGAGCCCTCAAATAAGTTATTGCGATGGAGACATGATCTAAGTGACAGACGAAAGTCACAACAGCCCAGGGCAAGGCTTCACCTCCACTGTCCTCACACACATCAGCAAACAGGCTTGGGAGTCTGTCCATCTCTACTGCCAATGAGCTCATGAATCTCAGATCTACCATCCTGTAGTCCCCCTTTACACACAGATGACGAAGCACCAGCGTGTGGGCTGTGGGAGTGGAAAGGCTACTTTTCTCAGAGGGCCTCCTTTTTTATCTTTCAAATGCAGGCTTTAATGTACACATCTTTAGTTCCGGAACTCAGGAGGCTGAGGTAGGAGGAGCTCTGTGAGTTTGAGAGGCCACCCTGATGTACAGAACACATTCAAGGACAGCCAGGGCTACACAGAGAAACCCTGTCTTGAAAAAGTAAAAAAAAAAAAAAAAAAAAATCAGGATTGCCATTGAGTTTGTATTGTACAAGGCACTAAGCCAATGAGGAAAGCAGACACAGATCTGTAATTTTTCCAAGGTTACATACCTACAAGCGGGATCAAACCCAGTCAAGTTGCTACAATCTAGGTCTTTCTCAGCTCAGTGCCTCTCACTGCAGGGATAGGGAAGCTCTGACCTTGAACCTATGATCTTTGCTTACCCCTCAGCAACCGGGAGGTCACATGTGTACAAGCGTGGACTCCTGGAACTGGCAGGGACCTTGGATTGTGTTGGTCCTCGATCGCCGATGGCTTACATGAACTATGGTTGTTATTGTGGCCTTGGTGGCCACGGAGAGCCACGCGATGCCATTGACTGGTGAGTGGACACTGGGCCCAGAGGAGAAAAGGTCTCCCAAGTCCTAGGACAGCCAAGGGATATAAGAAAAACTCTAAACTGAAGTCTAGGGTAGCTGGGGCTCAGAGTTACAAGGAGGCAGGCAGGGGTAGACTGGCAGGCTCAGCGAGTGAGGCTGGGCAGTTATATCCAGCTATGACAATTTTTCTCCAAGATTGTGAGGGACAGCGTGTCCATCAGGGGATACTAGCTCCTTGAGAATCTTTGTCACTCCAGCCCTGGTCAGATGGCAAGGCTAGCAGAATTCCCTCTTTCACATGGCCATTGGTCTGTCCACTCTCACTCCAGGTGCTGCTACTACCATGACTGCTGCTACTCTCGGGCTCAGGACGCCGGCTGCAGCCCCAAGCTAGACCGATACCCGTGGAAGTGCATGGACCATCGCATCCTGTGTGGTGAGTGTCTCACAACATGTGACTTGCCCAAGTGTCCCCTGGACATCCTGCGAGATCCAAATGGTACAGCCCTTTCGGTAAAGTGCCACTGCTTGTAGCTCTCCACAGACCACATGATAGTGTCATCGAACCCTTGCAACACACATACACATGTATGTCTTCAGTGTCTGGACCAAAAGGAGAGAAAAGACACTGGGTGTAAACATCCCAAAGTCCACCAGGAAGGGATTGAGCAGATGTGCTCATGATGCACCCGAACTGTAGAATATGCTCCAATCTGGACAGAGGATGAGGTAGATCCATGGAAGAGCCTATCTCAGACAAAATAACAACAAACCAACCAACTAAACAAACAAACAAAAAGAAAATTCAATTTAAAAAATGTTAAAAGTAGAGCTGGTGACCCTATGTGATTTTGTCCCTTATCTCCCGGAGCTGAGAGGTGAGCCATGGCTTCCTTCCCTAGTGGCTACTGGTCTAAAGCCCCATGCTCCAAGCTCTTTACTCCTCCTGCTCCGATGCTAGGATTCCAAGTATGTGCCACCTAATCTGGATGTTTACCTTGAAGTCTACTGGGCAATCAGGGTATCACTAATGGTAAAGTACTTACTTGTCCAGTTGTGGGAGCCCTGGGTGCCAATACTAAGGCTTAATGGTGCCCTTCCATTTATAGTCTTCTTTCAAATAACTTAAAATGCAGAACTGACTTTTTAAATCCGCAGAGTGAGTGGTCATACAGATGAACTGTGAGTAGGAGTACAGTGGGGGCAGAGACTCAGTACTCTGAGGAGTTGCAAACAAAGGAGGTGCCGGGCTCTTCCCTCTTCTTCCTTTTCTCTTTTTGACAGTACTAGGGGTTAGACCTGGGCCTCAACATACGAAACAAGTGTTCTCCACTCAGCCTCATGACCTAGCTCTCTCCTTTTTTCCTTTTCAATGAGAATAAACACAATACAAATTTCATTGCTTTATAATATTATTATATACATATATTGGTTATAATTATTAATATATTAAATCATTTATTATTGTTACTATTTCAATTATGAGTGTGCTGTATGTGGTGTGCCCCTGACTTCAGTACTTGCATCAGATTCCTTTGTAGCTTAGAGCCACTCCAGTGTGGGTCTGGGAACCAAACTTGGGTCCTTTGGAAGACCAGAAGACCGTCTGAACCACTGAGCCATCCTCTCCAGCCCCAGATTTGGTTTAGCTGGACTGTGAATTCAGAGAGCTCATTGGGAGAGCACTTGCCGAGAATGCTGGTGATCTGGGTTCCATCACGACCACCACACTGAAAAAAAATCCATCATTTAAAAAATTTTAAAATTATTTTAATTTTATAACTTGTAATTGCATTGTTTCCCTTCCCTCTTCCTCCTTCCGAACCCCCTGGTGTACCCCCAGCATGCCTCTCTCCCTCTTTCTCTCCCTTTTTTAAAGTGTAAAAGCAAACTAGCAATCTGGCTTAATATGCAAAGGCACTTGCTACCAGACCCAATAGGCTGAGTTCGATCCCCAGGACCCATGGGAGAGAACTGACTCTATCGAGCTGTCCTGACCTCCTGTGCATAGGCTCACAAATAAATATAGGTGGATCAAATTTTTGTGATTTCTTGTTCTCTCTTATACTCTTTCTTTTTAAATCTTTTATTACTATTTCAGGCTTTGGCAGAGCCCACTAGAGTCATTATAAGGCTGATTGATGGCCTTTCACTGGGGCAGACTCTCAGCTACGATCTACCTCAACCCAACTTCCTGCCACTGCATCCCCACCATGTTGGTCTATCCCTTTACCGTCCTGCGTCCTTCCCAACATGCTTCTGTCTCCTCTTGCCTGCTTATTCTCTTCTCGCCTTCATACCTTCCTGGCTGCCTTTGCTTTAGTTGTCATCTAATTGCTCTAGATGTCAGCTCTTTATTCTCTAAAGAGCCACATTCCAGTCTGAGCCAATCAGCAGCAGGACAGTGTGGCGTCTTTGCCCTTTGGCAAGGATAAGGGCTACTGACTGCCTCCCTGGCAGCTTGCTTTTTAACCTAGTCTCAGAAAATCCTCTGGTGGCAGGACAAACATTTATATATAAAAAGCTGATGATGGGCCACTGAGAGGACAATACCAACAGCAATTAACACTTAAAAATACTGGGACACTTCCACAAACCATTTGATACAAAGTGTGGGGGAAGGTCATCCCAACAGAGTGCTTTTTCTTTTTCCTCTTCTCTCCTTCTCCCTCTCCTTCTCTCTTTTGAGACAAGGTTTCTTTGTGGGCTGTCCTAGAACTCACTATGTAAACCAGGCTGGTCTCAAACTCACAGAGATCCACCTGCCTCTGCTTCCCAATTGCTGGGCTTTAAGGCATGCACCACCACTGCCTGGATGGAGTTGTGGTTGCTTTTTAAGACTGGGTCTCACATAGCCCAGGCTGGCCTTGAACCTTTGTTCTGCCTGTGTTTTCTTCCAAGGTTCTGGATCAAAGGTATTTCATCCCCTTGGACTATAGGAGGATTTCTGGTGTTTAGATAAAAACCAGCATTTGTCAGGAACTTGTGAATCAGGTTTTCTGTTCACAAAAAGGAGTCACTTCCCGTACCTGTGGCAGAAGGGACACATGGCTCTCCATTGACATATACTTATGGCAGATATAAGCTATATATATCAAAGGTGTGTGTCCAAGCCCATGCTAGCTTCCAGGCTCCTGCAGTCCCTATTCAAAGTACCCACTATGTATTTCAAAGCCCCTCTCACCTCCTCTCCTACCCAGAACTCCCAGGCCTGCTCTGCTTGTCTCCCAGCAGCTACTCATCCTTATTTCCTTCTCTTCTCTTTCTATCTCTCTATTCTGTCTTTTGCTGTCTCCTCTCTCCCTTGCAGATAACCCTGGCCGCCCAGTTTAGGATTTTGTTTGGTTTTTTTAAAGATTAATTAATTTATTTATTGTATGTGAGTACACTGTCTCTGTCTTCAGATACACCAGAAGAGGGCTGTGTCCCATTACAGATGGTTGTGAGCCACCATGTGGTTGCTGGGACTTGAACTCAGGACCCCTGGAAGAGCAGTCCGTGCCCTTAACCACTGAACCATCTCTCTAGCCTGGTTTTGTTTTATACTCTGGACTCTTATTCTTATTCTCTGGTTATTTGCTTTCTCATCTACAACAAAGCCCTTTCCCCAAAGGGATGGCCGTTGTAACAGGTTCTTTACTGATCCCCGTCACAGACAGCTTTCAATAGGATTGTCTTTTTTGCTATGGTGAGAATTGTTTATGCCTTGAATTTTCAACCCTTTTTGTGGCTCTGCCTTCCTTTCTGTGGGTTGTCCTCCTTTCTGTCCTCCCTTCAGAATAAAGTCCTTGAAACAGAAGTTTTTCATTTGACTGACATCCTAGTCAGTTATTTTGATGCTTTAAGCTTACATTGACAGCCAGGTGGTGCTGACCACACACCTTTAATCCCAGCACTTGGGAGGCAGAGGCAGGCCCTGAGTTCGAGATCAACCTGGTCTACAGAGTGAATTCCAAGACAGACAGGGCTACACAGAGAAACCCTATCTCAAAAGAACAAAAAGCAAACAACAAGAAAGGAATCCATTGAGAAAACACAATACTGCAGAGGTTTACCTGTACGTTTAC
This sequence comes from Rattus rattus, assembly GCF_011064425.1. NCBI lineage: Eukaryota > Metazoa > Chordata > Mammalia > Rodentia > Muridae > Rattus > Rattus rattus. Next base: position 8,788,427 of record NC_046162.1, on the reverse strand, counting down.
CTGTACTTTAATTCTAATAGTTTGAGATTTATGGCAGTGGCCCACTTTGAGTTAACTTTTCATACAGTGGGGGATAGGTCTGACTTCATTTTTTGGTTTATTGTTATACAGCTGTCTCAACACTGTTAAAGAGACATTCTTTCTTGGTTTCATTAGTACCTTGGTTGAAAATCACTTGACTGTAGGTGCCTGATGAGGACATTCCACTGAGGTAATAACCACCCGTTTGGGCTTCAGTTTCCTTACCTGGAAGTTGAATTTTGCAGAGGTTAAAAAAAAAGAAGGAAGGAAGGAAGGAAGGCAGAGCTGGTAGTATAAAGTTGGGGTGGGCCAGATGGCTCAGTGGAGAAAGGTGTTTGGGGCCAAGCCTGATGACCTGAGTTTGATCCATGAGACCCACATAGTAAAATGATAAACCAAAATGTGCCGTGGTGTGTATGTAGCCCTGCCTCTCCCCACCAAAGAAACTGAACCCTTCAAAATCAAAATAAATAAATAGAAAAAAATGTTTTAAAGAGTGAAGTTGAATCACTGTGGAGACATTACAACCCTCCATCCCCCTCCTCGTTTTTTGAGACAGAGTTTTTCTATGTAGTCCTGACTGTCTTGGATTTTGCTATATACTAGGTTGGCCTTGAACTCAGAGTTCTGCCTCCTGAGTGCTGGAATTAAATGCACGCCTCACATACCCTTGTCATGGCATATGACTTTGACTGTGCACCAGGCACCATCGTATTTAACCATGTCTCTTTGAGATAAAGCCTCCTATGTCCCAAGCTGACCTCAAACACTATGTAGTCAGGCATGACACTGAACTTGTGGTCCTCCTGCCTCTACTTCTGGTCAGCTAGGAACTACAGGTGGTGCCGGTAATGGAAGTTGGCCTTTGTACACGCAAGGCAAGCATTCTGCTCCAACTGAACCTGTACCCCTTGCATCTTCCAGCTTTCCTACCTTCCTCTTCAGTGTGTGTGTTCTCAGTAACATGCGTGTGGAAATGGTATTCACGGAATGTTTGCTGCTGTTTGTTGGGAGAGCCTGTGTTTGTTTTCGGAGCTTTTTTCCCTGAGGAACGATCCAAGGTTTCTGTTATGCATTTTCAACAAAAATATTCTGTTAGTCTGCTTGGAGTATTCTGAGCATAGTTGTTTATTTAATTACAGGTTTGGCCTATTTTCCATTTATGGGCCTGACAAATATATTTAAAATTTTCGGTCTACAATAATATTTACTAGCAGGCTTTAATTTTAAGTATAACCCATGGAAGCTATTTTTCCTCTTCCGTTATATGTTATTTATTTTTGAGATAATAGTCTCATGCCATAGCCCAGGCTGCCGAGCCTGCACTTTTCAACTCCTGTCTCGGCCTCTTGATTGCTGGGGTTCCAAGTGCGTGCCAACAAGGCTCACTCCTGAATTTTCATTCTTCCTGAGCAAGTGATCATCCTTGGCTCTCAGGCCGTGGAGAGAGAGGTGAACCTGCCAGGGAGAGGACTGACTCTAGGCTACCATCCTGGTAACTCCTTCCCAGGATTGTGACCTTGGCTGAGTAATCCCTTTCAGGCTCACTTTTCTAATCAGTAAGATGGGAATAATAAAACATGGTTATGGGCCAGCAAGATCTTTTTAGTGGTTAAAGATGCTCTCCTCCCAGCCTGACAGCCTGAGTTTCATCCCCAGAACTCACATGGTCACAGGAGAGAACTGAGTCCTTCAAGTTATCCTCTGACCTCCATAATCACTCTGTGACACTTGTGGACAAACACAAAAGATAAATGAAAATGAAACAATTTTAAAAATGAAAACTTTGGGGGGAAAAGTTGCTGGCTTTGTATGAGAACTGGAAGTAATAGAGGGACCCGGCTTACTCTTACAACACTGTCTGTCCCTCTCTCCCTCCTTCCCCCTCTCCCTCCCTCCCTCCCTCCCTCCCTCGCTCTTCTCCCCTGTCCCTGCCTTGCTTTTCTTGTGTGTATGGATGCATATGCATATATGATAGTTAGAGAAAAACTTGCAGAAATCAGTTCCTTCCATGATGTGAGTCCTGGGATCAAGGTCTTCAGGCTTGGCAGCAAGTGCCCACAGAAGACAGAAGAGGGTATCCTACAGAGTCAGAGTTAGAGACTGTTCTGAGCCAGCAGGTGTTGGGAATCAAACCCAGGTCCTTTGTAAACCCCAGAGCTCTCTCTCCAACACCCACAAAGCAGAAGTACCATATCTGCTGTAACATGGACATAGTAAACTTTAAGAACATGATGCAGAGTGACCATAACCAGGTTCAACAGGTCACATGACTCCATTTGTATTAGATAGTCAATTTCTGCAGTCACAAAAGAGATTCAGGATCAGCAGTGAGAACACGGCGGGTGGCTATTTAAGGTGTATACAGTGTCTTTGAAGAATTAAATGAATACCAACATCGTTAATGTACTTAAACAAATTTGTTTAATTAATTACTTAATATTTAATTAGTCAATAAGCTAACTGTCTTAAAGTTACTGTTGCTGTGATGTAACACCGTGACCAAAGCAACTTGGGGAGGAAAGGGTTTATTCAGCTTACACTTCTATATCACTGTTCATTGCCAAAGGAAGTCAAGACAGGAACTCAAACAGGGCAGGAACCTGGAAGCAGGAGCTGATGCAGAGACCATGGAGGAGTGCTGCTCAATGGCTTGCTCCTCGTGGCTTGCTCAGTCTGCTTTCTTATAGAATCCTGGACCATCTGCTCAAGGATACCACCACCCACAGTGGGCTGAGTGTTCCCCCATCAATCACTAATTAGGAAAATGCCCCACAGGCTTGCTCACAACCTGCTCTTTTTTTTTTTTTTTTTTTTTTTTTTGGTTCTTTTTTTGGAGCTGGGGACCAACCCAGGGCCTTGCGCTTCCTAGGCAAGCGCCTACCACTGAGCTAAATCCCCAACCCCACAGCCTGCTCTTATGAAAGCATTTTTCTCAGTTGAGGCTCCTCCTCTCTGATGACTCTTAACTTGTATCGAGTTGACACAGAACTGGCCACTGAGTAATAATTCTTAGCCTAGTGCCTCATGTTAGGTGAGTACTACTGAGCTACATCCTCAGCTCTTAAATTAACAGACTACCTCCGTCCTTTTTTTGAAATTGTCTTGCCATTTGGCCATGGCTGGCCTGGAGCTTGCCCTGTAGGCCATGTTCTCAAGCTCTTGGTAGTTCAGAGAGGTTTCATTGTGTGGTTGGCTCCATGCCCTTCACTCATGATACAGCTGAATTTCATGGCCGTGGGAGTGCCAGGATAAAGACTGTTCACTTCATTAGTGACAGACAGGGAGGGAGAAAGGCACTGGGGACTATGCAGTCTTCAGAGGCTCCCACTGGCTGCTTCCTCCAGCCAGGGCCCATATTTTGAGTCAGGGTCTCATGCAGCCCACGCTGGCTTCAAATTTGCTAGGTAGTCAGGGATCACCTTGAATGTCAGATCATCCTTCTGCCTCTACCTCCCACTTGCTGGGGTTACATGAATATGACATGATGCTGGCTTATTTGGTGCTAGAGATAGAGCCTAGGGCTTTGTGCATGCTAAACAGTCACTCTAACAACTCAGGGGCACCCCCAACTCTGGGATGGGCACTGTGTTAACAGCTTATCTCACCCAAGATGTGTAGTTACCATATAAAGTAGAGAATGATTTTATCCTATTTACTTACTTCTTACTTTGTTTTGGTGGTGGCAGGAATGAAACCTAGGGCTTCATGTAAGCGAGGCAAGTGCTCTACGACTGAGCTACACCCTCCGCTGTTTCTGTTTAACATAAAGGAGGTCACGAAACTCAGAGCAAGAACTGTGAACCAAGGCCTGATAGTTGCCAGGCACCCAGTCTTACCCGAATGGATTCCTAAGTGAAATAGTGTAATATTGGCAAAGAGACGACAAAGGTTTGTATGGACTTTGCATTTGGCATGTCAAGTCCCTTTCTTGTAGAAGCGGCTGTCACTGCTGCCTCCTCTAGTGGTCTTGTCCGTGCTGGGCTAGTGGAACATTATCAAGTGTCACATAAAAGTGAACTCTAACCTGTCCTGCTTACAGTCACCTGGCATTTTTCTCATGTGCCTCGGAGTCGCAGCTCTAACCTCAGTTTCCCTACTCCTTCCAGGACCGGCAGAGAACAAATGCCAAGAACTCCTATGCAGGTGTGATGAGACGCTCGCATACTGCCTGGCAGACACAGAGTACCACCTGAAATACCTCTTCTTCCCCTCGGTTTTATGTGAGAAGGACTCACCCAAGTGCAACTAATAGGCTGAAATGTCCCTTTGCACATGGAAATGAAGTTCGCTTTCAGTGATGAACAACAGCCTCCGATTTGCGCAGGAGTCCCTGGGGGCCAAGTGCTGAAGCCTGGGTTTGCTCTCTCCCGCCACTCGTGAACTCTAAGCCCGTGGAGCTGCCAGTTTGATGAAGGCTGAGCGTCCTGGGCCTGTTTTATGCAACTGCAACTGTGTTGGGCTTGATATAATTTTTGAAAAATTTATACGAAAAGCTTTACTACTGTGTAACCTGCTGCAGAGGGTTGGTGGTCAAATGAACACCTGCTTAGGCTTGCTTGTGGTAATAACATTGCCACGATACATCTAGGAACTGTTAGTGTAATAAAGCATGTTCCCTACCTGTCTCCATCTGTCAGAGGTAAATTTTATTTCCTGGAAGCTGGGTGTGGTGGCACACACCTGCAGTGTTCTGCTGGGGAGGCTCGTCTTGAAAGGTCAGCTGAGCCCAGGAGTCTGGCACCAGCATGGGCAGGAGAGAAGACACTTTCTAAAAGATAAAGGGAATTCTGGTAAAAAAGCTGCTGGTACTGCTGTGTGTCAAAACATTTGTGAATCATGTTTAAGATCCTGAGTTAGATTCCCAACTTTTCAAGAAAAAAACTATTTTTAAAAAATGAGGTAGAGAGATGGCTCAGCAGTTAAGAGCATTGACTGCTCTTCCAGAGGTCATGAGTTCAATTCCCAGCAACCACATGGTGGCTCACAACCATCTGTAATGAGATCTGGTGCCCTCTTCTGGCCTGCAGTCACATATGCAGGCAGAATGCTGTACATAAAATAAATAAATCTTTAAAAAAAAAATGAGGTAGAACAATAGATCTAAAAAGTAAACTCACAGGCCAGAAAAATGGCTCAGTGGTTAACACTGCTTCCTGCTCTTCCAGGGGACCTGAGTTCAGTTTCCAGCCTGAATGTTATTTAACTCAACTGCTTTTGCTCTGGTTCCAGAGAATGTGACACATCTGGCTTCTGCAAGTACTTGTCTACCCATGCTAACTTGCACAAGAGCATGCGTGCACACTTGTAAAATAAAGGCAAGCTGGTGATTGGGCAGGGGAAGGGAAGGTGGAGCAGAAGAGTTGAGGGGAGAGAGAGAGAGAGAGAGAGAGAGAGAGAGAGAGAGAGAGAGAGTGGGGGAGGTCAATGGGAGAGGAAGAGGTGGAAGGAAGATGGAGCTGAAGCAAGTGGCATGGAGAAACTGCAAGTTATAAGGGAACTCATAGCCAGGTGAATAGAATAGTGTAGTGGTAAATCTGCCCAATCTAGCATGAGCTTGTATTCGTAATAATCGAGTTGTATTTTTTTTGCACGGGCATATTTGGGTTAGAGAGGTTACTGCAACAAATTGGCGCCCAACCTATCCATTAGAATTCAACTAACCTGAGATAAAAGTACACACACACACACACACACACACACACACACACACACACACACACACACACACACACACACACACACACACACACACACACACACACACACACACACACACACACACACACACACACACACACACACACACACACACACACACACACACACACACACACACACACACACACACACACACACACACACACACACACACACACACACACACACACACACACACACACACACACACACACACACACACACACACACACACACATACACACACACACACACACACACACACACACACACACACACACACACACACACACACACACACACACACACACACACACACACACCAGAATAGGGCTCTGGCAGAGATCTAGGCTGGAGCAGTGGTGGATTGAAAGCTGACTGCGTCTGAGGGGTCTACAGAGAACTGCAGAGAGGCTCCCTCCCCCAAACTCCAGGCAGAGAGCTACAGCCAGGGGCAGCACCAAGAATCGCAGGGAGGGACAGGAGACCCTGGAGCACAAAGCCTGTGAGGTGGTTTTCTGGCAGACACATTGAACAGGTCTGGGCACCTATGCCCTGTGGAGCCTTGCTTTGTTCACTTTCCTGAATCCTCCCACCCGCTACGTCTACACAAGAAACAGACAGACTTGATCTCCGAATTGCAGGTTGCCTGAGGTCAGCACACAGGCAAGAGCCAAAGAGGCCCCTCCCTGGGAATAAAGAATGGCAGAGGACTGCAGTGTTCTGAATCGAACATCTGAGGGAGAAAAAGGTACAAAAGGGCTCCGGATCAGGTATCATTTTGATATAAAGAGAGATATATAACCTTTTGATACTTAAAGATGAGAAACACAATCAATAGTTTTTGAGTTTATGGAATGATATTTTGAATGGTCTGACAGGGATGGATTTAAAGGAAATAGACCCCTTATCATTTACCAGTATTGCAATATTTATTCTCTTGATTTACTATGTCTTCTCAAAAGACAGGGCCCTAGATAACAATTTCCTTGCCTTAGAAAAGAAATTACAAGTAATACTAAGACAGAATTTTCTGAAGTTCATAGAGGAGTCTGAGCAACAGAGAGATAAGCTTAAGCCTTGGCAGCATGGCATAGAGGAAACATTAGAACTAAAGGTTCAGGATTTCATAGGTCAAATAAGCAACAGGAAGAGGAGAATGAAGGCTGGAGACAGAAGCTGGAAGACACAGTAGAAAAAGAATTGGACAATTCACAGATCAGACTGAACAGCAAGGAGATAGAGATAGAATCTGGAAGCAAAGTCTAGAGGATAATTTACTACAGCTAGCAAATCAAAATAAGGCAGATGCTGAATATCAGAATTACAATATAAAGAGAAGCTAAGATTATGGAAGCAGAGCTTAGAGCAGAAGATACAGGAAATTATGGAGCAGCATGAACAACAGAAAGAGAAATCTAAGACTTGGCAACATGGCCTAGAGGAAACACTAGAAGGCACAGGAAAGTATAGATCAGAATAAGAGACAGAAAGATGAAAGTGGAGGTGGGAGGCAGGAGCTGGAAAAGACGTTAGAACAAAAGACGCAGCAGCTCACAGATCAGACTGAGCAGCAAAAAGAAAATAATGAGGTTTGAAAGCAAGACTTGGAGAATAACTTCTTAAAATTAATCAGTCAAAAATAATGGACAGCAGACTATCAGAATTGCAATATAAAGAAAAATTCAAAAGGTGGAGGCAAAGCCTTGAACAGAGAATACAGGAACTCAAGGAACAGGAGGAGCGACAGAAGGAGAGACATGAAGCGTGGGCACAGACCTTAAGGGAGGAATTGAAACTTTCAATTAAAGAAAATACTCAGGTAGAGATAGAAGATAAAATTAGAGAAAGACAACCAAAGGTTATTAGAAAAAAAAGTTTAGTCTATTGCTAATGTACAACAAAGACCTCCAGATCTTCCACAGGGTTATGAAGAATTTGAATGGCAACCCATGGATGTGTTAGAAGTGAGGAAATTTAAGGAATATGTCACTAATTTTGGAATGCATTCACCATTTGTAAAACAAATCCTGATTTCTTGGGCTATTAAAAATAGAATAATCCCCCAAGACTGGAAAGATGTGGCAAGAGCAATACTAGAGCCAGCTGCAAATTTACAATGGATCTCACAGTGGAGAGAAGAGGTGAGGAAGATAGCACAATGAAATAGAGCCAGGGGTAGAGATTTCCACAGATCAGCTGCTTGGTGAAGGTCGCTTTGCTGAGGTAGGGGTACCGGCTCTATATGATGAAGAAACTCTGGCCCTGTGTCGATTGTCAGCCTTAAAGGTCTGGGACAAAGTCTCAGAATCAGGGAAAAGACTTGAACCATTCACTCAAGTCATACAAGGTCCTAAAGAAACCTTCCCTGACTTTTTACAAAGGCTAACACCAGCTGTGGAAAGGAGTGTATCAGACTCAGCAGCAAGAAAGGCAATACTTGAGTCTTTAGCCTTTGAAAATGTGAATACTGAATGCAGGGAAGTAATCAGACCACTGAAGGTGAGGTCAGCATTAATAGATGAGTGGATTAAATATACAGCTGATGTTGGATCTTGCTCTCCTGATATGACTGTGATAGGAGAAGCTGCCACTAGGCAGCTAGAGATGACCCAAGATTTCAAAGTGTTTTAATCGTGGTGAGCAGGATCATCTCAGACATAACTAAAGGAAAAACCAAAGTAATACCAAAAGGGGGCCTATGCCTCCTGGAATATGCCAAAGATGTGGTAAAGGACAACATTTGACTAGGGAATGTAGAGCAACAACAAATGAATGGGGCAACATCCTGCCAAAAAAAACTCCCAGGGGGGCCTCTTGCAGGCCCTATGCCAGACAGGGAGAGCTCTATTCCTCAGACAATTAAATAATACTGCTTCAAAAACAGATGTTCTGAGACAAGACAAGGCTGAGGCAAGGTCTATAAACAATTCCAAAAGCCTCAAAGGGAGCCAAAAACGAATATTTTGGCAAAATTCTATGGAGGACCAAAGGCCAAAACTAAAAATACTAGTAAACAATATTGAAATTGAAGGAATGGTTGACACTGGAGCAGATGTCACCAACATCTCTCCAAAATCTTGGCCCACTAGTTGGCCACTTCAAGAAGTGGACGTCCAATTTCCAGGTGTTGACACTTTATCATAAAAAAATAAATAAAGCAAAGGTCAGGTAGGAAAATTGAGACCATAGTGGCTGATATAGCCATTAACTTACGGGGAAGAGATCTATTACATCAGTGGAAAACTCGAATCAATATCCCCTCAGTTTCAGCGTCTGGCCATGAAACCCATCAGGCTCCCAACAAAGATTTTAAATTAGTCAGGGAACGTTATCAAAGGCAGTTACAGACTGTCCAAAATGTCCATAAACAAGATAGAGCAGAGGCTGACAATTTAGTTTTACACCAAGGAACCAGTGCTGCTAAGACACCAAGGACCTTGCCACCAAGGTGGCTGACTGACCAACCCATTTGGATTGATCAGTGGTCTCTGACGCAAGAAAAACCAAAGCTGTGGGCCTCCACGCCGGAGGTTTTCCACAGAGATCTCTGGTCTGGCTAAGTTGGCAGGTCCAGGAGAAGGGAAGAGAACCCCAGGCAGGTATTGTTCCGCCTCTGTTTCAGGCCGGGCTTAGCCAGCAGGAGACTGACTAGCCAGTGAGGGGTGCAGGACGGCTTCTGGTGGTGATTTTGGGAGAGCAGATCTCTTCCACAAGCAGCAGTGTTACAGCTCTTATGACAGAAGCTCTCAGATGACGAAGTGATTCTTGCGCACCTTTAATTCTGAACACGACCCTTAAATACAGGTTTTTGAGTGGGTCAACTCATCTACATATTCAGGTCCTGCCTCTACCACTGTTCTGTCTTGAGCCTATGTGACCTATGGTCATGTCCTCACCTGTGGAGAAGTTTGGAGCATTGCTCTATGTGACTTGGTCTGTCTAAAACCTCTCTACAGGAGTTTGTGGGGGGGGCTACAGCTAGTGAGACCCTGATCTGGGAGGCTGCGAATGCGCCTGCTGTCCCTTTTAGAGTCCCCGGGGCTTCGACCTGTCTGCACAAGTAATCAGGGTACCTTTCACAAACCCCACAACAGGCATTAGAACAGCTATTCCAGGAGCAGCTGGAGGCTCAGTATATAGAGGAGTCCACCAGTCCTTCTCCAGTATTTGTCATTAAAAAAAAAAAAAAAAAGTCTGGCAAACGGAGGATGTTGACAGATCTCAGAGCAATTAATAAGATTTTCAGCTGATGGGTTCCCTGCAGCCTGGGATCCCACTGCCTTCTTTGTTGCCTAAGGAATGGCAACAAAATGATTGACCTGAAAGATTGTTGTTTTCACAATTCCTCTCCATAGAGGCGTTAAGGAAAGGTTCTCAATACCTACCTTCAATAGAGATCACCCAATAAAAAGATATCAATGGAAGTTCTGCCATAAGGAATGTTAAATAGCCCCACCTTGTGTCAATATTTTGTACAACAGCCATTGGAGATGATTCGCAAACAATTTCCCCAATCTATTTATCATTATGGATGACATCCTATTGGCTGATCTATAAATATCCTGGAAAAAATGTTTGATGAAGTAAAAACAATCTTGCCTTGCTGGGGATAGCAAATTGCCCCTGAAAATAAAATACAAAGGGGGATTCCATTAATTATCTAGGGTATAAAATAAGTCTGCAAAGGGTTAGGTCACAAAAGGTACAAATCAGAAGAAACCAATTAAGGACACTTAATGATTTTCATAAGCTACTGGGAGATATTAACTGGCTGAGGCCTGCGATTGGCTTGACCACTCAAGAGCTAAGCAATTTATTTCAAACCTTACAAGGTGATAAAGATTTAAATAGCCCAAGGAAACTATGAGCTGAGCTGAGAAAGAGCTAGCTTTGGTAGAAAGGAAATTGCAGGATACACATCTAGATCGTTGTGATGGTTTGCATATGTTTGGCCCAGAAGTGGCACTATTAGAAGATGTGGCCTCGTTGGAAGTGTGTCACTGTGGGGTGGCTTGGAGACCCTCCCAGCTGCCTGAGGGTGCTCAGTCTGTTCCTGGCTTCCTTTGGGTGAAGATGTAGAACTCAGCTCCTCCCGTACCATGCCTGCCTGGATGCTGCCATGCTCCCGCCTTGATGATAATGGACTGAACCTCTGAACCTGTAAGCCAGCCCCGATTAAATGTTGTCCTTTATAAAACTTGCATTGATCCTGGTGTCTGTTCACAGCAATAAAACCCCAAGCCAATTATATTGATCCAAAGATGGCCTGTATCTTAGTTGTCTTACCTTCTTCTCACTCCCCTACAGGAATTCTTATGCAGAGGGAAGATTAGATCTTAGAATGGTTATTTTTAACACATTAATAGGGTAAGAAACTAAAAACCTACATTGAGAAGGTCTCTGAATTGATAATAGAAGGAAAAATGAGACTAAGACAATTAGTCGGAATGGATCTGGCTGAAATTGTGGTACCTTTTACTAACACAGAAATTGCCTTGTTATGTGCACAAGATGAACATTGGCAACGAGTATGCAGTAACTTCTTGGGAGAGATTAACAACTGATACCCTAAAAGCAAGCGGCTTCAAGTTATAAATGCCTTTTTCTGGGTATCTGCCCATAAGGCCCATTGGAAGTAATTTGCTTTCAGTTGGCAAGGCCAGCATTATACCTTTACTGTTTTACCGCAAGTATACAGCATAAAGTTTTACCCCAGGTATACATTAACTCTTCAGCCCTGTGTATAAGTTAGAAGGAGTCTTGATTGTCTCTTCCATAAAATATCACATTGGTGCACTATATTGGCATTATGCTGATTGGATCAAGCAAGCAAGAGGGAGCACAAATTGTACTGATTGGTAACACAGATTCGTATCAGAGGATGGGAAATAAATCCACCCACAATTCAAGGACCATCTACATCAGTGACTGTCTTAGGAGTCCAGTTGTGTGGGGCATGCAGAGATACTCCTTCTAAGGTGAAGGATAAGTTATTGCACCTGGTCCCTCCCATCACCAAGAACCTTAGACCTTGGGGACAGCATTCCTCACTTGGGTGTGCTACTCCTGCCCATGTACCAGTGACTCAGAAAGCTGCTAGCTTTGTGTGGGGCCTGGACCAGGAGAAGGCTCCTCAACAGGTCTAAGCTGCTGTGCAGGCTGCTCTGGCACCTGGAACATATGACCCCTTAGACCCGCTAGTGCTTGAGGTATCAGTGGCAGATAGGGATGCTGTTTGGAGCCTTCACAGGCCTCTGTAGGTGAGTCACAGAAGAGCCTTTGGGATTTTGCAGCAAGGCTCTACATCAGCTGCATACACTTCTCCTCCCTTTGACAGACAGCTTTTGGCTTGCTATTGGGCCTTTATGGAAACTGAACTTTGGACAGTGGGCCACCACGTTACCATTAGACCTGAGCTGCCCATCATGAGTTGGCTGTTTCTGACCCAACAAGTCATGATGCAGGACATGTCATACAGCAGCAGTCTATTATCAAATGGAAGTAGTGTATATACATGATCATGCCTGAGCAGGTCCTGAAGACACAAGCAAGTTACATGCAGAAGCTGCCCATTTAAATGGTTTCTACTGTTACAATGCCATCTGTTGCCAAGTGTGCACCTATAGCCTTGTGGGTGTGCCTTATGATCAGTTAACTGAGGAAGAGAAGACCAAAGCCTGGTTTACTGATGTTCTGCAAGTAATAAAGGCACCACGCCGAAGTAGACAGCTGCAGCATTACAGTCCCTTTCTGGGACAGCCCTGAAAGACATCAGTGAAGGAAAATCTTCAGTGAGCAGAAGTTCAGGCTGTACACATTTTGCATTGAAGGAAAAATTGCCAGATGTGTGATGGTCCAGATTCATGGATTGGCTAGATAGATGGTCAGGGACTTGGAAAGAGCATGATTAGAAAATAGATGAGAAAGACACCTTGGGAAGAAGTATGTGACTAGAGATCTCTAAATGGGCAAAGGACATGAAGATACTTGTGTTCCACGTAAATGTTCATCAAAATGTGACTTCAGGAGGGTTGGAGATTTAGCTCAGTGGTAGAGCACTTGCCTAGCAAGCGCAAGGCCCTGGGTTCAGTCCCCAGCTCCGGAAAAAAAAAAAATTAAAAAAAAAAATGTGACTTCAGCTGAGGAAGAACTCAATAATCAAGTAGATAGGGTGGGCCATGGAGGCAGAGTTGAGAGCTATGCATGAGTTCAGCAACATGGGCTGACCTGCCTATAGATGCTGCTAAAAGCCAGGTTCCATATATGCACCGTTCTCCAAGGTGACCTGGTGGCAGGTTGACTACATTGGACCACTTCCTCCATGGAAAGGACAATGCTTTGTCCTTACAGGAATAGATACCTATTCTGGTTATAGATTTGACTTTCCTAAACATAACGCTTCTTCCCAAACCATTATTCATGGACTTACAAAATACTTCATCTATTGTCAAGGTATTCCACACAGTATTGCTTCTGACCAAGGAACTCACTTCATAGCCAGAGATGTACCACAGTAGGCCCACAGTTATAGAATCTTACCATGTTCCCCACCATCCTGAAGCAGCTGGCCTGACAGGAAGATCGAATGGTCCTTGAAGACACAATTACACTTCCAACTAGGCAGCAGCAGCCTGGAGGGCTGGGGCAAGAGGCAGGATATTCTTTTTATTTATTTTTTTTCTTTTCAAACCACGTCTATCTGTTCTGGTTTATACAGCATGACAGCAGCTTTATGAGCAAAACCAAACCAAACCAAACCAACCAAACAAAAAACACTATAAATCTTATGAGCATCCTATGAATATGAACGGGATATACTCTTGCCCTGCGTTTTATTTTTCTTTCTTTTTTTTAATAAAGATTTATTTATTATGTATACAGCGTTCCACCTGCATGGCCAGAAGAGGGCACCAGATCTCATTATAGATGGTTGTGAGCCACCATGTGGTTGCTGGGAATTGAACTCATGACCTCTGGAAAAGCAGACAGTGCTCTTAACCTCTGAGCCATCTCTCCAGCCTGCGTTTATTTCTTATTGACTCAATAAAAGCCTATCGAGCCCAGGCTGGATCTGTCTGTCTGTCTGTCTGTCTGTCTACCTGCCTGCCTGCCTCCCTCCCTCCCTCCTTCTCTCTCTCTCTCTCTCTCTCTCTCTCTCTCTCTCTCTCTCTTGAGATAGCACAGAGGCAGGATATTCTTTGAGTCAGTGTCCAAAGTACAGTGTGACTTCTTCCATAGCTAGGATTCACAGGTCCAGGAATCAAGGGATAGAAAAGGGAATAGTTTCACTCATTATCACCACTAACAATCCACTAGCAAAAATTTTGCATCAGTTCTCTAGACCTTAAGTTCCGCTGGCCTAGAGGTTTTGGTTCCAGAATAGGGAGCATCAACTGGAAGCTCATTTTCCCCTTGTCACTCTAGGTTTCTTAAACCAATATGCTAAGAAAGGAATAGCAGTGTTAGGAGGGGTGATAGATCCAGATTACCAAGAGGAAATTGGATTGCTTCTCCACAGTGGAGGTAAGAAAGGTTATGTCTGGAGTACAGGAAATCCTTAAGGCCATCTCTTCATCTCTTGGTCCTATGGTATACTGTGATTAGAGTCAATGGGAAACTACAACAGCCTAATCCAGGCAGGATAACAAAGGGCACAGACCTACCAGAAAAGAAGGTATGGGTCACTCCAGGAAAAGAACCAAGACCTCCTGAGATCCTTGTGGAGGGTGGAGGGAATACAGAATGGGTAGTAGAGGAAGATAGTTTATAAACACCAAGTCAGAGCCAGGTATGGTAGGCCACACCTTTAATCTCAGCACTCAGGAAGCAGAAGCAGGTAGATCTCTGAGTTGGAGGCCAGTTTGGTCTACAGAGCTAGTTCTAGGACAGCAGGGGATACACAGAAAAAACCCTGTCTAGAAAAACAAAATAAAAAAATACCAGCTAATGCCTTGTGACCAGTTACAGAAACAAAGATTATGGTTGACATGAGTGTTTCTGTCTTATTTTGTTAAGAATATGTTCATACTTAAATCTATGTTTTCTTTCCTCAATTTATCATGTGATAGAACATCCATTAAGACAATATCAATGATTATCATAATTAAGTCTGAGATACTAGAAAAATTTCCCTCAAGGGATATTGCCACCTTTTCTATATCTATGTTTGTAACTGTATGAGTGACAGTTATGTTAGGTGTAATTATGACCTGGCTAAATATATAATGCACTTGTAATTGTACTGGAATAGTTATATGATGTCTAGATGCTATTTATATATTTCATTTGAAAATTAAACACAAGATGATGTAATCGCATGTCAAGTTGACAAGATATATACTTGTGTTGGCTATTCTTGGTTGTTACTTGGATTTATGTAAAACCCAAAAATGAAAGGCTTAATTAATTGAAATTTGCTTAATTTGAAGCAGGTAGATGCACTTCTAATCTAGATCTTTGAGGTAGGAAGACACATACCTTTAATTGGGATCTTGAGGTGGAATCACAAGGAGAAGACACCTTTAACCTGAGTAATGCCTTCTGCAGGAAAACTATATAAGGACATGAAAGACGGAAGCTTTTGCTTTTTGCCTGCTTGTCCTCCCTTTGCTAGCAAGTCCATTCCTTCACTGGCATTAGAGACAACTTTTCTTGGGATTCCAGGTTATACTGAGAGATCCAGCTCATCCAGCTAGACTGAACAACTATTGTATTTCTGTTCATGGCCAGCCATTGTTGGATTAGCTACACTGCAACTTGTAAATCATCTTACTAAATTGTCTTTCTATATAGAGATTCAAGTTCTATTACTCAAGAGAACCTTGACTAATACAGACTATAAAAAAAACCAAAAACCAAAAACCACCCAAACCATTAAATTCAATAATAAAGAACAGACTGAAGACATGGTTTAGTGCTTTTTTTTTTAAGATTTATTTTTATTTTATTTATATGAGTTTACTGTAGCTGTCTTCGGGCACACCAGAAGAGGGCATCAGATCCCATTACAGATGGTTGTGAGCCACCATGTGGTTGCTGGCAATTGAACTCAGGAAGAGCAGTCTGTGCTCTTAACTGCTGAGCCATTCCTCCAGCCCTGGTTTAGTGCTTAAAGGATATTTGCTGCTTTTTTAGAGGACCCAAAATCAGCTTTAACACTCACAAAACAGCTCATAACCATAGGCAACTCCAGCTCCAGGAAACTCAATGTCTTCTTCTGGCCTCTGCACATGAGTCACACATGGTGTACACACATACATGCAGGCAAAATATTCAGGCATAGAAGATGTCTTAGGGTTTTACTGCTGTGCACAGACACCATGACCAAGGCAAGTCTTATAAGAACATTTAATTGGGGCTGGCTTACGGTTCAGAGGTTCAGTCCATCATCAGGGAGCATGGCAGCGTCCAGGCAGACGTGGTACAGGCAGAGCTGAGAGTTCTACATCTTCATCTGAAGGCTGCTAGGAGAAAACTGACTTCCAGGCAGCTAGGATAAGGGTCTTAAAGCCCAAATCTACAGCGACACACCTAGTCCAACAAGGCCACACCTACTCCAGCAGGGCCACACTTTCAAATAGTGACACTCCCTGGACCAAGCATATGCAAACCATCACAGAAAAATAAATATTAAAATATATAAATAAAAAATTGAATTAAAATTTCTATAATCCAAAATATTGTCAGCACTTGTGTACTTTCCTCATTTTAGAAGATGCAATTGAGGAGCTGGAGTGATGGCTCAGTGGTTAAGAGCACTGACTACTCTTCCAAAGGTCCTGAGTTTGATTCCCAGCAACTATATGGTGGCTCACAACCATTTGCAATGGGATCCGATGCCTTCTTCTGGTGTCTGAGGGCAGCAACAGTGTACTCGCATATATATAAAAATAAATAAAATTAAAAAAGTCGAGACTATGCCCTACTACTTTTAGTCTTTTCTATCATGAATGTAAAATCTTGGAAAACTGACTGTTGAAAGCAGTGTTAGGCTGGGCGTGTGGCTTGGTGGCACCACACTTACCACAAATGAGCCCTGCTCTGTATCCAGCACTGCTGACTTTTGGCTTCTAGTAGTTTCCTATTTGTGCTAATTCTTCCCAGGATCTGTTTAAAGAAATCCCACTTTGGGCAAGGGGATATTGCTAAGCTAGTATAGAGTATTTGCTCTCTGTGCATAAAGCCTAGAGGTCAATTCCTAGCACCATATAAAACTGGGTGTGGTTGCACGGCACCTGTAATTCTAGAATTCCAAAGACTTGATGATCAGAAGCTGAAAATTAGCCTAGGCTATGTTTGAGTTTGAGGCCATCCTGGGTTATATGAGGTTCAGATCTGGAAAGGTGCCATTTTTCTGGGTCTGAACATTTCCCATGAATACCTCCCATTTGATGACCCCAAGCCTTCCTAGGAGGGTACATAGATTCAAGCATTAGCACAAGCCTATACTCCTGGATCTGAGCATGCCCACTCTAATGGAAGCTCGAGTGCCAGCCCCTCTGGCTGCTTCATGCCCAATCTTCTCTTTTCCTGGGCATTACTACTTGTGTGGAAGGCCACAGGTGGGGGTGGGATATTGGGAGGCTGGCTATACATGGTCTAGCCTGGGCACTCCTGAAACCATGACTGTGACCTTTGTCAGCCAGTCCCTACATCCTCATGGGAAGGAAGAGCAGGAGTCTCTGGAAATGCAGATACTACAGTGTGCCTGGGCCACAGAGTCTCTATTCTATGCAGACAAAGTCAAGTGGCCCTGGGGTTCTGTGAGAAAACTGGGAAAGATGAACACTCTTCCCTCCCTGTAGAAATCTCTAAGCGGTATGTATACTGGAGCTGGCAACTCAACATGACTAGGTTATAACACATCAAGCAATGTAGGTTTTCCCTTGTAATTCCTTAGCAATCAGACTTCTCTATAGAGGTTGTATTTATATA
The DNA here is from genome assembly GCF_011064425.1 of Rattus rattus. NCBI lineage: Eukaryota > Metazoa > Chordata > Mammalia > Rodentia > Muridae > Rattus > Rattus rattus. The sequence continues at coordinate 8,770,769 of NC_046162.1, read as the reverse complement.
AAAATTTTTAATTATTTATTTCAAGTAATTTTTCAAACTTTCAATGCAAAGTTTAAGTGAAATTCACTCTGAGATACAAAGGGTTAATGAATTACTAAGTCTCTGTCTCTCTCTTTCTGTCTCTGTCTCTTTCTCTCTCACACACCTATACACTCACCACCCCCCTCACACACCTATATACTTACCTCCCCCCCACACTCTCACACTTTGGATGCTGTTTTAGGTAGGCCAAGGCTGATGAGCTCGCACTCTACATCTGCTATATACTACATCTACACCAGCACACACCAGCTTACTCCATATTCATGATGGTAGCACTTGGCATAGTTATACATGCTTTTATACTAAAGAACAGGACAATAAAGATTATCCATTATACAGTATGAGGGTACCCTACAAAATGCTTCCTTGAACAGTCTATTCCACATTTAAACAAAACACCAAGTAGTGCTCTCAGTCACCTAAGAAGACAGCCTCACGGGCATTCCATTGGACACCCTGCTCACAGAAAGGAGAGCTCAGTTTCCAATGATCACAACAGGAAACAACACAGCTAGCCATCACTGTCTCTCAGCCTCAAGTTTTCTCTTTCTCTTTATTTTCTATGTGCAATTATCTATGCCTATGACAAAAACCTACCCTTGTTTTCCTAAATGTGACTCATGTGACAGAACTGGCCCAATAAGCCTGGTTTGGGAGCCTGTCAGTCAGTGAGGTTAAGGCCACTGACCATCATAACCTTCCTTTTTATCTTTTCTTCCTTTTGTTTTGATTTGATTGTTTTGGAGACAGGGTTTCTCTGTGTAGCCCAGCTGTCTTGGAACTCACTCTGTAGACCAGTCTGGTCTTGAACTAAAAAAAATCCACCTGTCTCTGTTTTCCAAGTGCTCAGATTCAAGGTGTGTACTACCACACACAGCCTATATTAGCCTTTTGACAGCATGCCACCCCAAATCATGTCCAAGACTCCCACTTCTGTTGGCCATAGTAGCCTGAGCCTCTCAAGCCCTGTAAGAAGACTGGCTGGGTGTTGACCACAGAGTCTTGCCTCACCTGGATAGCAGTTACCTGGCATGGTGCCAGAGTCAGAGGACAAGGGACCTGGTTGAAGCCTTGACACACAGAAGCAGCACCTTGCTTTACCAGGGGTAGAAATAAGTCCCTTGTCTCTTTGAATGTCACAACTTGGATGTCAGGTAGATTTGCGGGCTCTCTCAGGGCCTTGCTGCTGATCATAACACTTGGGTTTCCAGTCGTCGGACTTCCTTGACCACCAGATCAATGTTAATAATTGGGTTGAAGTACAGAGCCCAGTAAAATAAACAGTTGCAGACAAACTGGGGAATGAGCGGCCAGAACATGGCCATGAAAAGCCCCTGCGTCGATACTTTCCAAAAGTGGCTCCACATCCTCTGGGGCACTGTCCTGAAAAGAAAAAAGAGTGGTGGAGTTTGGGCTTGGATGAGCTGGTTACTGAAGGTCTGCCCCATCACCTGTTCCTACAACTGAGAGACACCAGTCTCCAGCTCCTAGTACGTGTCCTCTAAGGATAGTCTCTGGGCACACTGGTACAGCCTCTGTTCTACCTGCTCTGTCACTCTTTTTCTTTCGGTTTTTCAAGACAGGCTTTCTCTATGTAGCCCCAGCTGTTCTGGAACTCTAAAACAGGCTGGTCTCAAACTGACAGAGATCTACCTGCTTCTCTGCTTCTGTCTCCCAGTGAAAGGCATGTGCCATCACAACCTGGCAATGGCTCTTTTTTTCCTGAGACAAACTTTCATATAGCTCAAGCTATGTAGCAAAGGGCGATCTTAAACTTCTCAGCCTTCTGCCTTTGCCTCTTGAAGGCTGGGATTTCAAACACAGGTCGCCATACCTTGTCCACATGGTGTTGGGAATGAACCGCACAGGGACAAAGCCTAAGCACAAATGTCCACATTCTCTAATGAATAAAGGAGTGCTGAATAGAAACACCGGAGAGAGTTCTTACAACAATTTATAAGGCCAGGAATTGTGTGAGAGACACAATTGGCCATCAACGCGAAACAAGGTAGCAGCCTGTTTGTCTGCTGGAGCTGTCTTCCTGGAACAGTCTGAATTGTTCTGGAGGTGCCTGCAATTGTCTATCTGGGGCAATGTGTGCATTCCAGGCCCTCCCTTCTCTATTCTTCCTCTGTGATCTGAACTGGAGATATGTTTCATACCTTGAGCTTGGCCATGGAGAGCCTAGCACACTCCTGCAGTGTAACATGTCTGTGTGAGCACATGATTCAAGTTGGACCAATCAGAGTAAAGGCTTGTTTCAAGTGTGATGGGAAAAGAAGTGCTTGCTTTTCACTAGCACTGCTAGGCCAAGCTCTGGGGCAAGCACAGGCCATGAGATGGAAGAGCTGAGAGGAGCTGAGTAGGGTCCTGAAGGAGGCATCCCTGAGAAGTGTTTGGATGTCTGGGTCTGTGCTGTTTTGAATAGGTATGTCCACCATAGAGTCATGTGCTAGAGTACTTAGCCCATAGTGAGTAGCACTATTAGGAGGTGTGGCCTTGTTGGAGAAGTGTGTCACTGTGGGGCAGACTTTGAGGTGGGGGCGGGTTATGCCTAGTGTGACATACAGTCTCCTTCTGCTGCCTGCAGACCAAGATGTAGAACTCAGTCCTTCTCCAGCACCATGCTGGCTTGTGTGCTGCCATGCTTCCTGCCATGGCAATAATGAACTAAAAAACCCCTGGAATTCTAAGCCAGTCCCACTTAAATGTGTCCTTTATAAGAGTTGCTATGGTCGGGGTTGGGGATTTAGCTCAGTGGTAGAGCACTTGCCTAGCGAGCGCAAGGCCCTAGGTTTGGTCCCCAGCTCCGAAAAAAAAAAAAAAAAAAAAAATTAAAAAAAAAAAAAAAAAAAGAGTTGCTATGGTCATCATATCTCTTCACAGCAGTAAGGCCCTCACTGAGACAGGGTCCAAACATGCTTTCTACTCTGGGTGAGCATTTTAGTCAATTAGGTGGGCTCCTATCACTTGCCACCAATAGATATACCTACAGACTGGGTAGCCCAATGTTCTCATCCTACATTTATCCAGAAATGTTACTGTCCCAAGTGCTGGCAAAACAGAATTAGAACACTATAAAACTCCCAGGATATCTCTCTGGCCTTTACTATATTGCTCTTTTCTATACTTGCTTTTCCTTTGATTACTCATCAATTAATAAAATCCTTCAAATAACCCCCCACTTCAGAAATTATCTGGCTTACTTTTCAATGAGGATGTGATACGGAAGCCAGGTGTAGTTGTACATGTGTGTAGCATTTGGCAGGCAGAGGCATGCTTGTTAAGTTTGAGACCAGCCATGGGATACACACACACACAAATTAGCACAGTGAGCCAAGTATAGTATAGTGGTGTACTCCTTTAGTCCTAGCATTTGTGACCTTGGTCTACTAGTGAGTAGCTAGACAGAGCTACAAAGCAGGACAAAATAAACATATATACAAAATAATTTTATATACATACATAACAGAAACCTAAAAACTAAACAAAACCAAAGACCACAAAGCGCCAAGAGGAATAGCACATGCCTACAGTTCTCCTGGGGCAGGGGAGAACCTGGCACACTATAGGCCATGCCACTTCTGCGAAGGTCTGGGTGGTATAAGAAAGCAAACTGAGCAAGCGTGGTGAACAAGCCAGGAAGCAGCATTCCTCCACGGCCTCTGATTCAGTTCCTGCCCTGCCTTCCCCGGATGAACTACAAACAATAAGCTGAAATAAATCCTTTCTTCTAGAAACTGATTTTTTTTTTTTCAAAAAAGAGTTTCTATGTGTAACAGCACTAGTTGTCCTGAAACTCGATTTGTAGATCAGGCTGGACTTGAACTCCCAGATATCTGCAGGTCTCCGTTTCCCAGTTCTGAGATCCTAGTGCTGAGATTAAAAAAGTGCACCACCACACCAGCTTTCCTAAGTCGACTTTGATCAAAGTGTTTTATCACAGCATTAGGAACCTAAGACAGACCCCATCTCTAACAAAATAAAACAAAGAAACCAAAGAAAATCAAGAACAAAACCAAACCTCTATATGAAATGAAGACTGCTTCCTAGACACAAATAACTTTCTTACTTGCTGTTTAAAGAATATTTCTCAAATCAGAGCCTGAGGAGTCAAGGTAAAATTTTTTAAAACGACTTTATTTTAATTCATTTATTTTAGTTTTATGTATATGTATGTTTCTGCATATGAATGCAGTGTCCTCAGAGGCCAGAAGAGGATGCCAAATCCCCTGTGGTTGGAGTTACAGGCCATTGTTTGATGGGGGTACTAGGGAAAACCCTCTTCCCATGCCAGATCTGAAAATATTTTAAAGGGGACCATCTTCATTGGTATTTCTTTATCACTCCCCACTGCTCCAACCATCTCCCACAGTAAGGCACTTACTTCAGCTCGCTTCTTGACCAGATCCTCCAAAAAGAGAACAACTCCAGAACAGACAGCAGCATGGCATTGACGATGAGGAAGCGCGATGTCCAGTAGTGGACCTCCAGCCAGTCCCAGGCAAACTCTGCAATCAGCTGATACGGGAGAAAGGAGTACTTGATAAGGAATTCTCTCCACTGCTTCCACGTGGGCTCCCTCAGGTCCTTGAAGAAGAGCACACAACAGAGTCCCAATCAAAGGACTGATTTATACAGGGTGAAATGAATGTAAGATTTCTGTTCTATTCCTTTGCACCTACATGGGAAGGTCAAAACATGCCTAGAATTGAGCATCTTAGCTGTGATAGAATGGTGATATGGTGGGTGAAAAAAAAAAAAAGACCTAAATATGTACCTTGAAGAAGTAATTCCTTTAGAGTGTGTATAGTACAGTACACAGATAGTCCAACAGTAGCAAACAAAGGATATTACTCTAATGATCAATTAGATTCAGAGAAGCCATCCCAGCAAAAGGATTTCCATAGGGGTTGGAGATTGACATATGACATAGGGAAATAACTGGCCAGTGCCAGTAGTCATATCCTGGGCCATGGCTTACTACTGTGAGGCCTTAAGGGCAGATCCAAATCCTGCTTTGTAGCGGCCTAACTACTGTCCTTCAAGGGTCCTGCCAAATCTCAAGGCCCATGCATCTAACCTCTTAGGGTGCTCTGTACCTACACTGATGTCTTTTATAACAAAATCAATGCTTTTTACAAAAAAATTTCAATATTAAAAGAGTCTTCACTCTGGCTGAGTAGTACAGAAAATAAGTCTGGCTTCCAGGAGAGCCCCTTTTCTTCTGTAGAGGGCTTGCCCTGCAACACTCATACAAAGGCTGATCTACTTTATCCAGTTTTGTACAACACCGAGGTTCAGACGAATTAGTTTTTTCCTACCAGAAGCTTGGTGAAGATGTCCTCGCCAAAGCTGTCTTCCTGCAGAGGGCAGATGGTGTGGATAAAGGGTAGAAAGGAGTCTGTGTAGTCAAACAAGTACAGGTATAGCAAGCCAAGTCTTGGTGAGCTCTTGAGGGCGTAGAGCAAGAACAGGGACCTGCCTGGGTTGACAGCCTGCAGAGAACAAGACAGACGAAGGACCATGGTATATATATTGTGGCCAGCTCTCCACTTGCACTCCTTCAATGTCTCATGACCCTTGCCACCAGACTTTCGTGTGTGGTACAGAGCTCATTTGTTAGGTTATACTGTAAAAAGCTCTAGTCTTGCTGGGCATGGTTGTATACATCTCTAATATGTGCAAAAAGACTAAGAATCTGAGGCCAGCCTTGGTATCAAGACGAGTTCAAGGGTAAGCCACATAGCAAAAGAACATCTCAAAACCCAAGACGCTGGCTAGAGGTGAGAATGCACACCCTCAAACCCAGTTCTAGGAGATTCAATCCTTCTTCGGGCCTCTGAGGGCATTTGGCACACATGTGGTACACAGACATACAAGCAGGCCATATATCCAAACACATTACAAAAAAAAAAAAATTAGGCTAGGTAAGATAGCTTAGTGAATAACGGCACCTGCTGCCAAACCTGACAACCTGGGTTTGACCCCTGGCACCCATATAGTAGAAGAAAAGATTTTCTTCCAATATTTGCAGATTGTGAGACTTACACATGTGTGCCATGGCAGCTGCATGTGTATACACAGCTCTAAGAATAAATATGCAAATAAAACAGTATTATAAGACACACCTTGAGCTGGGCATGATGCTGAACATTTATCATCCTGGCACTTGTGGAGCAGAGGTAGGATCAAGACTAGCATCGGTTTCATTGATATTGACTCTACCCTGGGATCATCACAAAACACCAAACCACCACCACCACCACCACCACCATCACCATCACCCAAATTGTACAAATTTTCAACTGAGGAACTCCAGACCCATTCTTCAAAAATTACGGTAAATTTTGAAAAAGGTGAATTTTAGGAGTCAAGCATTATGCTTTTGCTCCCAGCACTTGGGGGGCAGAAGCAGATTAATCTCTGTGAGTTCAGAGAAGCCACTTTGAACTACGTAGTGAACTCTAGGACAGCCAAGGCTACATGGTGAGTCTCTATCTCAAGAGAAAGAAACAAACAAAAAAGAGTCAAGTCTGGTGAGGAAGGCATGTGATCCTGGTAGCTAGGAGCCCAAGACAGGAAGCTGCTGAGTTCTGGGCATGTCTAGATTTTGCCTCAAGAAGAGGTTTCTATTTGCCTATCTGTTGATTGATTGACAAACCACCCAACCAACTATCCATTGAGCTAGCAATTGAATACAGGCCCCTTTTGCATGCATGCTAGGCTCTATCACTAAGCTATCCCAGTCACCTTTTCTTATTAACAACACACAGTCACTTTCTCATTTTTAGTGAGTGTTTGTTTATCTTTGTCAGATATTTAACCTGTTGATAAGCTGTGTGTGTGTGTGTGTGTGTGTGTGTGTGTGCGAGAGAGAGAGTGAGTGTGTGTGTGTGTGTGCCTCACATTTGTGAAGGTGTTCTCCCTTGTGTGCGCAGACCAAAAGTTAACAATGGTGGCCTCTACTAATACCTGCTACTTTATTTTCTGTGACAGAGTCTCTCTCTCACTGTACCTAAACCCTGCCATTTTGGCTAGGCTGGCCAGCCAACAAGCTTCTGGGATCTGCCTGTTTCTGACCCATTAGAGCCTGGGTTACCCAGGTCGTTATGCTTTGCTTTTCCATGGATGCTGTGGATCTGAACTCATGTTCTTATGCTTACATACAAGCACTTTACTCCCTGAGCCATCTCCCAGACACTTAGGCATGTTTGTCTTCCTCCCTCCTCCCCCTCCCTCCCCCCCCTCCCCCCCTTCCCCCCCTTACCCCCCGTACCCCCCTTCCCCCCCTCCTCCCCTCCCCCCCTCCCCCCCCTTCCCCCCTGCTCCTCCCCCCCTCCCTCCCTCCCTCCCTCCCCCCCCCCCTCCCCCCCCTCCCCCCCCCCCCCCCCCCCCTCCCTCCCTCCCCCCCTCACACACACACACACACACACACTCACTCTCCTTCCTTCCTTCCTTCCTCGAGTGTTTCTCTGTGTATCTCTGGTTGTCCTGGAACTACTTCTGCAGACCAGGCTGGTCTCAATTCAGAGATCCACCTCCTCTGGATTAAAGACATGTGTCATCACCGCTCTGCCCCTTGGGTTATTTTTAATGTGCTCTATGGCTAATTACATTCACTTTTTTTTCCCATCCAGACTTGGTGTTGCATGGCTGCAATCCCAGCACTCAGGAGACTGAGGTAGGAGGACTGTGAGTTCTTTTGAGTTGGACTACAAAGATAAACTATGTCTAAAAAACAAAACAACCCCACACTCGCCAAGGCCAGTGCAGTTTCCATTGGGATGTTATTAATAAACTGTCCTCCTTTATGTTACACTGCTAATGGATGAAAGCTAATGGATGAAAAGCTTCCATTTGCACCTCTTGAACGACAAACAAACATTTTTACTACATATTTAAGAGCTATGGGCTGGAGAGATGGCTCAGTGGTTGAGAGCACTGACTGCTCTTCCAGAGGTCCTGAGTTCAAATCCTAGCAACCACATGGTGGCTCACAGCCATCTGTAATGGGATCTGATGCCCTCTTCTGATGTGTCTGAGAACAGCAACAGTGTATTTATATATAGTAAATAAATCTTTAAAAAGAAGAGTTATATAGTTTCATCTTTCTTTATAATGCCTCTTTCAACATGCATGCATGTCTATATTCCAAATAATTGCTTTTTACAGTTTCATCTTTCTGTCTGTAAAGGAGAATCAACTGACACCATCACAATGAGGATCAAGTTATCTAATACAGTAAGATGAAGTTATGTATTATTTGTGAGCTGATAATTAGATACTTCTTCGTATACTGTCAATGTATTGTAAATATGCTGAAGAATGAGAATATCTAAAGCAGCATCATTTGTTGTAACCATTAAAATCATCCAGTATTTACACCAATAAAGAAACGAGAGCTGTAAACTGAGTTCCAACCCTGCTAGTTCACTCAAGAGATAACTTTACTTTCTGAATGACATTTCTGATCCTACAACTAAACTGCTAGCTCGTTAGAAAGCTCTTTCTGTGTCATTCTACCTAGCTAGTCTACTTTTCTCTTGAGCTCCCACAAACCCAAGATTTCTTTTCCTAGAATACTGTTTTACCTGAGTCCTGACAGTTTTTCTGTATTGTTCTGACATCTGACAAGCCCACAGAGAAAATTCTCTCTCTCTTACCAAGAGTTCCTTCCAAGCCAAAAGAAGAGAGCAGGCTCTATCAAAGGTCCAATTGCTCATGAAAGAACTCTCCAGCTCCCTTTACTCTCCACACAGCGGGGGTCTCCAAGCCACCTCAGAAGGGGCTGACCCATTGCTCCTTTACAGAGGTGTTGCTCAAGGTCATTCAGTTGACTTTGCCTCAGGTCATAGAGCAAAGACTTAAGACCTTTCTCAAGCACTTGCCTTAGAATAGGCAGGGACTTTCCATTCTTTAGCATTCTTTTCTATGGAGGCTTTGAAAGGCACACCCAAACTCCACCTCTTCAGGACACACCTAACTATATCTGACAAATACAGCATCTATGTAAGCTTTTATATTTTACTAATAATTAGGTTCTCTATGTACAACAATCATGTAACCTGTAACAGTAATAGTCAGAACAGAAAAGTTGTTACTGTCTATCAACAGGAATATCCATAAATTGTCACACATGTTCAGTAAAGGATTCATCAAAGAGATGAAGAATGAACTAGAGCACCAGGGAAAACCAGCTATTTGCAGAAGACTGTCCGTGGTTCCTGACTCTTACCTGTGAAACAATGTATCTAGTGGATAGCATAGATTATGAACGGAAACCTGAGAGGTTGTGAAGCACCTACTGTGGGAGCATGGTGTCTTTGGAGACTAGCAATGCAATGCTTGCAGTTTCACTGTCTGCAATGTTTTTTAAGTCACACAGTGAACAGCAAGGTGATTGCTAGTGGTTTTCTACCACTCCCTCTCCCCAATCAAAACAAGAAACCACGAGTTTACCTTGTATTCCCAGAGATTCTGTGGTGGCTTCACACCCAGGGCTCTCACGCGCTCCAGCTCCATGAGGATGACTCTTCTGTGGCTACTGTTTTCTATGGTGTAAGGTGCCCTGGAAAATTCTTCTTCTGTCAAAGTTAAAAGTAACCTGCAGGGGTGAGGGGTGGAGGCAGACACTGAGTTTTGCCTTACTGCACAGGGATGTAGGCTTGCTTGGTAAGGCTGAACATTAGTTTAATCAGACAGTTGTGCCAAGAGTTGTTTACTACCTGCCAATTTCCAATTGGAAATATTTTCACAAACCATTGTCATTATTTAACTCTGCAGAGTCGCATCATGCCCATTCTATGGATCGAAACCTGGCTTCAGAAATAAAGTGACTTGCTTTAGGCATCAGGATGTTTGTTCTTAAGCCTCCAATCCATTACAGATTCCTACCGTCATATTACTTTATTTCTAAAAGGATGTATGTAGGAGAAAACCAGAAGGAAATCCAACTGAACACTTTATTACATTAAACGTGGTGGCTTTCGCTGTATTCAATACTGCACATCTGCAATACTAGTGACTTGGAAGGCTGAAGCAGAAGGATGTTCAGTCTGAGGCCAGCCTGGGCAACATATCAAGATCTCAACTTCAAACAAAACAGAAACGGTGGTTGTTCTGAGATACTGATTCAACTTAATAAGAGTTATAAACCCCTTATTTACTTTAGGGGCCGGAGATGATTCAGTAATTAAGAGGCCACTCTACCAGCAGACCTGGGTTCAATTCCCAAACTGATTTGGTGGCTACATTTGGTCTGTAACTCCAGGTCCAGGAAATCTGAAGGCTCTCTTCTCAGCTCCACACGAACCAGGTATACTTATGATACAGAGACAAAAAATGGAGGCAAAACACACACACACACACACACACACACACACACACACACACACACAAATAAATTTAAAAATTCATTATGTATAAAAGTAAGAAAGAAAACAGAGAAAACAAAATGGAATGAAAATGCAAAGCAAAAAAATACCCAAAATCTATTTCTACAACAACCTATCCAACAATCTATTTCTACAGCTGTTATCACTGTTAAAACCACCCTTGTAGGTGAGAGATAGTTCTGTAGTAGAGGATTTAAAAAGCTAAGTTCACTCCTATAATTATAACACGAGAGAACTGAACACTCAAGATCAGACTGGGATACACTGTTAAATCTGTCTCAAACAAACAAAGCAGCGAAGCTAAACCAAACAAAAAACCCCTAGAACCCAACAAAATATTTATATAACTATATAAACTAAACAGAAAGACACTAGGGCCAGGGAGGGTTTCAACAGTGGAGAGCAGCTCGTATGTTCAAAGCCCTTTGCAATTTCCAGCATGGCAACCTGGCAAAAAAACTCCTTCAGATTTGGAAAGACGTGTGATAAGATTTTTTTTTGAGACAGGGTGTGATATAACCCAGGTTGAACTTGAACTCTGACCCTCCTACCTCCATCTTCTAAGTGCTGGGATAACTGTGTACCACCATGTTCAGTTATGTCTATTATGATATTAACAGCAATAATTTGTGAAGAGTAGCAACATTGTCATTCTTCTTTGTCTTCTTTTTGTTTGTTTGTTTGTTTTTTGAGACAGGGTTTCACTGTGTTGTCCTGATCTCAGTGTAGACCAGGCTGGCATTGAACTCAGATCTGCCTGCCTTTGCCTGAATGCTGGGATTAAAAGCGTGCACTCCTGCTGCCCAGCTAGTCTTTAAAAACAATGTTACTTTCATAATGAGGAGTAAGAAATTAACTGATTACTCAATGTGTTTGAAAAGTAAATACATATAGACCCTGGGATGTGGCCATTCCTCTCCAAGAAGAGTTCCCAAAATACATATCTACACAAAACCTTGTGAAAGGAATGACGTTAGCAGCACTCTTCAAAGAGCTCCAAATGATATCAAGTCAAATGCCCATCAAGAGAAGAACTGGGGTTGGGGATTTAGCTCAGTGGTAGAGCGCCCGCCAAGCAAGCGCAAGGCCCTGGGTTCGGTCCCCAGCTCCAAAAAAAAAAAAAGGAAAAAAAAAAACAAAAAAAAAAAAAGAGACGAACTGACAATTTGGTCTACCTGTATGAAGAGTTTTTCAGAGACAGACTAAAGCACGGGTAATGTTACAACACCGTGAACCTTGAAATTAGCCTGAGTGAAAAAGCTGCACAAAAGGGGTCCATGTTGCATGATTATATGCAGGATCCACAGGCAAAGATAAATGGACTCTACTGAGGGAGAAGGAGTGCGAGGGGACCAGTAAGGAAAAGAGGGTTTGTTGGGAGTCAGGAAGTGACTGGAAATGGTTGTGTATCTGTGAAGACATTACAAACCCATTCACTTCTGTAAGAAAAGGATTTGTGGCAGGTAGAATGTATCTCAATAAAGCCATCTACAAACAGTCTGGTGTGGACAGGATTTCCTTATGTCACCTTGTGGCCTGACGTTGCCAGGCTGGCCTCAAACTCACAAGAGCTCTGCCTGCCTCTGAGATTAAAGGCCTGCACCACCACACTTACCCTGGTGTAACAGATTTTAATTCCTCACCTTCCATTTACTCTTTCAGATAAGAACCTGTCTCTGTACAGTGAGGCCCAAGGGCCTAGCTGTTCTAACCAGAGGACAACTTCTTCCGTCGTCCATTTGTCTACAGCCTTGTGCACCAGGAGGCCATGCTCAGACTCTCTGCTTCGCCAGTGATACACAAGCAGGATGACCTGAAAGGAGGCAGGAGACCAGAGCGAAAAGGTCAGTTCCTAAGGATGGGAGGAGCCTAAGGGGCAGGGCAAGGAAGCGGCTGAGTCTGAGAAATGACACCAAGTCTATTCAAGAAAGAAGGCACCCTGTGTCACAGAGAATGAGGACATAAGTCTCCAGGCTCATTTCTGCTCATGACTGTGCAAAGATCTGGAAAGGTTACATGACAGACAGTGTAGGATCAATTGTGTCCCTGACTTCACCAACTCATTTGCCTTTTCTAGGGGAAACCATTAAGATTTTCAGAAGACTGGACTTAAGCAGTCTTTACACTGGCAGTGACATATGTGCTCTTAAGAATCCTACAACAGTGCAGATACGGTTTCTGAGTCTTGTTCTGCCTTTTTCCTGAGTTCTACAATGGGGGTTTCATCATGATGCCACTGGAGAGGTCAGGAAGAGTTAGTGTAAGCAGAGCTAACACTTACCCAGACAAAGCCTATTATACAGGTTCTGTTATCACTATGCAACACAATTCTAGTGACTACAATGAGTTAGACCTGGTCACACCATCAACTGTTTAAAGTGATGCTAGAACTGACTTCAGAAGCAACTGGGGGTTGGTGCAGGGTGTAGATTAAACAGCCAAACTTACTGCCACACCAGTTAAAGCTGTGAGTACGCCGGAGAAGAATCCCCCTCCTCTCTGCTGATTCACTCTCCCTGTGCTGGGAGCTAAGGGACTCTGATCATTCCCATATTTCTGAAAGGCTGCAAGACTTTGGACTACATCATTATTCTGCTGAATATCTTCAACTCGCATTTTAATGGCATCAGGAAATAACTTTTCAATGGCGTCCCTGTGGAGAGGAGAGAAACCACAGGATAGGTAAAGAGCAATAAAGAGTTCTACAAAAAAGCAAAAATTAACAACAACCTATGTGTCCACCACTAAGGAAACAGTCAAATGAAATATTCAGACCCAAGTCTTTTCCCTGAAAGGACTAAACCTAAGGCCTCATATGTGGCAGCGAAGTGCTTTACCACCCTGCCCTTGATAGTGCCAGGTGTGGTACACACGCCTTTAATCCTAACACTTCAAGGGCAGAGCTCTGTGAGTTCCCAGCCAGCCTGATCTACATAGACAGTTCCAGGCTAGCCTGGATGGCATAGTGAGACTGACTCAATAAAATGACTTACAATGATTACGTTCACATATGTGTCATGCACGTGTGGAGGTTAGATGACAACTTTCAGGAGTCTGTTATCCTCTACCATCAAACTCTGGTCATCATGCTTGAGTGGTAAGTACTATGACCTGCTGAGCCTAGAATATTGAACTCTTATGGTAGAATACCACATATTCTTATAAATGTACTGGCCCACTGAGTATCAAGTTAGATAACTGCATGACAACAGTGATATTCCAATACACACTGATAATACACCACTGTTGTGAGAAAATACTAGCATTTTCTGTCAGCACATATATTGAAAAGTATTTTTGAAAGAAGGTCTCATGTAGCCCAGGGTGGCCTTGATTTCCTCAGACAGCAAGGATAACTGAGCTCTGAGCTCCTGGATCCTCTTCCTGCACCAGCATGCCCTGCTTCAGTTGCATTCTTTTGTGCTACAAATTTACTTACTTCATACGTGGGTGTGTGCCCGAGTACACGCATGGGTGACATATTTCCAGAGTGCACGTGTGCCTGAGTGTATGTATGGGCACCACTCCTGGAGCTAAAATTACAGGCATTTGTGCACTGCCATGTGGGTGCTGGGAGTTGAACCCAGATCCTCTGTAGAAGTCGTATGCACTTAGCTCCTGAGTTCTCTCTCCAGACCTCTTCAAAAGTTTTAAAAATCTGAACAAAATCACAACTAAGTCATAACTGGTTACTCAGCAGAAAAAGGAAAGATCCTAAGGTAAGAGAGAAGAGATTGCTAGCTTGATTACTAGTTCTGACTTTTAAAAATGATATAAACAATAAACTAGATGTGGCTGTTACTGACAGGGTCCCAACATTTGGGAAGCCACGTAGGGTGAATACTGTGGTTTTGAGTCTAGCCTGGCCACAAAATGAGACCCTGTTTCAAAAACCCAATGAAATTAAAAGTATATGAATGTATATATCTGTATGTACAGTTTATGTTATCATAAAAATTCATTTACAGAAATAGAAAATAAAATCCAATTGGAAAAGTATTCTATATAGTTATTTTTTTGACAGAAGTGCTATTCCCTTCTTTTATAAAAAAATCTAGTTTTTTTTTTAATTTCACAAATGAATATTGGTAATTTACATCATTTCCCCTTTTCCCTCTCCTCTAATTCTTCCCTGTAAAATTAATGACTTTATTAGTGTTTTATATATAAAACCCACTGAGTCCACTTGGTGCTGCTCAAATATAGTGTCCAGTGCTGACCACTTAGAATTGGATGAGCTTGTCCCTGGATTCTCTTTCTCTCAGCAGTCACTGACTGCCTGTAGTTCTTGATTTAGAGGTAGGATTTGAAAGTTGCCATGTCAACTGTCAACTGGTGGTGTGTTCATTCAGGTCTTATTAATGCAAACATTTTTCAGATTTCAGGTTGTAGCTTCCTTGTTATATCTCGAAAGTACCTCATATGAAGCATCTTGGTCTTTCATCTCTGGCTGTAACGATCTTTCCATGATTTGCCCTGAGCCTTAGGACAGGGTTATGTTATAATCAACTGGGGCTAAGTGCCCACTGTCACTTACCCTCTGCATAAGTCCACCAGTTTTAGACCCTGTAGTAGGATCTGTTGGCTATAAAAAAAAAAAAAGCTTCTTTTTTTCTTTATTTTTATTTTTTCCCCTCAAGATAGGGTTTTTCTGTGTAGCCCTGGCTGTCCTGGAGCTCACTCTATAGCCCAGGCTGGCCTAGTGTATGAGCTCTCAGAACCAAGCTAAGTATGGGGGCGCCTAGGCCTAGTTCTAAGACTCTTTCTATTACATTACTTATTTTGTGTATGTGTTTATGGATGTGTTGACTTTGGGGAAACCTTCCTTTTTTTTCTCTCCATGGAACATGCTGGAAGTTGGAGGACAACTTTCCACCCTGTGGAAGGAGGAGATCAGACTTTGGCAGTGTGTTAACCTACAGAGCTATCTTGCTGGCCCCACAGGGCTCTTTGGTAAAGTAAAGCAGGTAGTTATCAGCAACGCTGGGCTGAAGGGCTGGAGGACCTTCTGGGTATCCTATGATCTGAGAGACGTTAGGCACATTGCTAAGGTAAGAGGAAGAAGAATGAGAGCCTCAAAAGGCACTGGGCGTGGGAGCACATGACTGATCCCAAAGACGTAGGCAGGTCTCTGTGAGCTCTAAGCTATACAGTGAGACCCTGTCTCAAAAAAAAAAAAAAAAAAAAAATCAAAGGAACAAACCACACACACACACACACACACAGACACACACACACACACACACACACACACACACACACACACACACACACACCACACCACACCACACCACACCACACCACACCAAAAAAAACAACAAACAAAAACTAGGAAGAGCTGAAGAGGTTCTGTGTTAAGAGTGTTGCTGCTCTTACAGAGGAACCAAGTTTGATTCCTAGAATCCACATGGTGGCTCACAACCAGAACTCCTGTTCCAGGGCACCCAGTACCTTCGTCTGACTTTCTCAGGCACAAATAAGACGCACATATGTAAACACAGGTAAAAATCATAGATACAAATAAAAAGAAACCAGAACCAGTAAAACAAAAACTGGAAAAGCCCTACTGCATGGGAGCATGAAAGAACCAGCCATCTGAAAGGGTTTGTGGCTGGTTGTGAAAGAAACTTTACCAGGTGATGACAGACATAGGTTTTACTTACAGATTATGAAAGTCAGCATCTAATTGTACAGTTTTATCATTTTCTTCTAAGTATAAACCAGGAAGAAGTGCTCTGGAATAGGGGATTGTAAGCAACAGTCATAACCAGAAATGTATGTCTGTTTCTTCCTGTGGAACAAAACAATCAGCTGGGCATGTCAGCTTGTCCCTAAAATCCTAGCAGTTAGAAGGCCGAGGCAAGAGGCAGTGTGAGTCTGAAGCCAACCTGAGTTGAGTGAGACTCATTCTTAAAACTCAAAGTGGGTTCAAGAGTCAGTAGGAAAGGTAATGGAGTGGAACTCAGGAGGCAGGCAGATAGGTCTGTGAATTCAAGGCCAGCCTAATCTACCCAGCAGGTCCATGCCAGCCCGACATGGTGTAGTGACACCTTGTCTAAAAAATAAATAAAACAGGACAGATGACAACCAAGACTTGTAAGAAAGGGAATCTGGTGTTTTGGTTCCAAGCTCTGCCCCAAGTCTGCTTCTTCATAACAGCAGTTCCCACAGAGAACCACACTGCACATCCATGCTGTCAAAGGACCCAATGTTACCTGAGGAGAATGTTGACTTTGGGAAAACCTTCCCATTTTTCTCTGCATTCTGGACACTCTGTTTTCTTTGAAGACATCCACCATAATGCTAAGCAGTGCCGGCAGAAGCTGTGGCCACAGTTCAAGGTGGTGGGGTTAACCAGGGTGTCGTAACAGCAGTGGCAGGAGAACTCACTCACAGAAATCTGAGGGCCACTGCTTCTGACAGGATGATCTTCTTCCTGCCCTCTCATGCTCAGGTCATTTTTCTGAGGCTCCTCCATCTCTCAGCAAATTCAGGGATCCATACATACAGACACTTTCAAACTCAGGATACTGCTATAGTGCATATAGTCTGTGGGAGTGGAGGGAGAGAGCAATGAAACAGGATCAACAGTAGCTGTAAGATTACTGTCATTTTATTCAAGGTTTGTTTTTCTCTTTTTCTTTTTAAGGGGTATATGTGTGGGGGAGAGGTGAGTAATATAGTCCAGGCTGGCTCAAATTCTAGACCCTCCTGCATCAAGCTCCTAGTAGCCAAGAACAAAGATGTGTGCACCATACCTTGTTTCTGTGAAGCTGTGAATTGAACCAGGGCTTCATACACGCTAGACAGAACTCTACCAACTAAGCTGTATCTGAAGATGATAAAATATAAAACAGTACCAACACCCACAAGAGGAGGGCAATAGGCACATATTTCTGGTGCCTAATGGCACCAGACTGAGAAATGGTAAGTTTCTCAGTCTTGCCATTGTCATCCACACTGGCCACAAAGACAAGAGCTTAGGCATGATGTTTGAAGACACCATGTTAACAGACAGTGTACACTTGTTCAGGAGTTGAAGAGGGTCACAGCACTTTAATTCGAAACTAGCATGAGAGCATACAAAGATCACGTCAAAACAATAAAAGCTAACTATGGGGCTGGAAAGATGGCTCAGCAGCTAAGAGCACTGACCACTCTTCCAGAGGTCCTGAGTTCAATTCCCATCAACCACATGGCGGCTCACAACCATCTGTAATGGGATCTGATGCCCTCTACTGGTGTGTCTGAAGACAACTACAGTGTATGTAAAATAAATAATTAAAAAAAAAAAAGCTAACTATGGTAGCTTACACCTGTAGAACCAAGGAGGCTGAGGCAAGCGACTAACTCCAGAGGGCTAAAGTTATGTTTTAAGTTTAAATTACTTAAGAGAGCTATAAAACAAAATGTCTTAAACCTGTAAGATCCACTTGACCAAGGATAGATAACTTCCTAGAATGCCGAGGGCTGTTCTTCAAGTAGATAACAAGCCAACTGTTTTCACTCCTGTAAACAAGGTTGGTTGCCCCAACTGCACAGGATGTGTGATCAACTGCTTGATCACACATAGGCAGGAGGCACAGAGGCAGGAAGTACATCACAAAGTATGCTTGCTTTGATTGGGCAAGTGCAAGAAGTATGTGGCTGTGTGGGACTTGCCTTTATAGCACTGGGACTAATGTGTAATTCACAGTCATTCTCTGGGAATCCCAGGTGTGGACATGGCTAGTGTCCATCATCCTGGCCAGTACTGAATAAAGCTTGCTTAAATTTTGGCTCAAAAATTGTGGCAGTGGTCTTATTCTTGCCCAGTAGGATTAACACAGCCTAGGCAACATAGTGGGTACCAGGCTAGACAGGGCCACATAGCAAAATTTTTACTCCAGAAAACCATAACATGCAAATAAAACACAAAAAATGAACACAGGCCCCAGTGTGCAGCTCAGCCTTCTCAGTGTGACACACTAGTATATGATAAGTACATTACAAGCATTTTTGTTTTGGTTTTGCACTGCTGAAGATCAAAACCTTGTCTATACTAGGCAGGTATTCTAGTACTGAGTTACATCCTCAGCCCAGGACACCATCACTCTCTGAGCATCTCTTAAAAGCTAGGTGCTAAGCCAGGCCCTTAGGTAAATGACCATCACATCTGAATTCAGCTAAGGATACAGGCCATCTAAGTGAGAGCTAGCTAGGCCTGCTTCGGGCACTGTTTTGTATTTTTGCCAAAACCAGCAATGACAGACAGGGCTGTGATCTGCTATGCTGTTTCCTATACCAGGTTAATGAAGCTGGAAGATGGCTGCTGAGAGCACATGACAATTTCAGGTGCAGTGAAGTCAGTGAAGCTGAGTTCTCCATGACAAATCTCTTTGTGAATGGGGCTGGGCTGAGAAGAATTATGGACAAGTCACAAAGATGTCTTGCTTACTGGTCTGTTGCTGTGTTAGAACACCACGACTGACATAACTTAAAAGAGAAGGAAGGGGGGTTGGCTTATGCTTCCAGAGGGCTGAGTGTTCATCAAGGTAGGAAAGTGCGCCAACACAGCAGGCATGGTCGGATGAGGATGCCGGGAGCTCACACCTCACATGCTGAGCACAGGCACAAAACAGCTAAGTAGAAATGATTCAATCTTTAAATTCTTAAAGTCTTCCCCCAAGGAGATACACTTTCTCTAACAAAGCCACACCTCTTAAACCTACCTGTCTTATTTAGGGTTTTACTGCTGTGAACAGACACCATGACCAAGGCAAGTCTTATAAGAACAACATTTAATTGGGGCTGTCTTATGGTTCAGAGATTCAGTCCAGGCAGACATGGTACAGGCAGAGCTGAGAGTTCTACATCTTCATCTGAAGGCTGCTAGTGGAAAACTGACTTTCAGGCAGCTAGGATAAGGGTCTTAAAGTCCACATTTACAGTGACACACTTCACATTTACATGGCCACACCTTCTAATAGTGCCACTCCTGGGGTTTAACATATACAAACCATCACACTACCCAAATAGCTCTCTACTAACTAGGACCAACTTAAATGCCCAAGACTCTGGGAGACATTTATCATTCAAAGCACCATACAGGGTATTAATGCTTTGCTTTAAGAAGGCAGAAAACAAAATATAAGGATTAGGGATTAGTGCTGTGGGACCATGAAGAACATATAGAATGTTAAGAAAATAAGTTAAAAATTAAGGGGAAGGGGAGACAGTGCTTGTCATGGAAGCATAGATGCCTGAGTTTGAAGCCTCAGCAGCCATGGAAATTCAGGCAAGGGTAGTGTGGGCTTATAATCCCACTACCAAGGAACCAAAGGCAGGGAGATCCATGGGGTTCACTGGCCAATTAGTCTAGCTGAACTGATTTGTAAATATGTCTCTGTGTCAAAAAATTAAGTGACACCTTTAATTCCAGTACGTGTAAGCAGGCAGTTGGGTACCGGTGAGTTCTTGACCAGCCACGGCTATACAGCTATACAGTGAGATACTGTCCCTGTCTCAGGGAGCAAAAAGTTGGGGTGCATTAGGGAAGACATTCAACACTGACTTCTTCTTTATGCAATGCACACTGTGGGGACAGAAGGGTTGCCTTCCCATATCACACTTATTCCAACCAAAGAAGGTACCTGTGGTAAATTGAGTAAGAATGGTACCATGCTGCTGGGCTATGTGGCATAGAACTTTAATCCCAGCATTTGAGCAGCAGAGGCAAATGTATCTCTCAGTTTGAGGCAAGGCTGGTGGAAGAGGGCCAGGGCTACACAGAGAAACTATATTGGGGGAGGAGGAGTTGGGAAGGCAGGAGAGGAGAGGGATGATATGACCAAAAAAAAAAAAAAAAAAAAAAAAAAAAAAAAAGGAGGTGCGGCCTTGTTGAAGGTGTATCACTGAGGGTTGGCTTCAAGGCTTTGAAAACCCAGCCATTTAGGCTCTCTTTCTGCCCAGGGATCAGGATGTAGCTCTTAACTACTGCAAAAGTGCCAGCATGCTCCCTGTCATGATGATAATGGACTAAACCTCTGACGCTGTAAGCAAGCGGCTCCAGATCAAATGCTTTCTTTCATGAAGTTGGAGTGTTCATGGTGTCTCTTCACAACAATAGAATACTGAGTAAGATAGTGGAGTCTTAGAAATATATATACACACACTGAAGTTTAGAGAAGTAGCCTTTGAAGTAATGACAAGACTCCCAGAAGGGTCTATACGTAGTAAGCAGCTGGAGTGGTGAAACTGTAACTGGCAATGAGAATGAGGCTAAAAGCATAGACTTCAGAGCCATGTGCAGAGAAATTAATGTACTATTGAAGTTAATTTCTAAAAACTCAGCCTTCTAGGTTGCTGCACCAGCAAGACAGTAACGCATAGCTAAGGTGACTACTGCCACTCCTGACAGCCTCAGTTTGATCCCTGGGAGAAACCATTCCCCCATGTTGGCCTCTGACACCACTCACGGTCTGTGCCGCTGGCTCTCCTTCCCTTCACCCAATGAAAGCAACGCAAATTAAAAACAGGCCGGTGGCAACGCATGCCTCCAATCCTTTAAGCATTCTGGAGATAGGGCCAGGTGGATTTCTGTGAGTTCAAGGCCAGTCTGCTCTACAAGTATTAGGATAGCCAAGGCCATTCAGAGAAACCCTGTTTCAAAAAACCAAAACAAAAAGGTCAAAACAACTGATATACCTACTTCAATCGAGGAAAAAAAAAACCACCCACAAGATATTAAAGGTATATTTGATAAGTCATTACATAAGGCTGGGCTCAGTAACTGTCTTGTAAAACTTTCTTCTAGGGAGTTAAACCGCTCCCCCCTCAGCAGTTAAGAGCACTGAGGTCCTGGGTTCAAATCCCAGCAACCACAAGGTGGCTCACAACCATCTGTAATGAGATCTGATGCCCTCTTCTGGTGTGTCTGAAGACAGCTACAGTGTACTCATATACATTAAATTAAAAAAAAACAAAAAACCCACTCCTCCTTCTAACAAACAAGAAGCTGCACGGGTCAGGTGTAGTTGCACTATATCCAGGACTGTTGTATAGAGAAAGCCTTCTTGAAAACAAAAGGTGGGCCAGGAGAAGGGGGGGGGGGGCTGGAGAGACAGCTCAGCGGTTGAGAGCACTGACTGCTCTTCCTGAGGTCCTGAGTTCAATTCCCATCAACCACATGGTGGCTCACAACCATCTATAATGGAATCTGATGCCCTCTTCTGGTGTGTCTGAAGACAGCTACAATGTACTCATATACATTAAATAAATCTTTTTTAAAAAAGAAAGAAAACAAATACACAAACAAAAACCCAAATCTTTACAAACTGAGAAACCATGCCTGAAAACAGAACCTAGGTCACATTAGGTTGCCACAGACAAGCAACCCTGGAAACTACCAGAAAGGGACAAGCCTCAGTTCAGGCTCTTCTCTGTTCCTCCTATCTGCATAAACTGGAGTTATTTCCCTAAGTAAGAAGCAGTGCTTTTAGATAAATGACAAAATTTAGTTGTGACACTCGAGTTTGCTTAGGCTTTGGTATACACATCCTGCTGCTGTGGTATTGCATAAAAGGCCTTTTAGAAGCCCCTGCGCCTGAGGATGTTTACAGGAATGTGGCCAGTTGGGGCGGGCAGCTTGGATTGCTGAGAGCTGCTTTTCAACAAAGTCTCCTTAAAAGGCAAGTTGGCTACCTTCCTCTTCGCTTGTCTTTCTTTCACCACATCAGAGGCCCTGAAGAGTTGAGGGGACATGAGCAAGGCTAGGCTTAGGGAAATCTTTCTTCTCCTGTTCATAGGAGATCCTGCTGAACAAACTACACGTTAATTACCTAGTTCAAAACCAATGGGAATATACATCAGAGTGTGCAAAAGTTACAGCTGCCTGGCCCCCAGGAATACAGAGGAACAAAACTCCACAAGTCTGCACAGGAGCTGAGTCATTCTGAATGAACAGTAGGGTCCTCTACTGGAGCCTAAAGAGGCAAACTAGGTCTGATCTCCATGCCCTGCCCTGGAATGGCCACTTGCTGCATAGCAGCTTCTGGTTACTGTTAGGTTCTCAGGAATGATCACCACCAACACAAGGTTAAAGATTAGTATCCTACTTTGGAAGCTGGTTAGAATGACAAAGCATTAGGGCCAAGCAGCAACCATTTCCTGTCCTTCATTGGCTTTTGTCAGTGTCCACCAACTGCTGAAGCAATGTCTGGTGCAGCAGCAGGCTGGCTTTCTTCTCCAGCCTCTCCTGTCTTTCTTTTTAGATTTGTTTTATGTATGTGAGTGCACTGTAGCTGTCTTCAGACACACCAGAAGAGGGCATGACATCCCATTACAGATGGTTGTGAGCCCCCATGTGGTTGCTGGGAATTGAACTCAGCACCTTAGGAAGAGCACTGACTCAGTGCTCTTAACCCCTGAGCCACTTCTTCAGCCCCTCCCTCCTCTGTTTAATGCTGTTAGTCCCCAGCTCTCAGTTTCTGTCCTTAATGGGATGCCTTGAAATTGTGTACATAGTTGCTTTTAGGCTAACTAGCTTTGGAATAGTCAACTTTTGAAGTTCTGATTAAGTTTTTTCATGGTGGTTTGCTATCAGGCTGAGAAAGTGGTAGCTTAGGTCTTTCACACATTTTTCTAGTTACAATTCCACTTTGCTTTAGGGTGGGAGGCTACAGAAACCTGTTTGTGTATGAAACACTGGGGATAATCTGAGTTACATGGACCACAAAAAAGTTTAAAAGAGTAGCCTCTGATAACTTGGGCCTTTCCAAGATATCGGTAAACCATATTTTTTAAAATTTGTGACAGGTCTCATACTGTTAACCCAAGCTAGGATTGAATTTACCAGTTCTGGTGCTATTAGAGGGAGGCAGCACCATGTCTACCTCAATCTGATCCTCCCACCCCTCAAGCCATAGTTAACGTGAAGTATAGTTATTTGAAAATCTGTGAAAGAAAAAAGACTGCTAGGATGCACACAATGTCCCCAATGATGCTTTGCTTTCAAAGAACCTGAGATAAATAAGTCTGTCCATTCCTCTTGAAGGCTGTCTTGTCTGGTCTGGTCCTCACCAATACACTTATTTGGAGGGCTACTTACCACCAGTAGCACTGCTGTTACCTGTTGGCTTGGTCAGTTGCTCATATAGTAAAATCACCACCACTCAGTCAATTAGCAATGTTGTGAGAGCTAAAGTTAGGTTTTAATTACTGTGCCTAAGAGATTGAGGGCTGGAGAGATGTCTAAGCGATTAAGAGTAGTGTCTGCTAACCATCAAGTGATGGCAGTCTCATCTCCTCCTAGTTGTAGATTATAGGCCTTGCCATCTTGACCAACTTTTAAAAAATTATTTTATGTTTATGAGTACACTGTACCTATCTTCAGACACACCAGAAGAGGGCATGAGATCCCATTAAAGATGGTTGTGAGCCAGCATATGGTTGCTGGGAATTGAACTCAGGACCTCTGGAAGAGCAGTCAGTGCTCTTAACTGCTGAGCCTTCTCTCCATCCCCCCACCTTGATCAACTAATTGCAATAAATTTTATTGAGTTTATCAAGTAAGAAACCCTTTAATCTAGGTTTAAAAATGTCTTTGCCAGGCCTTATGGTTCATGTCTTTTATGTACCAGGAAAAGAAGGCAGAGGCAGGTGAATTTGAGGCTAGCCTGGGCAATATAAGAATTCCAGGCCAGGCAGAATTACATAGGAAGATCCTATCCCCCGACCCTGCCACCCCCCCCCAATAATAGTACAATAGCAACAACAAAACAACCACGAGTTGAGGGAAAACACGCAGTTGCTAAGTGCTGTGGACCTAAGCTGGATCTCAGATCTCATATTTTAAAAAATAAACAAATAAATAAGGTGGGCTGGAGAGATGGTTTAGTGGTTAAGAGTTACCTGATGCTCTTCCAAAGGACCCAGGTTAAACAACCAGCATCCACCTGGCAGCTCACAACTGTCTGTAACTTCAGTTCCAGGGGATCTGATACTCTCACATGGACATAACACCAATGTACATTAAAAAATAAATAAAAAGGCATGTATAGCTTATAATCACAAAGCTGAGGTGGAAACAAGTAGGCCCTACAGCCTAATCAATGAGTTCCAGGCCTAGTGAAGATGGATGAAACCTGAACAATGGTATCCTGACCTCTGGCCTCCATGTGCACACATATATATTCAAATAAAACCAATCCAAAATCAGGTATTATGATTAAAATTATACCTAAACTTTGAGGAATATTTTTAAGGTCTATTTCGGATTCAGCCTAAAATAATATTTTTCAATCATCTCTTTACAAAGATATTCGGTGAGCAAAAACCCTCCCTTTGGGGCTGAAGAGAGACTCAGTGGTTAGAGCAATAGCTGCGTTTCCAGAAGACTATCCCAGCTCCTACGTGGCAGGACACAACCATCTGTAACTCCAGTTCAGGGGATCGGTATCATCCTCTGGCTTCTGCAGGCACTGAATGCATGTGGTACAGAGACATCCATGCAGACAAAACACTCATGCATATAAAATAAAAATCTTAACACACATAAAGTAGAAATTTAAAGAATGTCCTCATAAAGATACTCTCCTAACAAAGTATTTAATCAGTATGAGCTTGAAGGACAAATTTGCTCCTGTATCACTCGTATACACCAAGGTGCTGCAGTGATACAGATGAGAAAAAGGAGCTAGGATTCAACAACATGGGCTGGAA
Organism: Rattus rattus; assembly: GCF_011064425.1. Classification (NCBI taxonomy): domain Eukaryota; kingdom Metazoa; phylum Chordata; class Mammalia; order Rodentia; family Muridae; genus Rattus; species Rattus rattus. The sequence goes on along the minus strand of NC_046162.1, from coordinate 8,745,630 downwards.
CATGAACTCAACTGTTAGCTCTTAATGTTCACAATCAAGTTGGGAGGCAGGCCTAGTCTGGGATAACACTAAAAATACTGTCAGAATACAAAAAGTACATACCCATCTCTATGACTACCAAATAAAAATTAAAGTGCCCAGACCAAGTGAGGCAAAGGTCAGGAATGGCAGTAACAACCAATCGTCAGTGAACAGAACAGAATGTTAGTGGAATTCCTGTAGACAGTAAAACCAGCTCTTCCATTAATAAGAGAGAAATCATTTCCAGTCTGTCTATAACTCTGTATTTTTCCAATTCCAGAGAGACTCTTTCGGAGAAGGCCAGAGGTTACTAGGATAAAGGTAACATGCTCCGTTAGACCCTGACTTGTTGTCTGAACAGATTGCCGTAAGCTGTGTTGGCCAAGACAGGGGCAGGCTGAGAAGGGCATAGGCTGAAGCTGTCATCTGCTGTCCTTGTGGCAGACATTCTAGGACCTATTCTGTACTACATGCAGTAGTTGTTCAACAACTCAGAAAGCTATTAAGAAACACAGAACAAATCCTGCCCCCCAAACTACAATACCCCCAACCCAAAAAGCTTACAGGGGTTACCAAGTAACACATACCCTAATAATAGTTGCTTTAAAATATTCATTTTGGTGCTGGGATTATAATTCAGTGGTGGATCAGATGCCAAGAATAACAAAATTCTGTGTGTAATCCCCAGTACCTTACAGATACATCAATTTCAACTCATATTACAAACTCGTGTCCTTCGAAGATTCAGCCATTCCCATGTTTTATTCTCTTAAGGTACCAAAGTACTAGTTTATTAAGAAAACATAGTTTAATGTAGGATATTTTAATAAGAACAACAAAGCCTAAGAAGTCAATAAAAATCACAACTCAAATCCTAACATTTTTACATGCTACCATCTACTATGAAGGTCAATCTCTAACCATAAAGTACACTTGGGCTATAGATTCATCTACTTGGAAGAACATAAATAATTAAGCCTCCTCAGCAGGCTAAGCCACAAACTAAGCATTGGTGAGTGTATGAACCACAAAGTTCCATAGGTAGAAACATTTCTGAAGATTATTTTAAGCTCACCATTTCAGATGCTTGCTAGTATTTCATAACAAAAATTCCATATATGAGGTATTTATACAATTCTGGAATGACAATCAAGAAATACTTTCTGCTAGAGCACCAGTTCTTAGGAAGCAGCAGCATCATACTCTGCAATGAACTGCCTGAGCTCTTTCACACAGCGTTCACTTATTTCATGTAAATTCTGCCTAAGTGCAAACTGAATGGACCTTTCTAACGAAGGGTCTTTTTCAACCAGCATTTTCACCACCATTCCGAAGGTCTCACAGTCTTGGTAGTAGGCTTGTTCAATTTCCTTGGTTTTTGACACTATTGCTTTACGGCGATTGGTTACTTGGTCATCAATGAACTCTGTGTGATCTGTTTTGTTTGACTCGGGTTCTTGTGTCTGATCCATAACTTCAAACTCAGAAATTTGAGGTAAGTCGCTTTCCTCTGCCATCTCTGGCTTTTTGACAGCTTGCTTGCCTGCAGCTTTAGGAAGTCCCTTTTCATCAAACCTTCTGAGTTTGTTTAAAATTTCCGATGAAAGAACTGCTGAAGAACTTTTTGGGTGTGTGTCTCTGGATGTTTTCAAAGACTGACCAGGCCTCTTTTTACCTCCTTCTGGTTTTTCTTCACTGCACCGTTTGTAGGAGGAATGAGCATGCTTGGACTTCCTAAGCTCTGAACCATGGGAAGAATGCAGTTTGCTTTGTTTTGTAGAGTGTCTTCCACTGGATCTAGATCTGCTGTGTGGGGAGGTCTTTCGATCTACACCTGATTTTCTGGAAAAACAAGAAGCCCCTTTATGGGGAGATTGTTGTTTTGAATAATGGGAAGAGGAGGAACATTTTCTTCTATAGTCATCTTTCTTATCCCCGCACGCATGCTGTCGGCTTGCAGAAAGATCATCTCTTGTTTTCCTCAGGCCAGACTCACCACTGGAGGCATTCTGAGGTCCTTCGTCATATGATCTGCTAGACCACATCTTGTCTCTTCTGTACACTGATCTTCAATGGTGACCAAGGAATGGAAGGTGGGGCTAGCCACAAGTTCACCAAGACAATCCCAGCAGTTCTTTGATGGTCACTGAGACACTAGGCTCAAAATGCATCTGCACTCTAGATAAGCTGGACTCTAGGACACTTGGGCTTCAGTGTAAATTGATGGCTCCAGGTTCCAGGATGCTGGCACACAGGCTGCCACAGGAGCAGTTAGAGGTCTGGTTGCATGCGCTGGTGAGTAAAAGTTAAGTATAAACTGTCTTGTATTATTTTCTGTAGGAACAATTGATGGGCACCTTACAACCTCTGAGAGGTTAGTGCACACCTCTTATAGATTTATAAAAATTTAAAAAAGGTGCCAAGAGGATCAATACCTGTCTATACCAATTCTTAAGACAAGTCATTCTGTAAACCTAACCCTCCCCAGGTTGGCCTTATTTCCTCAATTTAACTAAGATCTCTGTCAGAAAGAGGCCCGTTCCCCACCAGAGTAATCCTGTGCTGGTTTTAACAATGAGATTCAGCTGGGAGTAGTGGTGCATACCTTTTAATTCCAGCACTCAGGAGATGGAAACAGGAGGATCTCTGTGAGCTCAAGGCCAGCTTGGCCTACATAGCAAGTTTCAGGATAACCAAAGCAACATAGTGATAACTCTGTCTCAAAAAACAAAAACAATCGAACAAACAAATTAGCAAAATTACTGACTTCCTGACCAATCTTGAGTCATAGAAATGACCTAGTTCTGTATTCTTTTTGCCTAGTAAGCTACCAGAACAATGGTTTTCCACCCTCCTAAAGCTGCAACCCTTTAATACAATTCATGTTTGTGGTGACCTCAACCATAAAATTATTTTGGTTGCTACTTCATAATTATAATTTTGATGTTTATCAATCATTAACGTAAATACCAGATGGTCTTAGGCAACTCCTGCAAGAGCATCATTCAACCCCCAACTTTGTTGAAACTCACAGGCTGAGGACTACTGCACTAGGAGAAAGTAAATCTATCATAGAATCAAGACTTTCCTTTATGTAAACCCATTCACCTTCACTCTCAACCCTGTCAAAAGCAGAATGAATGACATGATTCACAAGTGGCAGGAGATTCCAGGTTCTGCAGACTCTTCCCTGAGCACAGCAGTCCTCTTATGAGTCCCATCTGCCTCTCAAAACAGTAAAATGCACTTGCTGACCTAATTCCTGTACTTTGCACATATTATTCCAGCCACTTTTGTCTCTCCAAATCTGGGACTCCCTGAAGTCAAGTCACAGATTCCTATATCATAGAATAGCTACAAAGTGGGCCTCTAAATATTTGCAGATGAAAATTGAAGCAAACAAACATCTGACTCTTTACTAATGTAACTCTTAATACCTTCAACAGAATGCTGTGGAAACTTCAAAAACTTGAACTAGAATGTCTGAGAATAAGGCAGAAGAGTACATAGTCCTTTGGGATCTGTTCCACGACTTCCCAGAGGTGCCAGAATTTGTGGGTGTGCAAGTCCTTTCTGGGCAAAGGATAGTGTTTACATGTGGCCTATGCACTGTCTCCAATATCCCTCAATCTTCTCTCTAACCCCTCTGGTTTCTGTGTAGTTTTGTTGTCCTGAACTCACAGAGGTCCACGCACCTGTCTCCCTAGTGTGGGGTTTAAGACTTGTGCCAACCACCACCAGGCTCCTTTAGTTATCTCTTATACATGCTTGTTATACAAGCAACCACAGTAAGTCTGACTACAAAGTACACATGATCAAGACACCAGGCAAATAATGCCCAGAGAGCTGGAGAGGCTAAGGATCTGTAAAATAGTAGTAAGCCACCGAAGGGTGTGTGCACCTACACATAGCCTCATTCCTCTGGGTTCATTGTAGTGCTTAGCATGTAGCAAAATCAAACTGCTTTTTGGAATTTCCTGGCTTTTCCTGGCAGGACTGAAGGTAGAACTCAGGACCACTGTACATGATAAACACCATACTACTGAGCCACAGTCTCCAGCCGACAACTGAACTGAATTTTTTCCCTCATCTATGCAATCCATGGATATGGACCTGACTATGTACCCGAAACAGGCTCTTCACAAGATTATCATGAGCCTGGACATTTAGGACTACATGGAGTCTGAATATAAATGCCTATGTCTCAGACTAGGTATGGCTAAAGTGAAACTTAAATAATGCTCACTTCCTATTCTCTTTTTGTGAATGTCTCTTTTTCAGTGTTTGAAAAAGAAGTTTCATCTTCTAGAGCAAAATTCCCATCAAATTGTTCAAAACCTTCTCCACTAAACTGGATCTGATGACTCAAGCCTGTAATCACAGCAGCTGAATGGTGAAGGACTAGGACTTCAAGGTCACCCTTGCCAGCCAGAGAGTGATGCATGAGACCATCTCAAAACAACACTCCCTACTACAACAAAATAAAACAAAATAAAGCAGTTGTGGTTTTATTCAGTGAAGAATATGCATGGTGAAGTAGTAAACTAACTTTTCTAGTGCTGGGAACTGAAGCCAGGACTTTGTTCACTCTAAATATACTCTACTACAGAGGCAGTAGCTTCAGCCCAGTCCACATAATTAAGGCTTTGAATTTGCAATCTTCCTGCCTTGGTCTACCCAATAACTAAAAGCCTGTGCCATCAGGTGTTGGCTTGTTAATGCTGAGACACCATCATGTGTGGCTGCCAAACTGACATTCTCACTTATAGCACAGTCTCTTGAGCCAGAATGATCAAGTTAAATCTTAGCTCAATAAACCACTAGCTGCTTGATCTCAGGTAAGTCATTTACCTTTCTTTATATCACCTATACAATGGGGATAATACCCATTTATCACAACTCAGAACAGTTCCTAGCACACAATAGGTTCCACAAGAACTTCTATTACCAAGATTAGACTCTGTTCATAGATCATGTACACATTTCTGTTCCTTGAGTGTATCTTCATATACTCTTCTTGAAATGACTAAGGTAATGCCATCTTGTTTTGACTGTATTTGTCTTTCCCCTTTCCCCAACCCAATGTCGGTCTTGGCAACCCATTTGAGGTTACATCTAAGATTCTGCCCTGCCAGGAATGAAAGTTTAAGGTTACTCTGATTCTCATCTAACTTTGAAGGTTTGTGTCTTTAGAGGCACAAGCCCATTTTGGTCTTGCCATCAATAAAAAGTACTTAACATTTTTAATTGGCGTAATCAGCATGGTTGTCAATAACTATCTTATATGGATCATCACACTCCTGTCTGTTAAGATTTCTAAGTCAAAAGTATCCACGAACAAGATCCAGATGGTCTTTGATAATTAATTCACTCCAACCCAAGTTAACTGTGTAAGGTTTCTCTGTGTTCCCTAATCTCTTGGACTGTTTGGCAAAGTGCTTGCTGACTGCTCCTATCATTAGCAGTGCATAAGCTGGGCATAATAGGTAGTAACACCTACTATCAGCACTCAGAAAAATCTCTCTTTTGCACCAGTTCAGATTTCTGAGTCATGGGCTGGGAATCAGAAAAGGGAAACTCTAGCCCCAGTGTCACTTCAGAGTTTCATTTTCTTCCTTCTCCATTTCCTGTTACTCAATTCAGAAAGCCAGGAACATCAGAAGTCCAAGAATTATTCTTGGCCAGCCTGGACTACACAAACCCTTTCTCAACAAATAAAACAAACCAAGGCATGGTGGCATTTAACCTCCACAGGCAGGTGGATTTCTGTGCATTCTTGGCCAGCCTGGTCTGAGTTATCGGACAGCCAGGACTACACAGAGAAACCCTGTCACAAAACAAAAACAAAAACAAACAAACAACAACAAAACCACCAACCCCAGGCTCCCCCTCCCCCAAAACCCAAACAAATAAACAAACAAAAAGACCAAAAAACAAAGTTAAGTCTTCAGAGTGAGGCTAACCTGGGGTCCCAATCTGGTCACCCTTTGTTCTTTGAGCCTCGTTTTTTTCCTGTGTATCAGTCCGCACTGATATCAACGCTAAAGAATTGTTGTCAAATTAGATGTCAAACTGCGTCCACAGATAGGTAAAAAGTTTTCTGTTATTAATAGCATTATTAACACTCACATTTTACCAAATGCTGGCTACAGTGTGCTTAGAATTTATAACGCCAGAGGGAAAGGGGAAAAAGTGTGTGTGTGTGTGTGTGTGTGTGTGTGTGTGTGTCTAAACAGCCTCCGAGAGAGTACGGTTTTCCTATCAGGTTTATGGATGATATACCCAGGCATACAACGAGCACTTGGGTCGGGATACATCCAGGCTGTTTATAAAATAGCAGTGACAAAAATAAAACTTCATTGGCACGTGCAGTCCGTACCTAAAGATGAGAGGAAAACTCCTTCGTATTGGCCTCTCCTGGTGTGACGTTGGGGCCACTCCAAGGACGGACCAATGGGATTCCGTGGGGAGGACCCAACGGCGACAGTTGAGAGCATAAGGCTCCCACTTTCTCTTCTCAACCAAAGTTATGGGTGCCCCCCACCTTGCCCAGTTAAAGATCCCCAGTTAGACACATCGTCTCGGTCTTTAAACACACACACGCGCGCGCGCGCTCTCCTTAGCATACGGTTTCTGAGTCTTGACTATGGGAATGAGAAGACAAGCCCCAGTGTCACTTTGGAGTCTGATGTTCCGTTATCCTTATTTCCCATTATGAACCTTCTGCCTTGGGATAGGAAGGTGCCTCGGATCTAGCGGACGTGGCGGGCACCCGTAGCCCCTAAATGAGTGGAAACAAGACCCCCTTCTCTGCCACCCCCCGAGGGGCTCTGACCCAGACCCGGAAGGCGAGGACTAGAGACCCGCGGTGGAATGGCTCTTCGCCTCGGAAGGGAAGGAGAACTGCCAAGCTGGGATCCGCAGTCTTGCCGGTGTGTTCAGGCCAGGGTGAGGAGGCCCGAGGGTCTGGGCCCACCCTGCCAGCGCCGCTCCGGGAGCGGGTTCAGTTCGGTCTCCCGCGCCAAACTCTCATGCCAAGCGCCCTGCCGCCTCATTACCCACCACACACCGTGCCGAAGCTCACCTCGCCACTAGTCCTGGGACCCACTCCGTCACCGCCACCCGCCAGGACCCCGCGGAAGTAGAGGACAAGCGGCAGGCTCCGTTTCCGGAAATAACGTAGGACTGCGGGCCGACTCTGACCAGCTCCCGCAACCATAGAGAAGAGACCGCTTTAGGCTCTTAACCCTGCGCGACCTCCCTGCTGCCTAGAGCGGCTGCTCCAGGGACCCGCGGGCGCATGCACAGCAATGAGACCTGCCCCTTCCTCTTTTCCTTCCGAGCCAAGCAGACGTCATCGCCCGGGAATCGGGAGGTGTTACCTTTCCCTTGTTTAGCTGCATTATTCAGCTATCAGAGTCTCTCACAGTGCCCCGTATGCACCATAATAAATCTTAACTTCACATTTATGCAGGTACCCACAAAACCCTTCTTAAAGCTTCATTTTTAGGGTCGGGATTTGGAATAAAATGACGTTATCTCGTTTACTCTGCAGCTACCCACCTTGATCTGGATCTGTTGAGAACTCAACAGTGCTGTGTTTTCAATCTATGACACTGTGACACCAGGCTAGGCAGGCGGATCTCTTGTGAGTTCGAGGCCAGTCTAGCCTACAGAGTGAATTCCAGGACAGCCAAAGTTACATAGTGAAACTTAAATTTTTTTTTTAAAGTTTCTGTTTCTTAGATCTGATGTAAACTGTTTGCAGGGAGTAGGCAAGATGAGTAGAAGTAAAAGGCTGGGCTGGAGAGATGGCACTGACTGCCTCTCCAAAGGTCCTGAGTTTGATTCCCAGCAACCACATGGTGGTTTATAACCATCTGTAATGGGATCTGATGTCCTCTTCTGGTGTGTCTGAAGACAGCTACAGTATATTCATACAGATAAAATAAATAAATCTGAAGAAGAAGAGGAAGAAGGAGGAGGAGGAGGACGAGGAGGAGGAGGAGGAGGAGGAGGAGGAGGAGGAGGAGGAGGAGGAGGAGGAGGAGGAGGAGGAGGAGGAGGAGGAGGAAGAGGAGAAAAAGTTGTTGAAGGCTGTCTGGCATGGTAGTACTTTAACCCCAGTATTCAGAAGGCAGAGGCAGGCCAGTCTCTGTGATATCAAAGCCAGCCTGGCCTACAAAGTGAGTCCAATACAGCAAGGGCTGTGTTGTACAGAGAAGCTCTGTCTTGAAAAAAAAAAAAGTTCAAGGCCACCCCTTAGGTATGGAGTGAGTTTGAGATCAGCCATCTCTAAATAAATAAATAAATAAATAAATAAGAGCGTTCTTTTCAAATTGGTAACGAGTAAAAATGATCCATGCCAGCAGAATTTACTTTCTAGAGAGTAATCCAATAAAGTATAAACTTTTCCCCCATTGTGGTAGGAGATACATTAACAGAATTTACCATTAGTTTTTTTTTTTCTTATTAAGACACAGCCTTTGTAGTCCAGGTTAGTCCTGAATTCCAAGTTCCTCTCGAATGAACTCCCCAGATGTTTGGATTACAGGTGTGTCCCACCATACTCCTGTTTGCTTGGAGACTAGGTTTCTCTGTGTAGCTGTCCTGGACCTCAAGCTGTAGACCAAGCTGCACTTGAATTCACAGACATCCACATGCCTCTGTGTTTTGAGCAAAAGGTAGGTATACATAGTATTTAGTATAATAAAAGTTATAGATTATTATGCTCAGGTTCATCACACAGGTTTACAATCTCAATTCCTAATTATGGTCCTAAGCCTATTTTCCCAAGACTGCTCACCTGTGTGATATATCTTAGCTGAAGATCAGATCTAGTCTCTAACAGAAGTCTCTGAGAGTCAGGATCCTGGGAGAGACTTTTGAACTGCAGGGCAGGTAGAGGTGTCATCACTCCAGATGTGCAGAGCAGACACACACACACACACAGACAGACACACGGAGAGACAGAATAATTTCCTAAGTTTTGTGACTCTCACTAATACATTCTGTCAAAATAAATAAAGAAGTAAACTGTATATATTCAATGTGTGAGGATTTATTGGAATGACTTACAAGCTGCAGTCCAGCTAACCTAACAATGACTAGCTGGGACCAGGAAGTCGAAAAATCTAGTAGTTGCTCAGTCTCATAAGGCAGGATGTCTCAGTTGGTCATTTGGAAGTAAGTCCTCAATGCCAGTGAAGGAATGGACTTGCTACCAAGGCATGGGCAAGCAGGCAAAGAGTAAGCGCTTCCTTCTTCTATGTTCTTAAATAGGCAGAAGATTGGCCCAGATTAGAGTTGTGTGATCCTACCTCAAGGTCTAGATTAAAGGTGCGTGTGTCCTTGCCCCAAGATCTGGATCAAGGGCTGGAGATGGTGTGATTAAGAGCACTGACTGCTCTTCCAGAAGTCCTGAGTTCAATTCCCAGCAACCACATGGTGGCTCACAACCATCTGTAATGGGATCTGATGTCATCCTCTGGTGTGTCTGAAGACAGTGACAGTGTACTCATATACATAAAATAAATAAGTAAATCTTTAAAAAAAGATCTGGATCAAACATGTATGTCTTCATATCTCAAAGGTCTGGATGAGAAGTGGATTCACTCACTTCAAACCAAGCAGAAAATCTCTCAGGAGTGTGGCCTCCATTTCTGGATTGTAGTTTATTACAGATATAGTCAAGTTGACAATCAAGAATAGCCAACACATGGGGTCTCATTCACTCGTCGGAGGATAAATATTGAAAAGATTACAGCCCCTGTGAACACTTTATCTCTCCTGCAAGCCAGCAGGGGCTGCCCAAGAAAACCCTGAAACTCTCTTTGAGTTGAGCTGAGTGTGGGACTGGAGGATGGCTCAGAGGGCTCAGAGGTTAAGAATACTCGCTGCTTTTGTAGAGTGTGAGGCCACAAAGTAGGCTCCCCCAAATGCTTTTCCTTTTCTGATTACCTAAGAAACCCTGCTTCCCCATCACTCTCTGCTGCAGCAGTTTGCTCTTTATCTCAACAGCAACTATCACATTTCCAAATAACAAGTCTGATTTCTGTCTGGCTTTTTTCCTTCCGCAGCAATGGGACAATCACCATGCTTTCTCATCACAGTATCTCCATCCTACCAAAGTGGCACAGAACCAGAACTCAGTAAATGGGGGTGCGGGGGCAGGGGTATAGAGATGGTTCCATGGGTAAGAGCATTTGCTGCAGAATCAACAAGACTCGCGTACAAATCTCCAGCACCTCTTGTAAACCTAGTGTTGGGAGTCAGAGACTCAAGTTTAGTGATGGGCCCTGTCTCAAGTAAGGTGGAGAATAAGAACAGACCCCGGACGTCTTCCTTTGCTCACCACTAGTGATCACTGACCCCCACATATGCTTCTCCAACACTACTCCACAAATTAAACAAATATTATATATTTGTATTTATAAAATTATTATTATTTTTTAGACACTTTCATTATGTTCCCTAAGCTGGCCTCGAATTTGCAATTCCCCTGCCTCATCCTTCTCAGACCCGGAGTTAGAGACCCAGGGGAGACCAGTCCATTAATCTCTTGATCAACCAGGTTCAGGACAGGAAACTTCTCCAACACGTGGGCCAGGCTTGAGACTTTGATAGCAAAGCCCTTTCCCCTTTCTAGGCAGCTGGGTGGGCCCCGGCCCCTCCCCTGACGTGTCACAGCCTAGACGCAGGCGCAGCGGCGCGCGCTGTTTCCGGAAGTGTCCAGCACGGTCTGTTTCGTGGCGGTCTCGGACACCCCCGCCGCTGCGCTTGCTACGGAACTCTGCGCGTGGACCGGCGTCGGCCTGGGCGGGGCCAAGGTTCCGTCTGCGCCGCGGGATGGAGATAATCCGGAGCAGTGCGTGTCCGCCGCACACCCCCCTTCCCTGTCCCCAAGCCCACCCAGCGTGCTAGGCCCAGACCTCGTGTGCTTGGCGGGGCCCCGGACAAGTCAGTCTTGTCCCGCATTACATCCTCTGAAAACTGGTGCTGCTGGAGGGACTTGCAAAGCGTGCACCCTTGGCATCCATGCTTTTCTCTGCTCACCTGCTCAGGCCTATCCCTTTTCAGTCGTGCGTACTTCGAGGCTTGACTCCTGTTACCTAGTCACCCCTGGAGGAGGTGTCCCCGTGTGGTCCTTACACTTAGAGACTTGTCCGTCTTCTCTGATGCCCCGGGCGCTCCTCCGGACGGTTCTCCCATCTCCCTTTAGTTGGTGGACAGGAAGGCAGGCCTACCTGTTCTGAGCCTCTTCTTGGTTTCTCTGCAGATTTTAAGATTAATCTTCCCAAAGTGTACCAGGCCATAGAGGAGGCTGACTTCTTCGCCATCGATGGGGAGTTTTCAGGTATCACTCCGTTGAAAGCTCTGGGCTTACACCTTTTATAGCTAAGGTTCCTTGCCTCATTTCTCACCGGTCATGGCAAAAGTCTGGGAGAGATGTGGTGGTTTTGTGGTTGGTCAGGGTGTGAGATTTGTGGATAGAGATTATGGTTCTGGTGCTGCTTAAACTAATTTAGATGTATATGGTTAAAAAGCAGAGGTTTAGATTAAGGTCTTTACCATTTGACAAAATACACCTATTCAAGTTTATCGTTTCGAAATTGTGTGTGTGTGTGTGTACAAATAGGTATATGAGTGGCTTGTCTGTGTGTGAGTGGAGGCCAGAGGTTGTTTTGAGGTATCTTCTCACTTTGCTTATGTTTATAATAAGTTTTCAATGCACTTCTTTTGTTGGATCTAGAGTTGGCTATTTTACGTAGATGGCTGGCCAGCAGGCCCCCAGATCTATCTCTCTCACAAGACCCTTGCTGGGGTTACAGGTTACAGCTGTGTTACTGTGTGTTGACATGCTCAGTTTTTATATGGTGAAGGTCCATATTCAGGTCCTCCTGTTTGCATGGCAAGCACTTTACTTTGAGACATTCCTTAGCCCAGTGGTTCCTAAGTGGTTTTGCAGTTTGTTAGCATTAATTACACTCATGTTGCTGTGCAGCCAGTACCCTCCATTTCTGGAATTTTCTTTTTAATCTTAAACAGATACTACTCATGGAATTATTCTATTACTCCCTTTAACCTCTGTCAGCCATTCTTTGATTGTGACCATTCTAGACACATCATGTAAGTGGAAACCTGTTTATTATATGTAAGAACAATGTAGCTGTCTTCAGACACACCAGAAGAGGGAATCAGATCTCATTACAGATGGTTGTGAGTCACCATGTGGTTGCTGGGATTTGAACTTAGGACCTCTGGAAGAGCAGTCAGCACTCTTAACTGCTGAGCCATCTCTCCAGCCCCAAGTGTGTGGTGTTTAAGTGTGTATACACACATGTGCATGAATGGATGCTAGAGTTCAGCCTTGAATGCTTTTCCTCAATCAAACTACTTTTTTGGGACAGTGTCTCACTGATTCCACCAGATTGGCTGGTTGGTCAGTGTGCTCCAGGCATCCACCTATCCCCAGTGTTGCACACAGCTCTTTGCATAGGTCCTGGGGATTCCAGCTCAGGTCCTCATGCTTACACAGCAAGTGCTTTGCTGACTGAGCCATCTTTCCATCCTGTAATTATTATTTCTCTGTGAATGTAGGACTCCAACCTAGGCCCTCTCATGTTCAAGGCAAGCAAACACTTTTACCAATGAACTATACCCACAGCACAAATTAATGTTAATTTTTAAAAAGTGTGATACAGATACTTTGAATTATTTTTAACTAATGGGAATATGATAGGCACTGAATGGAGACTGACATGCTACTTTACACTAGCATTTATTAACGAGGCCACGCTCTATTTTTTATGATCTAGGAATCAGTGATGGACCCTCAGTAACAGCATTAACAAGTGGTTTTGACACCCCAGAAGAGAGATATCAGAAGCTTAAAAAGGCAAGTGGATATTCTCAAAAGTCTTTTTCTTTCTCATGTGAATCCTTCTGCTGTTGAATTATAGAAAGGTGGAATGATTAAATTTACTCTTGCATGTTTTCTAAGTGAGGTGCATCTTTTCAAATCCAGCCAAAAGGTAACATTTTAGTGATGCTTAAAAAAAAAAAAAAAGCAAAAATTATTCTCTGAAAGACATTCTGGGAAAGGGCTATTATTTTTTTTTTTTTTTCATTAATTCGATATGCAGGAAATAGGTATGATGTAGTTGGAAGGATCAGTATTGGCTCAGGACCCCCCCCCCCACTAAGTTCTCAACACAAAGGAGATGTTTGCCGCAGGGAGTAAGAGATCAACATAGGAAACAGAGGACAAGGGAGAAGGGGAAGGGGACAGGGAGATGGGGCAGGAGCATTTGTCCCATAGGATAGAAAAGACACAGACATAGTCCATAGGTAAATGAGGGTCTTTAAAGGGAAAAGGGAGGGTTGGGGATTTAGCTCAGTGGGAGAGCGGTTGCCCGGCAGGCAGAAAGCGCTGGGTTAGCTCCCCAGCTCCGAAAAAAAAAAAAAAAAAAAATCATGTTTAAAGGGAAAGGGAATGGGTTCGGTCCCCAAAAAAAAAAAAAAAAAAAAAAAAAAAAAAAAAAAAAAAAAAAAAAAACCAAAAAAAAAAAAAAAAAAAGGAAAAAGGAAAACACCTGGTGGTTAATTTTAATTGGGCATGTTAATTAAGTGAGCCAAGGGGCTTTTGGTTGCTGCTCAAAACTGATAGCTGAACCTTGATCGTCAGCCAAGGAGGAGGAAGTGGCCAAATAAGGGACTAGACCTTGCTGGCTAGCTTTAGGAGTGTCCATGGTTTTTAGCAAGACAGAGGGAATAGAGAAGGGAAGGCCTGCCAGAGCCAGTTTCCCATCTGGAGGTACCTAGAGTTCTTTCGGTAGTTTTAGTAATTTGGAAATAGGCTTAATGATATGCTCTGGTGATGAAAGACGGGTCTTTTCATTAAGCTGTGACTGGGATCGAGAACTGTGTGCAGATGAATGGGCTGTGGTATAGAGTGAGCACAGTGTTTTCCTTTAGAAGTGTTCTGCCTTAGTCATGCTGAGTGGTCCGGAAGGCCACCAGATTGAGAACACTCGCCCACGTGAGATATGTGGTTCTCCTGTGTCTGATGTTTTATGACCCTTTTCCAGCATTCCATGGACTTCTTGCTGTTTCAGTTTGGCCTCTGTGCTTTTAAGTATGACCACGCCAATTCCAAGTAGGTTGAATTAATGGGTGGTTGGAGTTCCTAAATTGTCTCCTGATGTCTCCCGCTGAGTTTTTTTTCTTTTGTTCTCCCAGGCATGTAACGAAGTCGTTTAACTTCTATGTTTTCCCCAAGCCTTTCAGTAGGTCCTCACCAGATGTCAAGTTTGTTTGCCAGGTTAGTAGTGGGGCTGCATTTTCCCTTTCTGAATTCTTGTTGGGATGGAGTGGAAATGTAGAATTTTTTAGATTTAGCTCTTGGAGCTATGAGCCAGCTACTAGAATGCTCAGCCAGTGTGAATGACACCCTGTGTTTCATTCCCAGCACCAGACAGTGGCACATGCCTGTGATTCATCTTTGAGAAAGGGGGCAACATTAGAATTGAATTAGAAACTGTCCTTTACTACATAGTGAGTTTGAGGGCAGTCTGGACTATATGAGACCCTATCTCAACAACAACAACAACAACAAAACCAAAACAAAACCCTCCCCTGCAAACAAACAAACAAAAAGATTTAGGCTTTGGGTAAATTATCTCACCTCTTTGACCTTCATTTTTAGGTTTTTAAATTAATGACATTGTTGTCTCTATTTCAGAATAAGAGATAGGCTTTTGATAGGTAGATAGAAATTAGATCATGAATTTTATTATTTATTAATAAATACATATTTATAGTTAATAATTATATTTATAACCATAATATTTTATACTATATAGTAACAAGTTATTTGTTAATGAGGTTGAGCGGGGAGCTCGACATTGCAGAGGACCTCACTGGGTACTCCACTGTCTTCCTCTGCGTGGAGTCCTACTTCAGGGCCCACAGATTTCTCCTCCTTACTTCCTTGTTTCTGCTCCTTCCCAAGGACGGAGCTTTATTTCCTGAAAGAGTCATACTTTTTTGTTTGTTTTGTTTATTGTTTTTTGAGACAGGGCTTCTCTGTGTAGCCCTGGCTGTCCTGGAACTCACTCTGTAGACCAGGCTGGCCTCAAACTTACAAACTGCAGCCTTTGCCTCCGAAATGCTGGGTTTCCACCACCACCACCACCACCACCACACTACCTGGGTGAGAGTCTCACGCTTCTCAAGCCTGGATCCTCTCCCTAATTCACTTATAATTCACTTATTCACTAATAAGGTAGAAGACTACATTTTCTTTCTGAGGACAGCAAGAGTAGAGACGCAGGGAGGCTTACTTACCCTTACGTTCTGTGGTAGCCGGCTTGGCAGACCCTGCTCAAATAAAGTTTCCCCTCTGCCTTCTTGATTCTTTGTTGTCAGGGATAAGGAGAGCGAGCATGGTGTATGTTAGAAGAGGGGCTGCCTCTTCTCCCCTGCAGTACTGCAGCCTAGCTTCTCTCCCACAGTAACATGGGTGCATCTCAGTCTTTCCCCATTTTGCCATGAAGGTGGTACTGTAGCTGTGGGACCCCAGAGGACAGAGTCCTGAGCACTTTCCTCCTAAAGTAACAAGACAGGGGCTGAGTAGGTAGCTGAGCAGGGAGAGTGCTTGCCTAGCAGGTAGACGCCATTGGGATTGATCACCAGTACTTATGTAAACTGGACCTGGTGGTACATGCTCACAATCCAGACTTGGGGAGGTAGGGAGGCTGATTAGAAAGTCAGGGTCATCCTTAGCTACACAAGTTTTGAGGCCAGTCTAGGTTATATAAAGCAAAACCCTGTCTCAAAAAACAAAGACAGTAATCAAAATGTACATACTGTTACTTTAAAATAAAGACACAAACCAATAATATAGAGAGATAATTGAATTCTTGGGAGCAAAAGGGAAAAATGAAGGTGATTTTGTTCTTTCAGTCTTGGCTGGCCTGGAACTTGGTAGAATAGGCTGTTCTTGAACTCATAGTATTTTGCTTGACTTCACTTTCTGGGTCTTAGAGTTAAAGGCGTGAGCCATCACACTTGGCTGCTTTTTTAGTTGTTAAAAGAGATTATCTTTTTTAGGCCCTGGGTTCGTCCCCAGCTCCAAAAAAAAAAAAAAAAAGATTATCACTGGGGTTGGGGGATTTTTCAGTGGTAGAGCTTGCCTAAGGCACTGTTAGATCCCCAGCTCCGAAAAATAAAAAAAGTTATCATTTTATTAGAGCTAGGTTGTAGATCCACATCATGTTTATTTTGGTCTTTTAGCTAGTTTTCTTAAGTTATTATGTAAGCTATAGTTGATATTTCCTTTTCTCTTTTTATTTATGTTAATGGTCCTACTATGCCTTTGTGCGTATGCAAGCATATCCCTGGCTGGATGTCTGATTCTTCCTTTCCTGAAGTCAGAATCTAGTTGATTACAAGTTACCTCATTACAGGATACTTACTCAGGGTTCCTAGATGTCCAGTTGGGGGAAGACAGCTCAGTTTGGAAATGTCTTTGGATAGAGTTGTATTTAGAAGTAACAATAGTTATTCTATTATTTATTTATCTGGGGACAAGGCTTCAACTATGTAGCCCTAGATGGCCTGGAACTGTTTCTGCATAGTCTGGCTGGCCTTGAATTGAAGAGACACGCCCTCCCCCTACCTCCCCAGCTCCCAAGGACTGGGATTAAAGGCATGCACTACCACACCCAGCAAGCATAAGAACAATTATTTAAAAGATATCATGTCACAGTGTAGTCCAGGCTGCTCTCCCTTACTATGCAGCCAATTTGTAATTCCCCAGTCTCAGCCTCCTTAGAACTGACACTTAGGGAATGTACTGGAGCAGCTCAGAAGGGCCCCACCCATTATATGAACTGTGACATAGCAACATGTGGGATATTAATCAGGTGCTCCTTAAGGAAGATGATATTCTTGAAAGTAGTCCTGAGATAGAGGCCTCAAATAGAAACTAAAATGCTTTTTTAAATAAATAAATAATTCATTTACTTATCTATCTATTTATTTTTACACTCCAGAGTTTATTCCCCTCTTGGTCCAGCCCCCTAAAATGCTGTTTTTTTAAACTTTTTTTTTTTATTATTGTACTAGTTGCTTTTTTGCTGTGATAATACTGTTACTAGGGCTGGAGAGATCCCCAGAAGTGACGAAGAACACTGCTGCTCTTCCAGAGGACTCAGATTCAATGCTCAGCAGTTGTGAGCTCATGCATGAGTGCACATGCATGTATATGTAGGCGTGTACTTGGGTACACTTATATGTGTAAGGACCATGGAGGTCAGAGGACAACTTGCGACACCATTCTCTTTTTCTACCATGTGGGTCCTAGAGATTGAACTCAGGCCATTGGACTTGTTAGGAAGACCTGCTGAACCATCTTCCTGGCCCAATTCCTGGGCTTTGGTCTGGAAGAGGAAGGAATAGGCAGAGAAAGATGTATGTGGCCTTGGTGTATGAGCTTGTTAATTATATGGATGAGGTGAATATGTCTTTGGGGTTCCCAGTTTTTGAGACAAGGTCACCTGGCCCTAGGCAGGCCTCACAAACGTTGTCCACCTAAGGGTGACCTTGAATTTTTGGTTCTCCTATCTCTGCTTCCCAAGTACTGGTGTGGTAGTCCTGAGCCATTGTACCTGGTTTTATGCAGTGCTAGGGTTGGAACTGCCAGGCAAAGCATGCTAAGCGTGGACTCTACCAACTGAGTTTCCTCAGCCCAGTAGATGGGGTCATTTCTTGACTTTTTTCTTGTTCTCTGTAGTTATTAAGGAATACTTAAGATTGAACAGAGGGTTAGTTGGGTGGGTATGGTTAACCTAGTTTTAATCCCAGCACTTTAGTACTAGTACTTGGAGGCAAAGCCAGGTAGATCTTGTAGTTTGAGGTCAGCCTGGTCTAAATAGGAACTTATGGGCCAGCCAGAGCTACATAGTGAGACCCTGTGTCCAAAACAAAACAAAACCAAAAACCAACCAACCAAACAATGCCCTTCCCCCCAAAGATTTGCATTGCTGTGCATAGAGAGACATACCTGTAATTCTAGGGTCTCATACATGATAGGTAAACACTTTATAAACCAAGCCACCTCCCTGGCCCTAAAGTTATTTGTTGTTGTTGTTTGCTTGTTTTATTTAAAAGTCTAAAAGTGCAGACTCTGGTGAGATGACTTAGGGGTGATATCAATTCAGATCCATAGAACCAATGGAAAATTAGGACATGCCAACCACAATGTGTAATCTCACAGTTACACATTGAGACAGGTGGCTTTGTTGGCTAGTCCATCTGGCTGAAAAGGCTAGGATTCAATGAGAGACCATATCTCAAAAATTAAGGTTGAGAGTAATTGAGAAAAATACTCAGTGTTGACCACAGGCCTCCACATATGGTTGCATGGGTGAGCTGTACATGAGTGTACACCTGTGCACACGTGTGTATACACCTCAAGTGCATAGCCAAGTAGAGAACAGTATGAAGATACAGACATGTATAGGCACATGTACTCTTTTCCACATACTGCTCATATGTGGGCACACACACACACACACACACACACTCACACACACTCACACACACACACTCACACACACACACACTCACACACTCACACACACACACACTCACACACTCCTGTAGAGCTGTGTTGCACAAAGGAGTTAGGTGCTAGAGTCAGAGTAGATTAAAGTTATGTCACAATCGCTCTCAAAGAGTTCTCATCCTTAAATTATATGCGACCTGAGGGCAAAACAATGTACTATTTCCTTGAAAATTAAATGTTTAACACTGAGCTTCTAGGTAAGGTATGGAAGAATGAGCTGTAGGATGCTATACAACCCACGATTGTGTGGTAGAAAGAATATTTTTATGCTTTTTGAATTCTTTTCCCTTCCCCCACCTTCTCTTTTTCTGTGTTTTCTGAGACTTGGTCCCATATAGTTGAGGCTGGTTTCAGAATTACTAAGTAACTAGGATGACCTTAAACTTTTGCTCCTTTTACTAGATGTGTGTCACAAATCTGCTTTTGTCTTTAACAAATGGTAAAATAATTGTATGTATATATTGGGATAAATGTCATTGTGATTTATTTACTAGTAAATGACTGTTTGTGTACCCATTTTACATGACTACACCTGGGGTTATGTGAAATTCCTTGGGGGAGAGGAGTTTCTACTGGGAAAGTTCCAGCAGCCTTGGTTTGGCACTTGGCATACAAAGCACCTATCCATGTCCCTCTCAGTTTGCCCACAGAGGAGTGTTTACATGAACATATGCCTTTAGGAGAGCATAGGAAACCACAGCTGTACTATTGTTCTCTTTCCTCACTTTGAGGAAGGGCTTCAGGATTTGGCTAAACTAATACAGTCTTCAAAATTATGTGCTCAGCTTTGGTCTTTCAGTGTCTTCTGGGTGCAGTGTGTGTTTGCTTAGTCAGGCTGGCTTAGTTAGGGCTTTTGTTTCTGGATCTTGAACATTAAGAATATCCAACTGGTCAGGTCTGGTGGCACAGGCCTCTCATCCCAGCTACTCAGGAAGCTGAGGCAAGGAGGAACAAGAGTTCAATCTGTTAGTGAACTACAGAGTGAGTTCAAAACTGTCCTTGACAACTTAGTGAGACCTTGTCTCAAAACAAAACAAAACAAAATAAAATAAAACCCTCAAAACCCGAAACCTCAAAAGCAGAATGCTGAGGGTACAGCTCCATGGTAGAACACTTACATAAGTGTGTGTGCAGCCCTAGGTTTAACCCCACTTCTCAGAAACAGGAACCCAGGGAGAAGATTGTGAGGGTTAGGATTGCAGCTCATTTGGAAGAGTGCTTGCATAGAGTGAATGAAGCTCTGGAGTCCATCCCTAGCATCCACACACTGGGTATGGTTGTACACAGCTGCACTTTCAGCACCCAGAGGAAGCAGGCGGATGAGGACGTCATGGCTACATGAGGTCCTCTCCGAAAAAAACAACACAAACCAAGATGAGACCAAAGAGGACAATATCCAATTAAGATGTTGGGCCTTCAGGGCTGGTAAGACTTCTAAGTGGGTAAAAGTGTTTGTTCTGAGTTCACTTGAAGGTGAAAGGAGAAAACTAACCCTGTAGTGCCTGCCATTCTACCTCCAACACACACACACACACACACACACACAGTGCCCCCCTGCATTACTAAAGATAAGATTTGTGCCTTTTGTATCCAAGTCAGTGTGGAGGTTGTATGAACATACATAACTTCAGTTTATAGCCTTGAAGTCAGTGTAGTAGCAAGAGGTCAGGGTCTACTCAGTGAATTTTTAACAAATTTTATAACACAAAGAATGTTTTATAAAGTTACTAAGGCGGAAGAACTGTGGTGTTTTAAGTAAACGGATATTCCTGGAAGCTAAGGCTCTGTCTTCTGACTTTAGGCCTGCTTTCTTGTTGGGTTGTCGTGGTTACTCGTCTGCATTCTGTCTCTGCTGCCCTGAGGATTGCTTCAAGCCTCACTGACTTGTGTGTTGTCTATTTCAGAGCTCCAGCATTGACTTTCTGGCAAGCCAAGGATTTGACTTTAATAAAGTATTTTGCAGTGGTAAGACTGTCTCTGTGACTAAATGAACAATCTTGAAAAGACTTTCAAAAAGGAATTGTACCTTTTTTTTGTTTAATTTTTTATTATATATTTCTTTACATACATTTCAAATGTTATTCCCCTTCCCGGTTTCCTGTCCATAAGCTCCCATTCCCTCTCCTCCCCCTCCCCCATATTGGTATTCCCCCTATTCATCCCCTTTGCTGCTCCCCCTCCTGCATATTCCCCTGCACTGGGGGTCCAGCCTTGGCAGGACCAGGGCCTTCCCCTTCCACTGGTGCCCCAACAAGTCTATTCTCTGCTACATATGCAGTTGGAGCCCTGGGTCAGTCCACGTATAGTCTTTCGGTAGTGGTTTAGTCCCTGGAAGATCTGGTTGGTTGGCATTGTTGTTTTTATGCGGTTGCAAGCTCCTTCAACTCTTTCAATACTTGCTCTAATCCCCCCCAAGTAGGTCCTGTTCTCAGTATGGTGGTTTGCTGCTAGCATTGACCTCTGTATTGGACATGCTCTGGATATGTCTCTCAGGAGAGATCTACATCCTGTCCCTTTCAGCATGCATTTTTAGCTTCATCGATCTTATCTAGTTTTGGTGGCTGTATATATATGGGCCATATGTGGGTCAGGCAATGAATGGCCATTCCTTGAGCCGGTGCTCTAAACTTTGCTTCCATATCCCCTCCTATGGATATTTTTTCCCGTTTTAAGAAGGAGTGGGAGCATCCCCATTTTGATCATCCTTCTTCTTGAGCTTCCTGTGGTCTGTGGATTGCATCTTGGGTAATTTGAGCTTTTTGGCTAATAGCCACTTATCAATGAGTGCACACCAAGTGTGTTTTTCTGTGATTGAGTTACCTCACTCAGGGTGATATTTTCTTTTTTTTTTTTTTCTTTTCTATTTTTTGGAGCTGGGGACCGAACCCAGGGCCTTGAGCTTGTTAGGCAAGCTCTCTACCACTGAGCTAAATCCCCAACCCCCAGGATGATATTTTCTAGTTCATTCCATTTGCCTATGAATTTCATGAAGTCATTGTTTTTGATAGCTGAGTAGTACTCCATTGTGTAGATGTACCATATTTTTTTAATCCATTCCTCTCTTGAAGGGTATCTGGGTTCTTTCCAGCTTCTGGCTATTATAAATAAGGCTGCTATGAACATAGTGGAGCATGTGTCTTTGTTGTATGTTGGAGCATCTTTTGGGTGTATGCCCAAGAGTATTATAGCTGGGTCCTCAGGTAGTGGAATGTTCAATTTCCTGAGGAACCTCCAGACTGATTTCCAGAGTGGTTGTACCAGTTTGCAATCCCACCAACAATGGAGGAGTGTTCCTCTTTCTCCACATCCTCGCCAGCATCTGCTGTCACCTCAGTTTTTTATCTTAGCCATTCTAACTGGTGTGAAGTGGAATCTCAGGGTTGTTTTGATTTGCATTTCCCTGATGACTAAAGATGTTGAACATTTCGTTAGGTGCTTTTGGCCATCCGATAATCCTCAGCTGAAAATGTTTTTGTTTAGCTCCATACCCCATTTTTAATAGGGTTATTTGGCTCTGTGGAGTCTAACTTCTTGAGTTCTTTGTATATTTTGGATATTAGCCCTTTATCAGATGTAGGATTGGTAAAGATCTTTTCCCAATCTGTTGGTTGCCGTTTTGTCCTAATGACAGTGTCTTTTGCCTTACTTAGAAGCTTTGCAGTTTTAATGAAGTTCCATTTGTCAATTCTTGATCTTAGAACATGAGCTATAGGTGTTTTGTTCAGGAAATTTTCCCCAGTGCCCATGTGTTCAAGACTCTTCCCCACTTTTTCTTCTATTGGTTTGAGTGTATCTGGTTTGATGTGGAGGTCCTCTATCCACTTGGACTTAAGCTTTGTACATGATGAAAAGAATGGATCAATTTGCGTTCTTCTACATGTTGACCTCCAGTTGAACCAGCACCATTTGTTGAAAATGCTATCTTTCTTCCAGTGGATGGTTTTAGCTCCTTTGTCACAGATCAAGTGACCATAGGTGTGTGGGTTCATTTCTGGGTCTTCAATTCTGTTCCACTGATCTACCTTCCTGTCTCTGTACCAACACCATACAGTTTTTATCACTATTGCTCTGTAATACTGCTTGAAGTCAGGGATGGTGATTCCCCCCAGAAGTTCTTTTATTGTTGAGTATAGTTTTCACTATGCTGGGTTTTTGTTATTCCACAGGAATTTGCAAATTGCTCTTTCTATCCCAATGAGAATTGAGTAGGAATTTTGATGTGGATTGCATTGAATCTGTAGATTGGTTTTGGCAAAATGGCTATCTTTACTATATTAATCCTGCCAATCCATGAGCATGGAAGATCTTTCCATCTTCTGAGATCTTCCTCAACTTCTTTCTTCAGAGACTTGAAGTTCTTGTAATATAGATCTTTCACTTGCTTGGGTTAAAGTCACACCAAGATATTTTATATTATTTGGGACTATTGTGAAGGGTGTCATTTCCTTAATTTCTTTCTCAGCCTCTTTATCCTTTGAGTAGAAGAAGGCTACTGATTTGTTTGATTTAATTTTATACCCCGATACTTTGCTGAAGTTGTTTATCCAGTTAAGTAGTTCTCTGGTGGAACTTTTGGGGTCACTTAAGTATACTATCATATCATCTGCAAATAGTGATATTTTGATTTCTTCTCTTTCAATTTGTATCCCTCTGACCTCCTTTCGCTATCTGATTGCTCCGGCTAGGACTTTGAGAATGATATTGCATTGGCAAGGAGAAAGTGGGCAGCCTTGTCTAGTCCCTGATATTAGTGGGATTGCTTCAAGTTTTGCTCCATTTAGTTTGATGTTAGCTACTGGTTTGCTGTATGTTGCTTTTACTATGTTTAGATATGGGCCTTGAATTCCTGATCTTTCCAGGACTTTTATCATGAAGGAGAGTTGAATTTTGTCAAATGCTTTCTCAGCATCTAATGAAATGACCAGGTGGTTCTTATCTTTGAGTTTGTTTATATAGTGGATGACATTGATGGATTTTTGTATATTAAACCATCCCTGCGGGGCTGGAGAAATGGCTCAGTGGTTAAGAGCACCCAACCGCTCTTCCAGAGGTCATGAGTTCAATTCCCAGCAACCACATGGTGGCTCACAACCATCTGTAAAGAGATCCAATGCCCTCTTCTGGTGTATCTGAAGACAGCTACAGTGTACTTATATATAATAAATAAATAAATCTTTAAAAAAAAAAAAAATCCCTGCATCCCTGGGATGAAGCCTACTTGATCATGGTGGATGATCATTTTGATGTATTCGTGGATATGGTTTGCAAGAATTTTATTGAGTATTTTTGCGTCAATATTCATAAGGGAAATTGGTCTGGTGTTCTCTTTCTTTGCTGGGACTTTGTGTGGTTTCAGTATAAGAGTAATTGTGGCTTCCTAGAAGGAATTTGGTAGTGCTCCATCTCTCTCAATTTTGTGGAATAGTTTGGATAATATTGATATGAGGTCTTCTATGAAGGTCTGATAGAATTCTGCACTGAACCCATCTGGACCTGGGCACTTCTTGGTTGGGAGACTTTTAATAACTGCCTCTATTTCTTTAGGAGTTATGTGGTTGTTTAGATGAAACCTAATTTAACTGATTTAACTTTTGGTACCTGGTACCAAATTTCCTTTTTCCTGATTTAACTTTGGTACCTGGTATCTGTCTAGAAAATTGTCCATTTCCTCCAGATTTTCCAGCTTTTTAAATATAGGCTTTTGTAGTTTTGATTTTTCAAATTTCTTCAGATTCTGTTCTTATGTTTCCCTTTTCATTTCTGATTTTGTTAATTTGGATACACTCTTTGTGACCTCTGGTTAGTCTGGTTTATCTATCTTGATGATTTTCTCAAAGAACCAGCTCCTGGTTTTGTTGATTCTTTGTATAGTCCTTTTCCTTTCTACTTGGTTGATTTCAGCACTGATTTTGATTATTTCCTGCCTTCTATTCCTTTTGGGTTTATTTATTTCTTTTTGTTTTAGAACTTTTAGATGTGCTGTCAAGCTGCTGACATATGCTCTCTCATGTTTCTTTTTGCAGGCACTCAGAGCTATGAGTTTTCCTCTTAGAACCGCTTTCATTGTGTCCCATAAGTTTGGGAATGTTGTATCTTCATTTTCATGAAATTCTAAGAAGTCTTTAATTTCTTTCTTTATTTCTTCCTTGACCAAGTTGTCATTGAGTAGAGCATTGTTCAACTTCCTTGTATACGTGGGCTTTCTGTCATTATCATTGTTATTGAAGACCAGTCTTAGTCCATCTGATGTTAGGATGCATTGGATTATTTCTATCTTCCTGTATCTGTTGAAGCCTGTTTTGTGACCGATTATATGGTCAGTTATATGGAGAAGGTTTCCTGACGTGCTGAGAAGAAGGTGTATTCTTTTGATTTAGGATGGACTTTTCTATAAATATCTGTTAAATCCATTTGGTTCCTAACTTCTGTTAGTTTCTCTATGTCTCTGTTTAATTTCTGTTTCCATGATCTGTCCATTGATGAGAGTGGGGCGTTGAAATCTCCTACTATTACTGTGTGAGGTGCAACGTGTGCTTTGAGCTTTAGTAAGGTTTCTTTTATGAATGTAGGTGCCCTTGCATTTGGAGCATAGATATTTAGGATTGAGAGTTCATCTTGGTGGATTTTTCCTTTGATGAATATGAAGTGTCCTTTCTTATCTTTTTTAATGACTATGGGTTGAAAGTCAATTTTATTTGATATTAGAATGGCAACTCCAGCTTGTTTCTTGGGGCCATTTGCTTGGAAAGTTGTTTTCTAGCCATTTACTCTGAGGTAGTGTCCATCTCTGTCTTCAAAGTGTGTTTCTTGCATGCAGCAAAATGCTGGATCCTCTTTAAGTATCCATTCTGTTAGTCTATGACTTTTTATTGGGGAATTCAGTCCATTGATGTTGAAAGATATTAAGGAATAGTGTTTGTTGTTTCCTGTTATTTTTGTTGTTAGAAGTTGAATTATGTTTGTTTATCTCTCTTTTGGTTTCATTGCAAGGAAATTATATTCCTGCTTTCTGTACAGTGTAGTTTCTCTCTTTGTGTTGGAGTTTTCCATATATTATCCTCTGTAGGGCTGGATTTGTAGAAAGATATTGAATAAATTTGGTTTTGTCATGGAATATCTTGGTTTCTCCATCTATGTTAATTGAGAGTTTTGCTTGATGCAGTAACTTGGGCTGGCATTTGTGTTTCTTAGTGTCTGTATGACATCTGTCCAGGACCTTCTGGCTTTCATAGTCTCTGGTGAGAAGTCTGGTGTAATTCTTATAGGTCTGCCTTTATATGTCACTTGACCTTTTTCCCTTACTGCTTTTAATATTCTCTATTTGTTTTGTGCATTTAGTATTTTAACTATTATGTGACGGGGGGAGTTTCTCTTCTGGTCCAATCTATTTGGAGTTCTGTAGGCTTCTTGTATGTTTATGGGCATCTCTTTCTTTAGGTTAGGGAAGTTTTCTTCTATAATTTTGTTGAATATATTTACTGGACCTTTAAGTTTGGAGTCTTCACTTTCTTCTATACCTATTATTCTTAGGTTTTATCTTCTCATTGTGTCCTGGATTTCCTCTATGTTTTGAGCTAGGAGCTTTTTGCGTTTTGCAATATCTTTGACAGTTTTGTCGATGTTTTCTATGGTATCTTCTGCCCCTGAGATTCTCTCTTCTATCTCTTGTATTCTGTTGGTGATGTTTGTATCTACGGCTCCTTTTCTCTTCCTTAAGTTTTCTGTATCCAGGGTGGTCTCCCTTTGTGCTTTCTTTATTGTTTCTATTTCCATTTTCAATTCCTTTACCTGTTTAGTTGTGTTTTCCTGTAATTATTTCAGGGATTTTTCTGTTTCCTCTCTAAGGGCTTCTACTTGTTTACTTGTGTTTTCTGCATTTCTTTAAGGGTGTTCTTTATGTCTTTCTTAAAGTCCTCCATCATTATCAAAAACTGTGATTTTAAATCTAAATCTTGCTTTTCTGGTGTGTTTGGATTCCAGTATTTTCTTTGGTGGGAGAACTGGGCTCTGATGATGCCAAGTAGTCTTGGTTTCTGGTGCTTAGGTTCCTGTGCTTGCCTCTAGCCATTGGGTTGTCTCTGGTGTTTGCTTGTCTTGCTGTTTCTGAGAGTGACTTGACCCTGCTGTAGGCCTCTGTGTCAGCACTCCTGTAGAACTGTTTCCCTGTTTTCTTTCAGCCTTTTCTGAGAACAGGTTTTCTGACTTCAGGTGTGTCGGCGCTCCTGGAGACTGTTTTCCAGCTCTAGATAAGGGCAGGAATCAAAGGGTCTTGCCTGTCATTGCTGGTGTAGGTCCTTGTACCCCGGGGGCACAGTTGGCACTATGCGATTCTCTCTTGGGTCTGGACTGTGGGTAGAGGGTAGTCTCCTCTGACTTCTCAGGAGTATCCACACTTCTGAGGTTCCAGCTCTCTCCTCCACCGGATTGGGTGCAAGGAGCTGTTTAGCTGGTTCAATTCGGTCCTGAGCGCAGACCAGAACCTCATGTACTGGCAGCTGTCTGTTCCTATATCCTTGTGTCCAGAGGTACTGTGCAGTTTCCCCTTGGACCAGGAATGTGGGCAGAGGTGTGCAGATGTGGCAGTCTGTCCTGTGGTCTCAAGATGTCTGCACTCCTGGATGGTCAGCTCTCTTCTCTTTTTATAAACCTTGATAATTCTGAGCTGAGCAGGAGAAGAGATAGCATTCCCTTGGATGATAGTGAGGCATCTTAATTGTGACTTGATTGAGGCTTGTTCATTCAGTCTGTGTAGGACTTAGTCACCTCTCTTTCCAAATGTGGCAATGTCTTCTAGTTTCTGCCCCTGTGACAGGTGCATGTAATTCTTACAAAGTATACACAGTATATCTTACAATTCAGAGACACCTCATGGGAGAGAGGTGTAGTCTGTGTAGTTGGCATGATTGTAATGGCTCACCTTTGTGGATATGGGACTGAACAGCATGTTGAGGAGAGACATGGCTTCCCCATGTCCCATCCTCATTTCAGAACATGAGGCTTTTTTATCAGGGAGGTGACTATCAACTATTTGTAGAATGGCGGTGTTGGAATGTTGGATAGTAAGACAATGGAATGACTTTCCTTTTCCTTAAAGGTTTGAGAGTGGGGCTGGAGAGATGGCTCAGCGGTTAAGAGCACCCGACTACTCTTCCAGAGGTCCTGAGTTCAAATCCCAGCAACCACATGGTGGCTCACAACCATCTGTAAAGGGATCTGATGTTCTCTTCTGGTGTGTCTGAAGACAGCTACAGTGTACTTATATAATAAATGAATAAATCTAAAAAAAAAAAGGTTTGAGAGTGAAGGTGGCAGGGGGTGGTATGTCAGTGGAAGTGCCCTTGCCATCCTCTGTGAGACTGGGTCTCCACCTTACTATTGCAAAAAGAAAAGAAAAGGGAGGAAAAAAAGTATTTGAGAATTAGAGATGCTAGTGTCTGTCTGCAATCCTAAGTTGGGAATGTGAGGCAGGGATATTGCTAAGTTTAGCGCCAGCCTTGGCTACAGAGCAAGCAGCCTGGAATGACTCTTCCGTTAGGAGTTCTTTGCAGGACTGCATCACAGGCTCCTGACGTCCAGGTGTTTCCCAGGAGCTTGGCCTCTTCATGGCGTTGTTTGTATGCCTAGTATGTCTGTCTCTTTGCTCAGAGTGGCTTTACCATCTAACAGGATGATCAGAGATGCCCAGTTCTGTGTGTTTCTTGAGGAAATCATACTAAGTTGGATTGGTTTTCTTGTCAATTAACTTGAGCATCCAGCGAGGATTCTCTTATGTTTTCCCCTCTCAGGGAGAAAGGTCTCTCCCTTGCTCTGCATATCTTTCTTACTTGTCTTTTGAGTTTTCTTCACAGGAGCCTTTTCTGCTTGTCTGATCAGAAGTTCCTTTTACTGAAGAATAGGTTGTCTTTGCTTGATCCTTTGTGTTCTCATC
This sequence comes from Rattus rattus, assembly GCF_011064425.1. Taxonomy (NCBI): domain Eukaryota; kingdom Metazoa; phylum Chordata; class Mammalia; order Rodentia; family Muridae; genus Rattus; species Rattus rattus. The sequence goes on along the minus strand of NC_046162.1, from coordinate 8,717,050 downwards.
CATAAATGCTCAACAGAGTACCAGTGCCTTTACTGCAATGGTGACTGAATGCATGAGCAAGCATAGTTCACGATCACTTCTTTCTGGGCTGATTTTTTTTTTTTGCAATATAGTTAAAATATGGTCTGTATCGGATAGATTTCTTGTTAGTTAAAAGTTTTGTGTATAACCAGATAAGTGAAGCACTTGGGAGACAGTGAATTTGAGACCAGCCTTCTCTACCTGAGCTCTAGGACAGCCAGGTCTACAAAGTAGGACCTGACTCAAAAGAATGAAAACAAACAGTTTTGTGTAAGGAATGGAGGCTCAGAAGGTGAGAGGTTGCTGCTCTTCTACAGGGCTGGAGTTCAGTTCCCCCACCCATGTGTGGCCGATCACAAATGCCTGTCACTGCAGATCCATGGGATCCAGTTCCCTGTTCTGATCTCTGCAGGTACCTGTACAGAAGACACATTACATACATATAAATAAAAATACATTTTTATTTTCTAATTTATTCTTTTAAAAATTATTTGTAGGAATTCCATATCTGAACCAGGAAGAAGAAAGACAGCTGAGAGAGCAATTTGATGAAAAACGTTCTCAGGCCAATGGGGCCGGAGCTCTGACAAAATGTCCTGTGACAATTCCTGAGGATCAGAAGAAGTTTATTGACCAAGTAATGTAAGTTCCTTAACTAACATGAGAGATGCACTGGGCATGGACTAGGGGCTGTCGTACACTAGCAGCATCTGCAGGGACCTATGCAGATGTGATGTAAGAAGCAGGCTGTAATTGTGGCCTATTGGAGGATGTCTGTCTTTCATCTGTTTTGTGTTTCACATGTCCAGGTATTCACACAAGGCTTTAATTGTGCCATATCTGAATCTGGACAATAACTGCATGTTGTATCACATCTGGACCTGTCCCATGTTACTGGGGGTCTGGGGGAAGGAAGTCTCAGAAGCTGTGCAGATCTGTTTGGACTTACTCTCTGTTACTGGGACGATCTTAGCAGGAGTACAGGTCTTCTGGACCAAAGCTCGCTAGAATGTTCCGTATGTACTTGTTTCTTGCAGTGAAGTTTCTGACAAGCAAATGTACTCTGGGAGGAGTCTCTAGTCTTGTATAGGGTAGCTATCAGCATAATAGCTTTATTAGAAAAGTCAGAATTATATTGCTAGTATTGGTCAATTCTTAATATACTTACAAATTTTGCATGAGTGGTACACACATGTGTATGTGTGGATGTGTGCATGAGGAGGTCAGAGAAGAAGGGGGTTAGATAGCCTGCATCTCTCTTTCTTTTACTTTGGGGCAAGATTTCTTCCTGCACCTGAAGCTTGAATATTTTGGCTAGGCTGACTGTCAGTTTGCCTTAATGATCCTCCTGCCTCTGCACGGCTCCCTGCAAAGGCAATGTGGTTGTGACTGTTTGTTAAGCCATGCCTGGTTTGTGTTGGTGCTCACTCACCCTCATGCTGGTGACTCTTTTTTTGTTTTGTTTTTTTCCTTTTCTCCATCTTTATTAAATTGGTTATTTCTAATTTACATTTCAATTGTTATTGCCTTTCCCGGTTTCCAAGCAAACATCCCCCTAACCTCTTCCCCTCCCCTTCTATATGGGTGTTCCCCTCCCCATCCTCCTCCCCTTACCGTCCTCCCCACAACAATCCTGTTCACTGGGGGTTCAGTCTTGGTAGGACCAAGGGCTTCCCCTTCCACTGGTGCCCCTACTAGGCTATTCATTGCTACCTATGAGGTTGGAGCCCAGGGTCAGTCCATGTTATAGTCTTTGGGTAGTGGCTTAGTCCCTGGAAGTTCTGGTTGGTTGGCCTTGTTGTTCATATGGGGTCTCAAGCCCCTTTAAGCTCTTTCAGTCCTTTCTCTGATTCCTTGAATGGGTGTCCCGTTCTCAGTTCAGTGGTTTGCTGCTAGCATTCACCTATGTATTTGCTGTATTCTGGCTGTGTCTCTCTGGAGAGATCTACATCCGGTTCCTGTCAGCCTGCACTTCTTTGCTTCATCCATTTTATCTAGTTTGGTAACTGTATATGTATGGGCCACATGTGGGGCAGGCTCTGAATGGACGTTCCTTCAGCCTCTGTTCTAAACTTTGCCTCCCTATTCCCTCCTAAGGGTATTCTTGTTCCCCTTTCAAAGAAGGAGTGAAGCCTTCACATTTTGGTCATCCTTCTTGAGTTTCATGTGTTCTGTTCATCTAGGGTAATTCAAGCATGTGGGCTAATATCCACGTATCAATGAATGCATACTATGTGTGTTTTTCTGTGATTGGGTTACCTCACTCAGGATGATATTTTCCAGTTTCATGCATTTGCCCATGAATTTCATAAAGGTCATTGTTTTTGATAGCTGAGTAATATTCCATTGTGTAGATGTACCACATTTTCTGTATCCATTCCTCTGTTGAAGGGCATCTGCGTTCTTTCCAGCTTCTGGCTATTATAAATAAGGCTGCTATGAACATAGTGGAACATGTGTCTTTGTTATATGTTGGAGCATCTTTTGGGTGTATGCCCAAGAGAGGTATAGCTGGGTCCTCAGGTAGCGCAATGTCCAATTTTCTGAGGAACCTCCAGACTGATTTCCAGAATGGTTGTACCAGTTTGCAATCTTACCAACAATGGAGGAGTGTTCCTCTTTCTCCACATCCTCACCAGCATCTGCTGTTGCCGGAGTTTTTGATTTTAGCCATTCTGACTAGTGTGAGGTGGAATCTCAGGGTTGTTTTGATTTGCATTTCCCTTATGACTAAGGATGTTGAACATTTCTTTAGGTGTTTCTCAGCCATTCAGCATTCCTCAGCTGTGAATTCTTTGTTTAGCTCTGAACCCCATTTTTTAATAGGGTTATTTGTCTCCCTGCTGTCTAACTTCGTGAGTGCTTTGTATATTTTGGATATGAGCCCTCTATCAGTTGTAGGATTGGTAAAGATCTTTTCCCAATCTGTTGGTTGCCGTTTTGTCCTAACCACAGTGTCCTTTGCCTTACAGAAGCTTTGTAGTTTTATGAGATCCCATTTGTTGATTCTTGATCTTAGAGCATAAGCCATTGGTGTTTTGTTCAGGAAATTTTCTCCAGTGCCCATGTGTTCAGACTCTTCCCCACTTTTTCTTCTATTAGTTTGAGTGATCTGGTTTGATGTGGAGTTACTTGATCCACTTGGACTTAAGCTTTGTACAGGGTGATAACCATGGACTGATCTGCATTCTTCTACGTGCTGACCTCCAGTTGAACCAGCACCATTTGCTGAAAATGCTATCTTTTTTCCATTGGATGGTTTTGGCTCCTTTGTCAAAAATCAAGTGACCATAGGCATGTGGATTCATTTCTGGGTCTTCAATTCTATTCCACTGATCTACCTGCCTGTCTCTGTACCAATACCATACAGTTTTTTTTTAAATCACTATTGCTCTGTAATACTGCTTGATTTCAGGGATAGTGATTCCCCTGGAAGTCCTTTTATTGTTGAGGATAGTTTTAGCTATCCTGGGTTTTTTGTTAGTCCAGATGAATTTGCAAATTGTTCTGTCTAACTCTCTGAAGAATTGGATTGGTATTTTGATGGGGATTGCATTGAATCTGTAGATCACTTTTGGTAAAATGGCCATTTTTGCTATATTAATCCTGCCAATCCATGAGCATGGGAGATCTTTCCATCTTCTGAGATCTTCTTCAATTTCTTTCTTCAGAGGCTAGAAGATCTTATCATATAGATCTTTCACTTGCTTGGTTAAAGTCACACCGAGGTATTTTATATTATTTGGGACTATTATGGAGAGTGTCATTTCCCTAATGTCTGTCTTGGCTTGTTTCTCTTTTGTGTAGAGGAAGGCTACTGATTTATTTGAGTTAATTTTATACCCAGCCACTTTGCTGAAGGTGTTTATCAGTTTTAGTAGTTCTCTGGTGGAACTTTTGGGATCACTTAAATATACTATCATATCATCTGCAAATAATGATATTTTGACATCTTCCTTTCCAATTTGTATCCCTTTGATCTCCTTTTGTTGTCTGATTGCTCTGGCTAGAAGTTCGAGAACTATATTGAATAGGTAGGGAGAGAGTGGGAAGCCTTGTCTAGTCCCTATGTTGGTGACTCTGAACTAGCCTCTACAACTTTAAAATTGATAAATTGTTTGAGAATTTTTTATAATTTTGCTAGCGTCACCAATAATTTCATTCAAAGGATATGTCAAAATATATCTATTTTCTTTGATTTTGATTATCTTTTTTATTTGTTTAGAATGTGTAGAAAGTGGACCTCTAAGCATAAGAAATATGTTCTTGGGGAGTGCTTGCCTATGATGTACAAAGCTCAGGGTTTGGTCCCCAGCACTGCATGAGTTGGGTATAATGATGCTAGCTATACTTGTGGCACTCAGCATTTGGGAGGCAGAGGCAGGAGTATCAAATGTTCAAGCCATACTCACTACATAGCAAGTTTGATATCATCTTGGGATATATGTGACCGTCTCAAAGGGGGGAAAAAAGGAAAAAATCTACATTGCTTGTGTGTATTCTAAGAATGGAATTCTTGTTCATCTTTGAAAAGTGCTCTGTCACTTGTCACCCCCATACCAGGATTTACATTGCTTTTGAATGTATCTACTGCTGATTATTTTGAGTATAGGTTTTGAGTACAATCACTGTTCTGATCACTTCATCCTTTCAAGGTACTGATGGTCATTGTCTGAATTTTACTCATCAGAGAGAAGATAGAGGGTTTCCTACAGAGAGAAGAGAAGAGGACTCTGGAACTTAACCCATGCACTGGGTCAGTTGGTTTCTTTGTTGTATGCATTCCTTTCTACTGGAGGAGGAATTCTGTTTTTTGATGAATATGGGTTTGGTTTTTTTGTTTGTTTGTTTGTTTATTTTGTTATTTTTTTTGTTTGTTTTTTTTTTGAGATAAGGTTTTCTGTGCGTAACAAGCCCTGGCTATCTTGGACTGGCTTTGTGGACCAGGCTGGCCTTGAGGACCAGGCTGGCCTTGAACTCACAGAGATCCACCTGCCTTTGCCTCTTGAGTGCTGGGATTAAAGGTGTGTGTCACCACACCTGGCTTGTATATAGTCTTTTTACAGCATCCTTATAGTCTTTCTGCCACAGGTACGTTCCTAAGACTTGAATGCTAACTGGGCAGTAATACAGCTGCAATGTTTGTCTTCTGAGACTCAGAATAAACACTTTGTCCTGTCCTTGGATAGAAGAAAGTCACTCTGCAACTTAGACTTTAGGCCATGCCAGGAGCAGGATCATTGGCCTGGAGGAGAACTAAACAGACATAGGCTTCAGAAGAGGACTCACTGTCAGGCCACTTCTGTTCCTTCTCTACAGAGAAAAACACAAATCAGCACACGAGAGAGCCTCTCCGCATCGCATCTTTCCTCCTTTCACTCTGTGGCCGCTTCATGGAGATGTCAGAATGCAAACATCTGCTCTAAACTCTTCATGCAGCTGCAGGAAGCAGTAGTTGATCATAATTCCTACCTATTGTCTAAGAGCAGTAATAACATTAACATTTTGATAAAGACATACGATAAGTCCTTCTACCTCAGAAATGTCTGTGATGATTGTGTGTACCTGTTGTAGTGAGGGCTCTAAATTAAATCTTTCCAACCCATTGATTGGTCACTCAGTCATTAGGGTTCCCTCCTAATAGTCCAAGCTCATTCGTTTTCTTTTGTTCTACAGGTTCCAAAGAAAACTTATTTATCAGACTTTGAGTTGGAAGTAAGTATATGAATTAGATGGAAGCATGCTCTCAAGGACAGGATTTCATAAATGAAGTATAATCTGTGGTCCCATTGCTCTTTTTTTTTTTTTTTTTTTTTTTCTCCATCTTTATTAACTTGGGTATTTTTTTATTTACATTTTGATTGTTATTCCTTTCCGGGCCAACAACCCCTAACCCTCTCCTTCCCCTTCCCCTCCTATATGGGTGTTCCCTCCCCATCCTCCCCCATTACCGCCCTCCCCAACAATCACATTCACTGGGGTTCAGTCTTAGCAGGACTAAGGGCTTCCCCTTCCACTGGTGCTCTTACTAGGCTATTCATTGGTACCTATGAAGTTGGATCCCAGGGTCAGTCCATGTATAGTCTTTGGGTAGTGGCTTAGTCCCTGGAAGCTCTGGTTGGTTGGCATTGTTGTCCCATTGCTCTTTTGACATTTTCAGTTATGGGTTATGTGACCCTATCATGTCCCCAGTCAGTTCTTAAATTGACTACTCATTTAATTAATTTTCTTTTAAAAATTTTTATTTATTTATTTTTTTTAAGATTTATTTATTTATTTTATATATAAGTACACTGTAGCTGTCTTCAGATCCACCAGAAAAGGCCATCAGATCTCATTACAGATGGTTGTGAGCCACCATGTGGTTGCTGGGATTTGAACTCAGGTCCTCTGGGAAGAGCAGTCAGTGCTCTTAACCACTGAGCTATCTCCCAACCCTTAATTAAATTTCTGTTACTATTTTGTAGATGTCTTAAAACATATGTAATTTCTTCTGTTTTTATGTCTTCCTTTCACTTTTCTCTCACTGTCTTTCACACTAAAAACAAAAGAAAAAACTAAAAAGAAAAAAGAAAAAACCTGACAGTGATATGTACATGAATAATTTTCATTTCATTTTTTTATTTCTTTGAGACGGGGTTTCTGTGTAGCTCTGGCTGTCCTGGAAGTTGCCTCCTAGACCAGGCTGGCCTCGAACTCACAGAGATCTGCCTGCCTCTGCCTCCTAAGTTCTGAGAAGGAATAATTTTTAAACAGGACAGGGGAAGACTGTAGGCTGTCTTAACCAACCTCCTCTCTTGTCTTATCCTTACATCTGTCTATGTGCTGTCCACGTCTCTCCTCGGGCTGCTGCAGACATAAGGCAAAGTGAAGCCCTACACCCCCCACCCTTCCTTTTGTACAAGTCTCCACAGACGGTTACCACTTCAGTTACAAAGTAGGCATTTGGAAGTAAGATGACCTCTGTGACAATGGGTTAACTGTATTATAGAATGCCAAGTATTTTAGAAAATTCAAACAAAACTGGTAACGTTGCTGTGCATTTGAGAGAGGTGTTGGAGTAGGCTTATTTTAAAGTCGTTAGTGGTGATTGCCCCAATTTAGTAAAGCTTTACTCTATAGCTTCATGGCAGCTCCTTGAATTCTTTGGGGGTTTTAGCAGTCACTGATGTGAATTCTTCCTTTTTTCATTTAGGTATCCCAAAGGCATTCATGTTGAGACATTAGAGACTGACAAGGTAACTAAGAGTTATTCAGTGCTCACAGTTAACTAACTGTGATTCCCTGAGGTGTTGTTAGGTTTTGCCTTTGCCCTGCTCCCATGAGCTGTGACTTTTGGCAGCCACCTGTCCTCTCTCTCTGAGCCTGATTTTTCTCATTTGCATAGTGGGGCTAAGCATGATGATCTTATGCTAATGTAACTTACAGATTTTAATTTTATGTGTATAAATAAATGGTTTGCCTGTGTGTAGGATGTATGCCTTGTACCCATGGAAGTCAGAAAAGAATTGGAGATGCATGTGTTTGTAGGGCTACCATGTAGGTGTAGGGGACTGAACTCAGGGCTTCTGCAAGAGCAATGAGTGCCCTTAATCACTGAGCCACCTCCCCAACTCTTAACAACTTTGTGATGATTTGGGCCAGGAGTAGTGGCACTTACCTTTAATCCCAAGCACTCAGAAGCAGGTAGATCTCCATGAGTTCCAAGCCAGCCGTGTCTATATAGTGACTTCCAGGACAGTTATGTAGAGACACTCTCTTTCAAACAAAACTGTTACAAATGCCAACCAAATAAGATTATTTAATGGATAAGTGGAAGTGAACTTTTTTCCATTTGTAATATATACATTTATTGTAATTCTGTTTTAATTAAAGATTTATTTTTATTTTATGGGGTTGGGGATTTAGCTCAGTGGTAGAGTGCTTGCCTAGCAAGCGCAAGCCCTGGGTTTGGTCCCCAGCTCCGGAAAAAAAAAAAAAAAGATATTTTTATTTTATGTGCATGAGTGTTTTGCCAGGCACATATGTCTGTGTGCCATATTTGTATAGTGCCCACAGAAGCCAGGAAAGGGCATTAGATTCCCTGGGACTAGAGTTAGAGACAGTTGTTAGCTACCATGTGGTGCTGGGTCCTCTGGGAGAGCAGCCAGTGCCCTTAACTGTTAAAGTAAATATTTAATCTCACTTTTGATCATTCAGCTCCCAGATAAAAGACACAAACCTTTTATATTTATGACAAGCCTTTAAAGCACTAGAGCCAGGCAGATGTTAACCTTCTAAGCAATTAGTTTCTACCTCCCTACCAAATAACCCTGATTTTTAACTTGCCATGTTCCATCTGAACAGCTCTTATTCCAATTGGCCAGCCCTCAGGGCCCTGTTTTCATGACTTACCTACCACATGATGGCTTCTCCTCTTTCCTCCTCAACTCTGTCAGACCCCAAGCCTGGGAATTGAAACCCCACCTACCTCTCTTCTGCCCAGTTATAGGCTGTTGGTATCTTTATTAAACCAATAGTTTTAAATTAAGGAACAAGGTCATATAGCATTATTTGATGTATGTATGAATTCTTTCATCCCTGAGGAAACCAGGGCCAGTATTTAACATTACAGTACGTAGCACCAGGCCACACCTCAACACTTACCTGCCCAGCCATCTCTCCAGCCCCTTCCTTTTCTCTTAAAATTTACACACACACACAAATATATATATATATATATATTTATATATAAACATATAAATATATTTTAATTATATATGTATATAAGTGTACATATTTATATGTACACATAAATATATACAATAAATACATAAATATATAAATGTAAATGTTTAATATATAGTTATATTTAAATACACATATATACATGTGTATATATTTATTTATACGTGTGTGTGTGTGTGTGTGTGTGTGTGTGTGTGTGGTGTCAGTGGGGCCAAGTACAATTCAGGTTGTCAGGTTTGTCACTAAGTGTCTTTATTAGTGAGCCATCTCTTTGGCCCTTGCAGTGTGCTTAATAAATATAAACTATAATTAGTGTGAAAGAGGACTATAATTATTCAAGGTTTTTCCTGTGTTCACAAAATTTGATGCAGGTGCTTTACTTATTAAAAGTAATCACTTAGCATTTTAAAACTGCATTACCTAAGTGCTCTGTTTGAAGTCTTCTTGCATGGTTCATAGCTGATTTCAGCCGATGTTTGTTGGTTTGAGATCTTAAAATACTGGACATGTTGTGGACATGCAGAAGTACAGGGCTTGGGCACCCACTCAGCTTTGGCATCATCTCACAATAGCTTTACTTGTGCTTGCTCGTGCCTTGGCTTATAGTTTTTTGATTGTTTTCGTTGTGCCTCACTGAGATGGTTTCATCATATAGCTGAGGCTGTCCTTTAACTCACCGTGTAGCCTAATACATCAGACTTGCTGTTCCGAGTTATAATCACAGCACTTTGGAGGCTAAGGAGTTAAATGTCTCCAGAGAACTAGGCATTATTTGTCTTTTAGAAGGAAAGACACATAGTTATCAGCAAAGTGGATGAAGAAGAACGCAAAAGGAGAGAACAGGAGAAGTACGCAAAGGAGCAGGTAAGTGCATAAGAAATGATAATGTAATAGAACTAGCTTCTTTCTATATATTTCTGGATCACTGTTGTTGGGTTCATTTAGCCAGCAGATGGCTAATTATCAAAGTTAGTTTTGTTTTTGTTTGTTTTTTAAAGACCAGTATTGCCTTAGACTGTATTTCCTGACTCTCTTGCCTCAGTCTCCCAATTGCCTGATTACAGCCATGTACTACAGTATCCACTTGAAGTTGTTATTTTTATTTATTTATTTTTTTGTAAGTCAACATGATTGACTTGGAAATTACCACACATCCTGTAGGTAGGCATGGTGGTGCATGGTCTAATCCCTGGTTTTGGTCTTAAAAGGTGGAGGTAGGAAGGTTCAAGGTCTGCACACACTTTACAAGATCCTGATTCTGAAAGCAAATAAATAACCCCTGCCCCAGTATATGATGCGATGGGTAAACTGTGACAGCTGTTAATGAACTAATGAGTGCTTTAACCCTTGCTCATTCTACCGGCTAAAACAGAAAAGTATGTAGATTGTTTTACCTTTTTTGTTTTAAAGTTTTATATTGTTTTTAAAGGTTTACTTTCAATTTTTATTGTGTGTGTGTGTGTGTGTGTGTGTGTGTGTGTGTGTGTGTGTGTGTGTGTGCGCGCGTGTAGAGTGATGCTGCACCTGTACAGGTATCATCAGGATCTAGAGGAGGGCATGGAGCCCTTGAAGCTGGAGTTACAGGCAATTGTGAGCTACATAGTGTAGTTGCTGGGGACTGAACTCAGGTCCTCTGGAAGAGTAGCAAGTGCTCTTAACCTCTGAGCCATTTCTCATATTTTGTTGCTTGTTTGTTGTGTGTGTGTGTGTGTGTGTGTGTGTGTGTGTGTGTGTGTGTGTGTGTGACACAGAGGGGGGAAGGAGGGAGAGAGAGAGAGAGTGAGAGTGTGTGTGTGTGTGTGTGTGTGTGTGTGTGTGTGTGTGTGTGTGTGTTGGGGGGAGGAAGGCTCTCTTGTCCAAGGACACACATGTGGAGGTCTGTGCAAAGCTCCTAGGAGTGGTTCTCTTTTAGCCTTCACGGGGTTCTGAGGGGTGCAGATTGTGAGGCCTTTGTGCAAGCACCTTTACTCTCGGAGCCCTCTTGCAACCCTTTCTGTTTTAATTTAGTTCTTTTACTTAGGAGGAACTGAATGATGCTGTAGGATTTTCAAGAGTCATCCATGCGATTGCTAATTCGGTGAGTCATCCACATTTGGTGTTTTTCTAGTTATATGGCTAAGCACAATATTTAAAATGAAGTGTCTTACTGCTACTGCAAATTGCTCTCTTGGTTACCCTTGGAATGTTTACCTAGTCTGGAGGAAGAAGTTAGTAACATGGGCTGTTGCTGTACAATGTACCAAGTCAGAAGTCATCATCATTGAATTATATCCAAATCAGTTTTCAAAAAGTCTCTGTTGCAAAAGTACAAAAATGCACACACAACCATGTGTGTGTCCTTTGACACATGAGCCCCCTCCTCTCTCTCTCTCTCTCTCTCTCTCTGTCTTACACACACACACACACAAACGATGTGAGAAATAAGTGTTAAGTTGATGTGTATATATATGTATGTATATATAATATACATTACATACATACATACATACATACACACACACACACATACATACATCTCCCATGCATACGAAGGCACAGGATCACCCTGCCCTATGATGCCTCTGTATAGCTGCACAAAACTGACTTTCATTAATCTGAATACAAGAACTAGAAGTCAAGGAGCAATTAGAGGAATCCGGAGGGTAATTACAAGTTGACTTCCTCTATAGAACTGTAATTAAATCCCAAAATTCATCTATCATAATCTTAGTAAGCTTTAGACATATGCTGGCTGTTGTTATAAATGTGCTAGAGCATTCTGTGGTCAACATCTTTCCTTGGCCTTCTGAACGGCATCTACCTTTTGCATGGATAAACCAGGGTGCTCTTGTGTGGATAGTAGATTACCTGGGTCTAAGATTTTCTTCTCTGTGGGCAGTTGGGTCTTGGAAGGAGTTGTCTTATCCCTTAGATGCTGCCCGTTGAGACCGTCTCAGAGTTCAAATGCCACTCTGTCAACATGGACAGTGGAGAGGAGGCACACTGTCCTCATTTGAAGACAGCACAGATGACAGAGTCTTATAAAAGAAGATCGTTAGCTACAAAGAACTCTGTTACCCAAGCACAATTGAACTGTACTGAACATAAAATTGTGTCATACTGGGAGGAGAAAGGGGGTGAGTCACTTGAGCAGCTGCTAAGGTCGCAAGGACCCAGAAAAGCAGGTTCTGGCCGCCCTTGGTACTGTGTGGAAACTTAGCCAGCATACTTGAAAAGCAAGGGGGCTTCAGTTTTGATCTTCATTAGCTAGCATAATAGTTCATCTTATTTCCAAAGTTGAGGCATTTGTTCTCCTTATACACAGGAGATGCACGTTTCTATTTGCTTAGCTATGCATACTCAGAAAGAATACAGAAGACATTAATAATACCGTTCAATTCCTGTGGAGCCTAGGAAGGTCTGAGAACTGGGAAAAGAACATTCAGTTTAATAAAAGGATCTAAGTAAAATTGTGTTTCTTAGGATTTAGAAGAAATAGTGAGAAAAAAGTTATGTCTATTAGAAATGAAGTTATTCTAATATTAATTTGTTTGTTTTTGAGATAGGGATTTTCTGTGTAGCCCTGGCTCTCTTGGAACTCACTCTGTAGACCAGGCTGGCCTCAAACTCAGGAATCATTCTGCTTCTGCCTCCCAAGTGCTGGGACTAAAGACATGGCCATCACTGTCCAACTTAATTTTTTATTAATATTGATAAGCTCTATGAAGCCAATAGGCACATGCACACATTTATTTATTTATTTATTTATTTATTTATTTATTTATTTATTATTTACTTGCAGAATTGAAGGTAGAATCTAGTACTTTTTAATTTTTTTTTTATTAAATAAAAATGTATTCATGTGTATGGGTGTTTGGCCTGAATGTGTGTGTGGACTTGGGAGTGCAGCTACTTTCAGAGTGCAGAAGAGTGTCCGATTCCCCTGGAGCTGTTGTAACCTGCCCAATGTGGATACAGGGAACTGAATTTGAGTTCTTTACAAGATTAGTGTGCACTCTTTTTTTTTTTTTTTTTTTTTTTTTAGTTTTTTTTTTTTTTTTTTTTTTTTTTTTTTCTTTTTTTTTTTTTTTTTTTTCCAGAGCTGGGGACTGAACCAAGGGCCTTGCGCTTGCTAGGCAAGCGCTCTACCACTGAGCTAAATCCCCAGCCGCTTAGTGTGCACTCTTAACCACTGAGCTGCCCTCCAACCCCTCTGGGGGGTATTTATACTAATTATCCAGTCAGTACAGGTCTATGTAATATGTTTTATGTATCTAGATGTATTTTGGTGCTACTGAGATTTGACCTTAGGATCTTACAGTTATTAGGTAAAATCTCTTTCAACTCAGCTCCAGCTCCAGCCTCTTTCTCTCTGTCTCTGTCTCTCTGTCCCTGTGTGTGTACACAGACACCTGTGGAGGCTAGAGGACAATCTTTGAGAATCACTTCTCTTCTTCCACTATGTTGGTTCGAGGGATGAAGCCTCAGGCTTCTGATTTCCTACTCACATAAATGTCACAGGAATAGTAAAGAATTTCCGTGCATATCTTGGACAACTGTCCCTGATGCTGACATCCTGAACTGCTGTTCTGTACTTATCAGAACCAGGAAGTGCACATCATTATGATATGGGGAAGTAAACGAAAATCTTAATTTGATTTCAGGGGCTTCTCAGCTAAGTCTTTTATTTTCACAGTTCTGTTCAGGACTGCTTGTAGTTCCTTTTTATCACTTCTTGCTCTTTCTTTGTCTGTATAACTTAATAGTGTTGATGAATTTTCCGTGTTTTTGTTAAATGTCCCTCAGCTGGGATTTGTTGTTTCATGTTTAGAGTCAGAGGGTTCTGTTTTGGGACGAATAACACAGAAGTAGTATTTATCATGTTGACCTCAGTAATGGATTGTTGAGGCACCGTCTACTGCTGCTCTATGCAGTTACTGTTTTTCTTTTATAGGCAGTAAATGCCTTTGGTGAGTAGGCTGTGCTGTTGCACTTTTGTTGTCTCAGTACTTGAGAGGCAGAAGCAGGAAGGTCAGGAGTCGGGAGGCTAATCTAGGCTACCGAGCATGTAGACATATCATAAAAATCAACACCAGACAACCTAGTTTTGTTGTTGGTTTGTGAGACAGAAACATCGCTGTTCCATCCTGTTGCCTCAACTTACCAAGTTCTAGGAGTACAGGTGCCTACCACCATTGCTGGCTATAAACTTGTGTGTGTGTGTGTGTGTGTGTGTGTGTGTGTGTGTGTGTGTGTGTGTGAATGAATGAGTACACTGTAGTTGTCTTCAGACACACCAGAAGAGGGCACCAGATCCCATTACAGATGGTTGTGAGTCACCATGTGGTTGCTGGGATTTGAACTCAGAACCTCTGGAAGAGCAGTTGGTGCTCTAAACCACTGAGCCATCTCTCCAGCCCTATAACCTAGTATTTTTATTACTTATTTTGTTGCTCAATTTGGAATAGTTTTAATTGGTGCTTTTTTAGTTCAGCTCGTATGTCTCCTATCCGATTACTTTAAACATTTACTGGTGTCATGCAGTGTTTCCCCTGGCTTCATTCTGGAAACTGATTTCTTTCTTTCTTTCTTTTTTTTTTTCCTTCTTTTCTTTATTAACTTGAGAATTTCTTATTTACATTTCGAATGTTATTCTTGGCAGGACCAAGGGCTTCCCCTTCCACTGGTGCCCTTACTAGGCTATTCATTGCTACCTTTTAGGTTGGAGCCCGGGGTCAGTCCATGTATAGACTTTGGGTAGTGGCTTAGTCCCTGGAAGCTCTGGTTGTTGGCATTGTTCTTCATACGGGGTCTCCAGCCCCTTCATGCTCTTCCAGTCCTTTCTCTGATTCCTTCAACGGGGGTCCCGTTCTCAGTTCAGTGGATTGCTGCTGGCATTTGCCAAGACTGAACCCCCAGTGAACGTGATTGTTGGGGGGAGGTCAGTAATGTGGGGAGGGGAACACCCATATAGAAGGGGAGGAGAAGGGTTAGGGAATGTTGGCTCGAAACCGGAAGGGGAATAATAATCGAAATGTAAATAAGAAATACTGAAGTTAATAAAGATTAAAAAAAAAAAAAAAAAAAAAAAAAAGCAGGCTGAGCAAGCCATGGGGAACATGTCAGTAAGCAACACCCTCCATAGCCTCTGTTTCAGCCCCTGCCTCCAGGTTCCTGTCCTGTCTGCGTTACTATCCCAACTTCCTCTGTTGATGAACAGCAATGTGAACACGTAAACCAAATAAACCCTTTCCTCCCTTAATTGCTTTGTATTTATAATGCTTATCAAAGCAGTAGAAACCCTAAGACAATGTTTATGTTAAAAATGGAGTCATCTAGCCAGGGCTACACAGTGAGCTCTAGCTCAGCCCACGCTACAGAGAGAGACCCCTATGTCGAATAAAACATAACACCCATCTTAACCCACTATTGTGAGAAAAACAAACAAACAAAATTTGAAAGCAGAGCTGGACGTGGTGGCACAGGCCTAATCTCAACACTGGTGGAACAGAAGCACAGAAGCATAAGATTAGTAGTTACAGGTTATCCTCAGCTACATAGGTGTTCAAGGCTAACCTGGGCTTCATCAGGTCTAATCTCAGTTCCTACTCTAACTCCCAAAACTGAAACTACAACATCTTCTCTCTGTTCCCCGAGGAATCATAAGGCTGGGCAATCTAAGGTGATATTGTATATTAGTAGGTAATTTTTTAAAATTTTATAAATTTAATAAAGAATTTTATTTTTCGTAGCTACTAAAATGGAGTAATTTATTGTACATGTATGATTGAAAAGCAATGACAGTCATCAAAATGGCTCGATGGGTAAAGGTGCTTGCTACTGGTGACTTAGTCTGATTTCCTAAATCCATGTAAAGGTGAAAGGAGGGACATAGTCCACAAAGTTGTAACCCGGTCTCCTCCACAGGCATTCTGTAGCTTGTGTATCTGTCACCTTGGCCACCTGCTCCAATATATGCATGCATATGTGAGTGCTCAAGTGCACACACACACAGACTAGTAATAATAACTTTTTAAAAGAACAATGGTGTGCCATTGCACATAGATGATGTAGGAAATGAAAATGTATTGAGTTTAGCAACATTAAATCTCTAAAATATGTAGGTTTTAAAGATGTTTTAAGAGTCTTAAAGGTATATATTTGAAGTCAAAGTTCTTAGGATTTCAGATTTTATTGTTTACAAGTGCTTCAGTCAAACTACTTCTAGCCAGGCACGTTGTTCTCTGTAATCTCAGTTTCTCAGAGAGACTGAGGCAGGAGGATTGCTGTAGCTCAGAAGTTCAGGGGCAACCTGGACAGTATAGCAAGACTTGTCTAAAAACCAAAACCAACAACAAGAAACTACATCAAAATTTTGAAAATAACAAGATTTATAAAAATGTGAAAAATGGAAAAAAATCACAAAGAATGGGCACAGTGGCTGTGCACCTATAATCCCAGCGCTTGAGAAGCTGAGGCAGGAAGAGCATGAGGCCTATGTGGGTTACCTAGGTAGGGAGCAGCAGGCTCGCCTGACTGTGTTGTGACTCCGTCTCATCTGAAGCATCCTTCTAATTTGCAAGCCCTGAAGCAACTCTGACATGCTTTTCCTAACCGTCTTTCCCCAGGGGAAGCTGGTTGTTGGACACAACATGCTCTTGGATGTCATGCACACTATTCACCAGTTCTACTGCCCTCTGCCTGTGGTAAGTGGCTGCAGTGTCAAAACCCACCTGCTTTTTCTGTGAGTGCTCACTCTCCGGCTGGGCTGTGATTCCTCATTTCTCCTCATTTCCTTGTATGCAGGATGTTCCTAGGAAGACCTTACATGGATTTCTTTTATTATTTTTATTATTTTGTGTGTATGGTGAGTGTTTTGCCTGCACGTATGTGGGCATGCTTGGTTACCCAAGCAGCTTCAGAAGAAGGTACTCTAGAGTGACAGAAGTTCTGAGCTGTGAGTTGGATGCTGGGTCTTCTGAAAGAGCAGCATGTGCTATTCATCAGTGAACTCAGACATCAACTTTAAATTCACTTTTTAGGGACCTAGGAAGATAGTTTGAAAGTACTCTGAGCTGCTGAGCTGGCTTTGCTGTTTGATAGGATATATACATCAATATGTTAAGGAGTTGACAGCTGTCAGCTATTGCCAGAGCAAGTCAATGCTGGTAGGTTTGTTCATTAACTGCTGCACACAGGATAGGCCACAGGCATCTCCAAAATTAGACTTGGGAGAGCCAGCAGGAACACAGTGCCACTTGATTTTGCTATTGCCGAGACCTTGAGGCTCCCTGGGGACCATGGTGGCATTTCTGTACCTGGAGCCAGGTCATCTGAGTCATTATCGTATGGTTTTTTGCCCCTGTATTGGCTTTTTCCCCTTGTTCCATAACTGCTGTGGCTCTGTCTCTTGTCCCCATAACTCTGCTGTCCACCCTCCTTCATTTTTCTGTCCTTCAAAAACCTCCCTCTCTGCCATGACTTAAGCCACAAATACCATAGGTACTCCAACATCCATCCCTAGCTCTGGTCTCTCTCAATTCCAGGTGTACATTTCATGCTAGACTCTAGCTCACAGACTAAGGCATTTTTAAGATTTATGTATCTCAAAGGAGATTTAAAAGTTTGGCACCTCCCCCTCCTCCCTTTTCCTTCTTTCATTGTCTTCAAACCAATTCTTTTTTCTATTTCTATTACTCTGATTTCCCATCTGCAGTCCTGTGTTTCACGTCAGCCCTGAGTTCTGCTATCCAGTGGATGATCCTGAAGATGTTTCATACCTGAGATCTTATCTGTGTCTCTTTCAAGTAGCCGTCCTTCTCTGCTGCAGTTCAGCCTGGATTCGAGTCCTTTTTTCCCATTTAACATTCAGTTTGTCTTTTATACTACATATTGGCAACGTTTTTATAAAACACCAAAAAACCTAGTTTTCTAGGCTGTACAATGCTGGGACAACTCTCTAGTCTGCCATTATAACCCTGAGACTGCTGTATTGGATAATACCTGATTTAAGGGGGAAATGAGGTGGTGACCGTCAGTGTCCAGCGTCATCACGTTAAGGTATGAATGGGGAGGCATGGAGTTGGCAGAACGCATAAACACAGGAATCTTCTCTTTAGGTCAAACAGGTTTTCTTATTTTTTAGAGGGAAAAGCATGCGCACGCGTGTACACACACATTTGGCGAATGAAGAATCTGGTGGCCCTAAGAACTTTATTCTTTCTCTCATAGCTTATATATTCTAGCAAAATCTTTCAAGCAATATAAAAATTACAATGTGGTTATATTACTGGCAGGCTGCAATTTGCAGTTATAACCAAAGGATCATTGACTTTTGTTATTGATCTTTAAAAGTAATCTTATAAAACATAAAAGAGTCATAAATCTAAATTTTTATACATTAAAAAATATCAGTCATTTTTATTTTAAATCCTCAAGGTGAACACCTACTCAGTAACAGTTGTTTATTAAATTATATCAGGAAGCTTAGGGAAAAAATGGGTACAGAAATCAATCATCTCTTTGATCACAGAGAGGCTCACTGGCCAGTGCTAGTGGTGCTGCCACTCTTCTTGTTCCCTGACTTCAAAAATCCTTTGTTTAATTATCAAAAGTGTGCCTTTCTGACCTGTAAGTTGTTCCCTTAGATTTTTTTTGTCAAAGCCACTAACAAAAGCATCTTAACATAACTTTAGAGAGTCTGCATCTCTCAGTTCTTTCTGAAGGTGGTTGAATCACTAATCTGTAGCAGCAGTGCTGGAAAAAGATCAGTCACTGTTATAAGTGCCAATGACATTCTCCGCTGAGGGGAGAAGCCCCCTTAAAGTTTACCTACAACTCATAGATTATGAGGATGTCATGACTGTGAGGGCAACAAGCTGAGAGAAACTCCACAGCAGCATGAAGACCTCAAGACACAGTCTTCTGGGCTCTGCCTCTTTTTTTTTTTTTTTTTTTTTTTTTTTTTTTTTTTTTTTTTTTTTGAGCTGGGGACCGAACCCAGGGCCTTGCGCTTGCTAGGCAAGCGCTCTACCACTGAGCTAAATCCCCAACCCTGGGCTCTGCCTCTTTGAGGCATTTCCATCGTGGTTGTGCTAATGGCTGGGCCACAGTCTATGAGTTCAAAAGCTGTTTTGTTGTTCTTCCTCCACAACCCTGAACAGGTGACCAGATTTGGGTTGTGTGGCTGTAGTTTGCTAATCCATGAGTATTAGGGTTCTAGAGGAACAGAATTGATAGAATGAATACGAGCGTGCACACACACATACAAACACACACACACACACACACACACACACACACACACACACACACACACACAGTTTGTCTATCACAGTTAGACAAACCATGGCTGTCTATGAGTGTAAAGTTCAAGAACCCTGTAGCTGTTCAGTCCAAGAGGCTGCACGTCTCAGCTGGTCGTTAGTACATGCCGGAATCCTTAAGAAGTAGGCTCTAATGCCAGTGAAGGAACGAACTTGAGCCAGTAATAGCAAGAGTAGCAGGCAAAGAGAATGGTGTCCTCCTTCCATGTCCTTTATGTGGGTTGCCAACAGAAGGCATGGTCCAGATTTAAGGTGGAAAAGTCAAGATTGAAGGTTTGTCTTCTCACCTCAAAAATTCAGATTAGAAGTGGGTTGTCCCACTTAGATGACTTAATTTAAAAAAAGGTCAGGTGTGCCCAGCTATTTGGATTTTATAATTCCAGATGTAGTCAAGTTAACCAATGGCTATCACACTTTATTTATTTTATGTTCTTTAAAAAAAACTTATTTTAGGGCAGGTTAGGTGTCTCAGTGATTAAGTGCACTTGCTGCCTTTTCAGAGGGCCTGGGTTTTGCTCCAGCCTTTAACTCCAGCTCCAAGGGATCTGATGCCCTCAGGCCTCCAAGGGCACTTGCAAAAATGTAGAGCTCATGAACTCACCCATATACACTTTAAAAAAATTATTTTTATTTGTGTATGTATTTAACAAATGAGTGTCTTCTGACTACTGCTTTTATAATCCTCTGAATGTGGCTCTTTTCACATCACTGACCCTGCTTAAGATTCCCAGGAAATCCACATTCTTTGTTGCTGCATCTAGCTGACCCTTTGGAGTTGGGTCTGTCAGATTGTATCTGATTGCTTATATTCCCCAGCCTCTACTAGGTCCATGCTAGGCAGGCTGATATGTGCTCTGGCAGGCCTGTTGCTTGTTCCATGTTCTCAGTCTACATCTCCACTTACCCTTTCCTGCCATGCAGCTCTTCTCTGCTTGCTGCCTTGCTGGAACCCTCAGTGACTGATTCCCCAGGGCTTTAGGGCTTCCTGATGCCTAAGTTTTGCTCTGTACTGTATGGCACAGCCCCTTCTTTTAGGTGCTAGATCTGAGGAGGATTGACTTAACCTTGTGTGTGAGTGCTCAGAAAATATGAACTTGAGGCTAGTTCAATTCAAATTCTACCAGTGTCTTAGTCAGGGTTTCTATTCCTGCACAAACATCATGACCAAGAAGCAAATTGGGTTTATACCTCCATATTGCTGTTCATCACCAAAGGAAGTCAGGACAGGAACTCACACAGGGCAGGAACCTGGAGGCAAGAACTGATGCAGAGGCCATGGAGGGGTGCTGCTTACTGGCTTGCTCAGCTTGCTTTCTTTTAGAACCCAGGACCACCAGCCTACAATGGGCCCACTTCCCTTGATCACCAATTGAGAAAATGCCTCACAGCTGGATCTCATGGAACATTTCCTCAAGGGAGCGCCTTTCTCTGTGATAACCCAGCTTGTGTTGAGCTGACACCAAACCTGCCAGTACAACCAGAAAGCAGGTGATTGCAGTTTTATCTCACCAAGGTACCTGAGGTGATTTAGCATGTGTACACAAATGCACACACACCTTTTCATCCCCTGCATTATCAGAAGAATAGTGTTCTTTTATTTAGCTGTGGAAAAAATGACAAGAATAGCAGACAATCTATTGAAGATGGTAGAATAGTTATATTTTCTGCCACCATATTTAAGTTAAAAAACATTAATTTTATTTTTGTGTGGGTGTTGTCTTAGGGACCAAAAAGCAAGTTGTGGTTAAAAGGGTATATTTGGCTTATACTTCCATATCAATGCTCATCATGGAAGGAAGTCAGGATAGGAATTCAAATGAGGCAGGAACCTGAAGGCAGGAGCTGATGTAGAGGCCATCGATGCTGGATGGACACTGCTTATGGACTTGCTCAACATGACTTGCTCAGCCTACTTTCTTATAATGAACCCAGGACCACCAGCCCAGGCATGGAACCACAATGGGGATGGGCCCTCCTCCATCAGTAACAAATTAAGGAAATGAACTACAAGTGGAACTTATGGGGGTACTTTCTCAATTGAGGCTCCCTCCTGTCAGGTAATTCTAGTGTGTATGACAAGCTGACACAAGACTAGACAGCACAATCTTGCCTGTTGTGTTGCTGTGAAGAGACTATGACCAGAACATCTCTTAGAAGATAAAGTATTTAATTTGGGGCTTGCTAAGAGTTCTAGAGGGTGAGTAGGAAACAGGCATGGCCTTGGAGCAATAGCTGAAAGCTTTGCATTCTGATCTGTAGGCAGCAGGGAGAGGGGCGGGGCTGGAATGGGCTTTTGCAACCCCAAATTCCAGTAACAGACCTTTCCCAACAAGGCTTTACCTAATCCTTCCCAAATAGTTATGCTACCTGTGGACCAAGCTTTCAAACTTATGAGCCTGTGGGGTTATTCTAATTCCAACCACTACGCCTGTTTACATGTCTGTGTAACACTTGAATGCCTGTACCAATGGAAGCCAGAAGAGTGCTCGGGTCCCCTGGGACTAGAGTTACACAGTTCAGAGCTGCCATGTGGTCCTGGGAATTGAACCCCAGTCTTCTGGAAGAGCAGCCAGTGCTCTTAACTGAACCATCTCTCCAGCAACTGGCACAGTATTTTAAATATGTAAATGTAAAGCTGGTTGTAGCTTATCTCTAATTCAGAATTCCTACATGATGGAAGGTGGAGACAGAAGAATCCTTGGAAGCTTATGGGTGAGGTAGCCTAGCACACAGTGAACAAGACACCCTAGCTCAGACATGTTGGAAGGAGAAGTCAGACCTTAGACATTGTCTTTGGAGTTTCACACATGCACTACGGCAGGCTTATGCTCAATATGTATATACGAACTATGCGCACAGATCTACCAAGATGAAAATAAAAGAAAGAAACCATATCTTGTTGTTTAGCAGAGACTTTCTTACTCGACTTACCCACTCCTTGAGCATGACCTTATAGGCATTAGTCCAGTATTCTTTGTTGGGCCTGGAGGTGGCCATAATTCTACTCTTCTCTTTTTTTTTTTTTTTAATAAAACTTTGGTGGCGTTGAAAGGTCCACAGCAGACATCAGGGCACTTCCGTGTGACTTAGCCTTAGCCCCTTGTTCATGTCTTGTCCATTGAGTCAATTGCAGTCTTTGCTGTGTATTTAGTTTACAGGCTGGGAAAGCTACTTGCAAATGGCAGCTTGCTGTGAACCATGAATAACTTTAAACAGAATGGTGGTTTACTAAGGGTCAGGAGGGTCAGCCCAGGCTAGCATGACAATTACATATGTAAATGGGCTAATTCAAAGTTAAAGTGCTATCTAAATTTCTGCTCTAGAATTCCTCCTCAAAACTTGTTTGTTAAAAGTAACTTTTATTCGACTAATTTAGGTGTACTCTCAGAGGCTTAATGCCTCAGGCCGCTAACGGAGGCCTAGTCCAAGCACTCTTACCTAGACCTAGAATGTTTTCAGCCTCTGAGATTTACTGCTAAGTAAGCTCACCCTTTCTAGTTCTTTCTGAACTCTGTCTGACGGGTTCAACTCAGCTGTTCTGCCTCAAACTCCTCTCCAAGCTGACTGCTTCAATCTGGCTTCTCTCCTGGCCTCTCCTGAATTGCTTGTTTGATCTCAAACTAACTCTGGCCGTCTGTTCCATCTGCTGGCTCAGTCTGTCTTCACCTGTGCCTCCGTATTCTCTCTCTGCAGCTGTCTCTCTATAACTGTCATAGTAAAACTGCCTTCTTTCTTTGCACTGTCCCTTAAATAACTTCCTTCCCCCTCCCCCTCTCTCTGCTCTTGAGAGTTGGGCAGATCCTATTCTGTCGAATCTTTCTCTGATTCATCATGCTGTCTGCCACTCAATTAGACATCACTTTCAAACATGGATGCTTCTATAAACTAATAAGGTGTATACTAAAGGTGTGTCTGTGTTCCAGCCAGAAGGAGGATTAAAGGTGTGAGCTAAGGACTGAGCCACACCACAACTAGAAACAGGTTTTCCCAGTAAACAACACAGTCTTGGTTCACAGTGTGATTTCATATCCTCCAACAGCTGTTACTGACATGTTCGAAATTTACTGAGTACTTAGGCATGTTCCAAGGTCTGTGTTTTTATGGCCATTTTAACTAACAGCCAGAGATAGGCTCAGATTTAAGCTGCTTTACAGTGTGTTTGTTCCCACATCAGCCACTTACTGTAGTTCTGCCATTTAGTGTCACTATTAGCATAAGTCAGCTATCACTGAACTCCTGGGTGCAGTCACTCAGGTCAGCAGCAGGACTTTACATGTGAGGAACCACTTTCTCAGTAGTTCAGCTGCAGAATCTTTAGGTTATGATTTACTTATCTATGTCACATAGTTCTGAGGGAATAAGAACTGGGAGATATTCCTAAATTCACTATTTATTTAATTTTCATTACATTAAAACCTTTAATTCTGTGAATTGTCTGTGTGTTATGTGTATTGCCAAGGTGAACCTGTGGAGGTCAGAGTACATCTGTGGGAGGTGGCTCTCTCTTCCTAGGTGGCTGTCATTGATCAGGAGGTCCGAATAGGGCATCCGGTGCCTGGAACTAGATATGGGTGGTTTCGCACCAGCATGTGGGTGCTGGGGAGCTAACCTGGGTCATCTGCAAGAGCAAAAGCACTCTTAGCTTTGGAGTCATCCCTCTAGCTCCTAAGAAATATTTCTTAATTACATGTGGATCTTACCATTTAGCTTGAGGCCCATGTGAATCATGACAGTTAATATTTGAGGGAATAGCTGAGAACTGGAGCTGCTCTCGTATGTTTCTAGCAGTACTGCGGGCTGCTAGGAAAACAGTAACAGGTTGTTTTCTTGCTTTTCAGGACCTGAATGAGTTTAAGGAGATGACAACATGTGTCTTCCCCAGGTGAGCCTTCTGTAAGAGCCCTGACATTTAAGACACTCAATGAGGCACAAGTAGTAAGTTGTCCAAGCTGGGAAGGGATTTAATGGACTGCATATCTCCAGCTTGGCCATAGTTGACTGTTTAAATTTATGAGTAATTTGACCATCCTATTAAAGATCAGATTCTAACTTAGAGTGAAAGTAGAAAGAAGTTGACGGCTCCCCTTTTTCTCTCCTGCATCTTGCTTTCTTAAGGACTGGTGAAGGGTCCTCTTCTGGCCATTCACACATGGGGGATATACCCCTTTAATTGTTGATGTGTCTTAACTGACTGTGCTGTCTCCTCAGTTAAGAACTCTGTGGCGGGCTGGAGAGATGGTTCAATGGTTAAGAGCACTGACTGCTTTCCAGAGGTCCTGAGTTCAAATCCCAGCAACCACATGGGATCACAGCCATCTGTAATGAGACCTGATGCCATCTTCTGGTGTGTCTGAAAACAACTACAGTGTCGTTATATGGAATAAATAAATAAATCTTAAAAAAAAAAAAAAAAGACCTTTGTGGCTAGAGGCATTCCCCATCCTCACCCCTGCCATTCAGCATCTGCATCTCCATTGAGCACCCAGCTAACTGGAGGGAAGGTGGCTGTGTACAGACAGGATCTTGGTCACTCGTGAGTGCAGGGTAAAGAACACACACCCGAGAGTAGCTTCAGAGAACTGGTTCAGTTTATTGGAGTAAACAAAGGCTTTGTGGGGAATATCAGGGTGAGTGTACATTATTGGCTGGACCATCATTTGCACCAGGAGGAATTCTAAGTGCTGCTGGACTTGACCTTATAAGTGGAAAGGAAGTTTTAACCTGACCACTGCCTACATGACCTCCTCTAGGGAGGCAAGGGTGGGGGTACAGGACAACATGCACCAGGACATGCAGGCCTGGGGCATGAGGGGAGCAGTCCTACTCCTGCCGATTGTCCCCATTCTTGTTTTAGGCCTGCTCCCTCTAGTCCCATGGCTCCCTGGCTCCCTGGCTCTGTACACATCCTATCTTTCATTAATGCCAGTACTCTTAGTGTTTTTTACAGTTAGCATTGCATTTCATGAAGTTTGACCATGCCATTTGTGCATGTGTGATCAACCAAATTCATGGAGCTTTTGAAGAAGAGCAAGCTAGGTAGCTGTTGCTGCCATAGCCACAGTGTTTACATTCATGTGGAACTAGGCTTAGATAGAATTGTTACGTAGTCATTCTCTTCCCTAGTGTTTGTCTCTGTAGTAGAGAGGTTAAGTGTTCTGCTTTATCTCCTTGCTGGGATGTAATACCTGACACCGCCAGCTGGTGCATGGTCTGAGGGCCATGGTCTGTCTCCAGGGAAGAGGGATGCTGGGCTTCATGGCATTGAGCACTCACAAGAGCTGATTAGGAAGCAGAGAAAGGACTTACCTGCCTTTCTCTTCTGTCTTACCCACACAGTGAGGATAGCACTACCTGCTTTTTAGGTCTTCCTTCCTCAGTTAAACCTCTGGGAACTTCTCAAAGGATGGCACAGAGGTGTGCTTATAGGTGATTCCTAGTCCGGCCAAGCTGACAGTGGAGCTGGCACTGAAAGAATAGCAGCAGGGAACGTCCCAGTGCAGACTTTGGCTCCTGAAGAGTTCAGACTCCAAACCAGGCAGCAGCAGTGGGCGTGGTGGTGTGGGAGGGTGGATTCGGTAGAGCAGTGAAGTGTGGAGTGCTTGCCTTACTTTCAAGATGGAGACTGCCTGCAGCACTTTGGTGAGTGAAGGACGCAAGCAGATGAGACTCTGTCCTCAGCTCATCAGCCACACGGCCACTCGGTTCACACGGACCAGTGTGTTTGTTTCATCTCTCCACTTCTATGTGGAAGTGAAGAATATGAAGAATATGTTTTATTTATGAAATATTTTAAGTATTTTTATATTTTAACAAAGTACATTTTCGATATTGATATATATTTATTTACCTTATTAAAATGTGTTTTGTTTCTAGACTCTTGGATACTAAATTGATGGCCAGCACCCAGCCCTTTAAGGTATTATTTAAATTTGAACTGTCACTTATAAGGTATAATTTGAAGTTTCTGTTTGTTTGAGACAGACCCTTGCTATGAATGCCCAGGCAGGCCCTGAACTCACCCTGTAGCTAAACAGTAGTAACTTTGAGTTCCTGATACCCTGCCTTTGCCTCCCATGTGCTGAGGTGCAAGTGTGTGCTGTCATGTCCAGCTCTCTTCGAAAGTTTCTGCATTACCACAAATAGCTTTGGGATTCTGATCCAGTTAAGTGTTATTTCAAACACATTAGAAAATAATAAGAGAGAAGTTGGAAAAGAACAGAAATAATATAAAAATGTGAAGTTATCTTTATTTTTCCCGGTTTTGAATGTAAGTCCCCCACTTCCCCCCAGGGTTTCTTTGTATAATTGCCTTGGCTGTCTTGGAACTTGCTTTGTAGACCAGAGTGGCCTCAAATTCAGAGCTCCACCTCCCCTCTGCCTCCCAGGTGCTGTAAAGGCAAGTCCAACCACCACCCAGCTTGTAATTTATGTTATTAAATAGGTCATACCTGCAAACAGCTTGTCTTTGTCTACCTGCCTTCTTATTTTACATATTTGGACATCTTTTCTAATAATTTAAGTTAATGTATTTACATTCTTGTCAAGGACTTTCTGAACCTTCTGACCAGTACACTAGGACAGTGCTTTCCAGCTCTGTGTCTGCCAGCAATCTTGGACGTTAAGAACTGTTGTAGCCTTCCCACAGTGCCTGTCCAAGTGCTGCCATCCCCCAACTCTTCAGCAAACAGAAGCTTGTTTTTCTCCCTCTGCCAGGTTTTTTTTTTTTTCACAGTTTTGCTTTTGTAATGTGTGGTTATCTTTAAACTCTTCATCCTGCTGCCTCAGCCTCAGATAGCTGGGATTACAGGTGAGCACCAGGACTGCCTGAGTTTGTAGGTTTTTACACTGTATGTCTTTCCATGTCATCATAACTTTCAGTAGTGAACCTTGAACTTGCTCCTTTCACAAATTTATTCTAATGGCTTCTATTCTTTTAGAAGACACAAGAGGGCAGTATGGGGTGCTTTTTTCCATGCGTATACCCTAAATTGACTCTCCTTAATCTCTTGCTCTGAGATGAAATGTCCTAACTGTCCGCCTCTTGCTTTGCAGGATATCATTAACAATACATCCCTTGCAGAGTTGGAAAAGCGGTTGAAAGAGACACCTTTTGACCCTCCTAAAGTTGGTAAGAACCTGAAAACCATCCAACTTCGGAAATTACTAATATGTTCTATAGAAAAGAATGTAAAATGTCTCTGAAACAGTAATGAATTGTTTGTAGACTTGGACTGGGTTAGCCTTCAGGCCCTGACTGGATGGCTGCTTTCTGAATAAAGACAGTATTCTAGTTCTATGTCTAGCTATATCCACATCATGTTAAAAGAGTTGGGTAGCCATTCACTCTGACGTTTGGCAATTAAAGTTTTAAGGCTTTTATTTCCTAATGCTTGGAATTCTCCCAAAACTTGATGTATCCTTTTATCTGGTACATTGTTTGAACAGAAACAGAGAGTCAGTGACTGGTCATTAGAGAGGCAATGAAAATACATTTTGGGTCACAGAAAACCCAAGAACTGGGTGTGCTGCCAAGATTAGAACACACCTCAGTGTCCTCTGAGCTAAACAGTATCCTTGAGGAAAGCCAGCAGTCAGGAGGAACACTTGGTATCATATGAGTTGTGTGGTATGAGTGGCCCCACCACTGTGTTTTGGGGTGCTGTGTCCTTGGTCCTGTTATCCACATTATGCTGCTGACTCTACAGTCCTTGGGCTGTGGCCGGAGACATTGAGCATAGCATTAGTGGTCCAGAAGTTGGTGATGGAGGGTAGTAGGGTGGACAGGGCCATAGGTATTTGCTTCCCTTTTGGGTAATAGTCCAAGAGTTCCATGTGAGCTAGGTAGAGGGAAGGAAACCCACACCCTGTGTGTAATGAGATAATTGATCTGGGGAATAACGATCTTCAGCAGGTGCTGTCGAGGGTCTTACTTAAGCACTACAGTGTTAAAAGGCTTTCTTTCTTAGCAAGTGTCCAGCCCAATATTTAGTATGTGAGGAAATTAAAGAATTCTTACATAAAAAATATAAATGGTTCTAGTCATTCCATCAATAGTTTCCACTCTTGTTCTGATAAGGCAGTGGCCTTTTTAACATTTATTGCCAGTTTGATTCTAGGAAAGAATTATGAGTAGGAGCCATATCCTGTCCTATTATTTTCATATTTTATTGGTACGGAATTTACTCAAAAGCAGATTATGATTCTTACAGTCACTCAGCACCTGTATGTATCAGTGAGACTAAGAATCAACTTATAAATGATTTTGTAGTACAGTGGCCCCATGGACTGAGGGCAGCATTACAGCAAACTGTGATCTTTTTGGGGTTGAGTGTGCTTTTGTCTGTATAAATTGCCAAGCTTGGAACAGCAGGGGACCCTGCTGCAATAGTTGGGCTCACTTGCCTTATGGGGATTATTTGGGGTACTGATGGGTAATGGTTATGCATCTGTCATGTCCCAGGCACTAGGTGAAAACTTAAGCAACATGCCCCAAAGCCTTACGAAGGAAGGCAGCTTATCATTTAAGGAAGGCAGGAAGCCCGGGCTTAGGGGTGAAGGGCTTTGCCCAGGGTCACGTCTGTGTGAGTGATGGACACTGCATGACCTCTAAGTCTTGTGGGTTTGTTATAGGTTTACTTTGTTTACGTTTACTTTTTAAAGACAGGGTCTTACTTTGTAACTGAGGTTGGACTATAACTCACTATTTAGCCTAAGCTGGCCTTGGTTCTTGCTATGGCTCTTCTGCCTCAGCTTCCCAAGTACATCGATTGCAAGCGTGGCCACCGGGCCCAGTTTGGAGTCCTGCTTCCTCTCTGCTTTGTCCTACATGATAACAATAGCAGCATGGGAAACATAACTTTGCAAATGGCTCCAGTCAGTGTGGCTGCAGAGGCCTACAGCTGAATCTTGGTAAGGAAACTGAGGTCTGAACTGAAATTCCCATTTTCAGGGCCTTTGTTATCGCATATTATAAGGTCTTATGTGGATAGAACTGAGAAACAAGACAGGTTTCTCTGTGTCTTCAGGCCACATCTACAACACACAAGAATGCAGTTTGAATTTGGCCAGATGTCATACTTACTAGTCTTCATATTTTGGGATGCACTGGGGAATTGATGGTTCCTTTCTTCCTCTTTAGAGAGTGCGGAAGGCTTTCCAAGCTACGACACAGCTTCTGAGCAGCTGCATGAGGCAGGTTATGATGCGTACATCACAGGACTCTGCTTCATCTCCATGGCAAATTACTTAGGTACTTGAGATTGTTTCTGTCAAAGAGTGGGTCTCTCCTGCTTCCTGTTAGCTCAGCCTGCTGGGATGAATTACTGAAGACCAGGCTTAGACAGTAGACCCATGTTTCTCATGGAGGAGGAGACTTGGAAGCCCAGGATTGAGGGGCCCTCACCTGCACACTAGCTTTCCGACAGTTGTCATTTACATAGAGTGCTAGAGGAAGGACACACCTGTGTTTCCTGTGAAGGAGTCGGCTACCCTACTTGACCCCCAAACAGCTCATCTATAGACATCACTGTTTGGGATTCAACGTCCATGTAGGAGTGGGGAAGGGATGGCCACCTGCATCACCACCGTGGTCCTAGGCTGTGGCCATCCTGGGGAGCTGGAAGAGTTGAAGCTGGGACACTTAGGAAAGGACAGCTGACACTGCCTGTTGTAAGGTGTTGACTCTCACTGAATGGAACACACTATGTCTGCGCTTCTGCACTTTGACCGTGTGCCGTGTGTAATACCCTGCTTCTCTTCACTAGGTTCTTTACTCAGTCCTCCAAAAACGTGTGTGTCCGCCAGATCAAAGCTCATCGAACCCTTTTTTAACAAGTAAGTAACCAGAGGGTTGCAACCTGGTTCTTACACTGTGGACAAGACCCACACCTTGGGGGACAGTGATCCAGGGTACATTTTAATTAAATATTTCTCATCTTTAGTAGCTTAGGTGTTTTTTGAAAGTGGAAATTGAGGTTTTGGAAAGAAAGCATTGTTGATGGCATGTGTCTTTTCCAAGAAAAAGATAGTGGCTTTGGCATTTAAACCACCTTCAAAGGATGCTTATGTTTTCGTTAAGCCCACTGCCTGATGAACTCTGCATGCAGCATTGTTGTTCATTCATATTTGCCTCATTAACTGAGTACGTGCTATCTCTAAGGAGATGTTCGATAAATAGCAGGATGCTGCTCTGGTGATTCATGCTCATTGCCTCTCTGTTTGCCTCTTTTTCCTTCCTGGTGTGCTGGGGATTGAACCAGGGTCTCCTGTATGCTAGTGTCCTCCTGTCTGTCTCATCTAATGAGGGAAAAACTTGTTCTGAAGAAGTCTTAAGTTCAGAGCAGTTTTCAAGAATCTCAAATATTGTTATTTCAAAGTGTGGTTTGTGCTTACTTGGCCAGGTTGTGACTAAAGATATGGATGTGATGCTTAGGCAGCTAAGTCTGGTTCTGTGCCACAGCCCTCAGCCTTCGTCTTGGCCTCAGCCTCTCCAACAGAGTTGATATTAGATTCCGGGTGAGCCAGAGAGACTGAGGCAGGCACATCCAGCATGGTAGGAAACAGCTGTTCCAGGGTTGGCAATTCCATCCTTTCCATACATTTATGTGCAGCAGTTACATTGTATCAAGGCTTTACAGGGGAGGATACTATTTCCTTAGGGTGCCTTTATTAAGTACAGTTCCACAGTTGTATACTTAGTCTGCTGTAGTAACAACTGCTACTTCCAAACCATGCTTCTTACAGGCTCTGGGTAGTGATATTCCCTGAGTTAGTGAGTTTTACTGTGAATTCTAGTGTGGCTTCATTTATTTTCTTTTTTCTCACTAGCTTCCTCCTATCATTATTAATTTTATCTGTGAGTGTTTTGCCTCCATGTATGTCTGCACACCATGTGCACTCCTGTACCTTCAGAGACCAGAAGAAGGAGTTAGATCCCCTGTAACTGGAGTTTGTAGCCGGAATTACAGTTGTGAGCTGCAGTGCAGGTGCTGTGAACTGAACCTGAGTCCTCTGGAAAAGCAGCCAGTTCTCTTAGCCACTGAGCAAGCAGTCTGTCCAATACCTCTTTCTTCTATTTTTGTTGGTATTTTATTTGGAAGTTCAGAGGAAATATGTATGATAATTGATGGCCTTTTCAAAAGATCTATGTAACAGTGTGATGTTTATTGGAAATTAAGTTGAAGTTTTTTGCATGGAAAATGAGTTGTACTAACACAAAAGGCATTTCTGTCTTTGGCCAGTTCATTAAGAGTGGGGTAAAAAGGGTGAAAAATAATTTTCTTAGTGTTTACCTCTTATTTTAGAGCAGTGATTATCTTTGTATCTTCTTAAGTCTGTACCACAGACTGGCATGAAGTCTGCTGGATACTATGCTTCCCTCACACATCACAAACAGTAGTGTGTTCTGGTGTCATCAGATTTCTATTTACAAGTAAAGTTTGAGACAGGTTGGCAGGTAAAGGCACTTGGCACACAAGCCTGGCAACATGAGTTTGGTTCTTAGAATCTATTAAAGTTAGAGTGAGAGAACTCACTCCACAGAGTTGTTCTGACTTCCACACGAATGCTGTAACATGTGCAACCACATACACATAGCATGCACACATAGAGTAAGAATTATATAGAGAACTTTTAACAAAGAAGAAAAGGGTAAACCTTTAGCAGAAATATACTCATATTACCATGGAAAAATGTGTATGCATGTGAATGTGCGTGTACCCACCGACAATGAGGATGGAACCCTGTATCCTGTGATCCTGTGTGTGCTAAGCCTTATGACTGAGCTACACCTCTAGCCAGTGAAGTCCATGTGTGTGTGTGTGTGTGTGTGTGTGTGTGTGTGTGTGTGTGTGTGTGTGTGAGTGTGTGTAGAGAGAGAGAAAGAGAGAGAGAGAGAGAGAGAGAGAGAGTCAAAGACACTGAGTCATGGCAATGAGAATCTGGTGGCAGTGTCCTGCTTGTTTCTGTGGGGAACTCTCTGGTCAGGACATGGTCTATTTTATAACCTTGGTCTATTTTAATCAATGCATAGAAAACCAGACTTAGAGAGGATACTTTGGCCAAACCCTTTCTAGATAGAATGAGATAAAAATATGCTTTTACTATTACTGAACCACAAAGGAGAGTCAGGCCTTTGCCTTGTATCCTGTGAACAGCTTTCTGTCTGCAAGGCATCCTGACATCTCTTGCAGATAACCTTCTATGAAGCTTTATGAAATTAGGAGTTCCACCTCTACTCAGCACTGCCTCCCTGTCCTGCTCCCTAAAAATGATTGTGGTTGTGGTAAGAGGTAGGTTTCACATTTTTAGCTTTAAAGCTAGCAGTTAAGTGTTTTACCCTTTGGATATAGATACAGCTGCAAGTGTGAAGTGTGAAGTGTGAAGTGTACAGTTGCATGTTCTGCTTTCATGTGGGAAGATTGTGCCGGCCTGGTCAGGGAAGCAAGAGCACTTTGAACTGGGTAGTTAAGAACGTTGTTATTCAGATGACGATAATGCTACAGTTATGAAAGGTTGTGACAGTATGTTTAAGAGCAGCAGGTAGAGAGGGGAGATTTCTTATGGTTCAGTCCCCCAAATAAAGCACACCCATGGTTTGTTCCTTTCATCTATGGAAAGTGACCATGTTCTGGCAATTTTAGCTATAGTTAGTTAACCTGCCCTGTGCTCCTGATGGGTTGCATGAGTGCACCTGCCCAACAGCTATCTGGATTTGCAAATGAAAGAAAGACACACACACACACACACACACACACACACACACACACACACACACACACACACACCAGTTAATTTTGATATGCCTTGGGTAGCTCAAAGGCTGGGCACTTCTAATCCTTCCAACGACTTGCAAATACTCCCCTCGGATTAAAATCTGTATTTCATTTCTCCCCAATTAGGGATGTGGCCATTAGAGCCACTTACCTGAATTCTTTTTTTTTCCCCATCTTTATTAACTTGGGTGTTTCTCATTTACATTTCGATTGTTATTCCCTTGCCCGGTTTCCAGGCCAACATCCCCCTAATCCCTCCTCCTCCCCTTCTATATGGGTGTTCCCCTCCCCATCCTCCCCCCATTACCGACCTCCCCCCAACAATCACGTTCACTGGGGGTTCAGTCTTGGCAGGACCAAGGGCTTCCTCTTCCACTGGTGCACTTACTAGGCTGTTCATTGCTACCTATGAGGTTGGAGCCCAGGGTCAGTCCATGTTTAGTCTTTGGGTAGTGGCTTAGTCCCTGGAAGCTCTGGTTGGTTGGCATTGTTGTTCATATGGGGTCTCAAGCCCCTTCAAGCTCTTCCAGTCCTTTCACTGACTCTTTCAACGGGGGTCCTGTTCTCAGTTCAGTGGTTTGCTGCTGGCATTCGCCTATGTATTTGCCATATTCTGGCTGTGTCTCTCAGGAGAGATCTACATCCGGTTCCTGTCAGTCTGCACTTCTTTGCTTCATCCATCTTATCTAGTTTCTTACCTGAATTCTTACCTGACTGGTCTGTCCTAGCTGCTCTCCTGGCAATTCTCTTTCTTCCTCTCCTCTCTCTTCCCATCCTGGGAATCCTAAAAGTCCCGCCTCTGTCTGTCCTGCCTAGCCATTGGCTACTGGCATCTTTATTTACCAATCAGAGCCAACTGGGGGCAGGGTCCCTCAGTGTCTTAGGTGTAAGCAGTTTGGGGGACCAAAATTAACATTATAACACAAGCAGCATTAGGCCAAATGTACTTCAGGCAATAGACAGGGTCTTTCTTTACTTTTTTCTTTTTTTTACTTACTAGTAGTTGGGGAGTACTGTGAGTCCAGATGCATGCATGCTGTAGCTCATGCATACCTTGGTGCATGTGTGGATGTTAGAAGACAACTTTTGGGAGTTAGTTCTCTCCTTTTATCTTTAGGGTGGCTCTAGGGATTAAACTCAGGTTGACAGGCTCGCCATCTTGATGGCCCCTTCTTTTGTTTGTTTGTTTGTTTGTTTGTTTTCGTAATAAATATGGCTCAAAATTTATCAAAGTTGATTGATTTGTTTGGTGTTTTTTGAGTCAGCGTCTCTCTATGTAACCCTGTCTGTTGTGGAAGCCACTTTGTAGACCAAGCTGGCCTCAAACTCATTAGAGATCCTTTTTCTGCCTCCTGAGTACTGGGATTAAAGATGTGTACCACTTCATTGAAGGGATTTTGAGACTGAAGGATTATAGGAAAATAAAATACTAAGGATTAGAGCCTCAGCTCCTGGAAAGAGAGCCATTACTGCCCAGCAGCGTGTATGCAATGTTAGGATGTTTGGTGTTAATGTGTGGGGGAGGACATACTTTCCTGTCTCTCTGCTCAGCCCCCAGAGAGACTTCTGTCCCTGGCCACACAGAGCAGTCGCCCCCTCCTTATAGCTTGCCACTTGTTAATGCAAGTGTGAGCTGTGGCGCTAGCACATGTGTGACAGGGCCACAGGGTTGTTTCCGTCCGAGTTTAAGACCATTTGCTCACTCTTCTGGGTTTCATCTTTCTCATCTGCAAATTGTGGCAGCTAGGGCTCTTCTGCGGGACTCTTTGGAACAACAAAGCAGAGTGTGCTCCGTGCAGAGCACACAGGCCTCGGGCAACTTGTCTCTCTTGCCTCTGATCCTCTGGACAGGTGTGGAGAGTGGAAGAAGTGCTGTTTGGTTCCTACAGGAGACACTGTGTAATCGTGTCTTCTGCACCATCCAGACTCTTTAAATAGGAATTTGTATTAAATTATGACCCTTGACAGAAAGCAGGAGAAGAGAAACTGTACTTGTAGGGAGAAGACTTGAATGGGTCACTTGTCATCTGTTTTGTTTTCCCCTTAGAGCCAAGAGGCTGTCCTCCGCTGGCTGCCAGCTGTTCGGTGGTGTTTTCACTGGGTGAGGGTAGTACTCAGTGTGCTCTGTTTCTTTCCCTCTTCGTTTTCACCTGCTGTACTGAGATGGAAGGTCCAGCACAACATGGCTCGTCTGTCCATGTAGAGCATATAATTTAATGTTTTGGCAGATAAAGTTAGTTTTTAAGAATTCATTTTGTGGGGCTGGAGAGATGGCTCAGTGGTTAAGAGCACTGACTGCTCTTCCAGAGGTCCTGAGTTCAATTCCCAGCAACCACATGGTGGCTCACAACCATCTGTAATGGGATCTGATGCCCTCTTCTGGTGTGTCTGAAGACAGCGACAGTGTTCTCAAAATAAATAAATAAATCTTTAAAGAATTCATTTTGTGGGTATATGTGTATGTGTGGGTGTATACTCTACACAGATATGTGGTGGTCAGAGGACAACTTTTGGGAGCCAGTTTTCTGCTGCCATTAGCTGTCTTCAGGCCTGTGTGGCCAGCATTTTGACTCACTGAGCCATTTACCAGCCAGGGCTATTAATTTTTCAGAATTGTAATAAAACACTCATAACCTTTTCTGGCTTTGCCATTTAAATACAATATTGAGCAACCACCAGTACCCTCTAATGTAGAACCTGTTGATCCTCTAGCAGAACTCTGTGGCCCTCATGCACCCCAGCCTGCTTTCTCTCCTTTAGCCTTTCCCCTTCCTATGGATGTGTCCTTTGATGGCCCGTTTGTTTTTAAGCAGTGTATTGCTCCAGTGGAGTATAATGTGCTAAAACTATTGACATTTCAGAAACACCAGGAACATTTCCTTTTGTAATTGTGGTCTATTGTGACCACTTCTTGGACTTCCAATCTCCCAGATGCATAGATGTGTCTTCGTGGGCTCATCTCTACTAAGAGGTTGGCTTAAGAGGTGGCTAAATTGAAGAGGGAGAGCCATAGTACCAGGGAACATCTGCTGGACAAGAGTCACAACACCCAGAGAGGTGGCTCTTGTTATGTAGCCCAGGCTGGCCTTGAGTTTGTGATCTTCCTGCCTTGGCCTCCTATTTGCACTACTAAGTTTTAAACGTAGTTTTGTACACTGTTCATCAAGGTAAAGGATCATCCTGTCCTGGGCATACCAGATTACTCAGAATTGGCATCAGTTAGTACCCAGGTTGGCATCATCTTGTCTAATCTCATCTCCAACAGATTTATTTTAAAGGAATGACCTAAGGGAGAAAAAAAATGGGGGTACAGAAGTATGGACTAGAAAATAAATACAAATGTAAGCTGTTTTACTAATTTTATAACCACAAATGTGTACAGAGAATGGTGCCCTGTACAAAACCCAACAGATTCAAATGAGGTGTTCCCTTAGCAAGGCTGAGGACTCAGATATTTGGATATTCAGAAGACTCTGGTATTGGAATTGAGGATGCAGTCCTTGTTTTCAGATGGATCACTGGGTGTTTGGCACAATCCACGCTATTAACCAGATTTGAACAGAAGAACGGTCACCTGACCCAGGGAGAAGTGGATGAAGGGTTTGGTCTCATGTGTCACGTAGCTACCGAAGGTCCGGCCCACGATGCAGTGCCAGGTGGGGTTGGACTTCTTGTTAGACTCCTCCTTGCTAGGGGCCGCAATACCCTTCTCCATGCTGCACTTCTCCAGCGCCTGAGCAGCGCGCTCCACCGAGTCCTGTTGCATCCCTTCCAACTTGTCTGCGTTTGTGATCACCACCTTCCAGTCGCACATGGTTACCATGGAGCAGGGGCCAGCCGGCTGCTGCAAGCTCCTAGGGAAGGTGCTGGCGCTGCTCAAGCAGCAGAGGACAGCGGGTCGCTACTGAAGCCGTGGCATTGGCTTCTGGACAAATATGGGTGATCCTCTATTTAGACTGAAAATTGTAGTCCCTACCTGAGTGAAAACAAAATAAACCACAGTAAGTCCCTTCTGGCCAGTGTTTGCATGGGAAGTCTAGTGGATCAAGTGAATGTGTTTATTTTGTGAGCAGTGCAGCATGCTTTCGACCTCATGGCAAGATTGGACTTTTGTTGGTTGGTTGTTTTAGTAACACATAAATGCGTTTAACAGTGAGGTATGGCATACTATAATCCTATGCGTGTTTTTACTGCTATGCCCTATTGGCAATTATAGTACAGCTGGTGCTTGCTACAAGGTCTGAATTCCCTATCTGGAGGTTAGGGATTCTTTCTGTTGGTTCAGGCAGCATTTAACATTTTGGTGCTTCAGCTTAGTGATAGAGAACGATGCCACTGTGCTTGGCAAAGAGTGAAATATTTAGTAAGGAGAAAAACCAGAACAGACACAGTCCCTTATTAAGACATATCATGACAGTGAAACTCCAGTCAGTCAGTCCTGAGTGAACAAGTGTTTGATGGAGCAGAAAGTTAAACCCTGTATTCAGACCCTCAGGTGTCTCAGCTCTTACCTCTGCAGTGTTCTTAACACAGATATGCAGGATCATACTGATCAGATGCCCAGGTAGCAGAATGTTTTGTCCTGCAGACATAGCATGGTGGTCCTCTGGTCTGTGGCCACACAGCTTTCTGCACTGTTGTATTGTTCCAGTTGCTTTGAAAATTCATTCTCCTTAGAGTTCCTTATTGGGCAGTATTCTCATTTCCCATATCTGGGCTATATGCCATCATAGCAGCTAGAAATTAATCAGCCCTTGGAGCATTAACTACTACCCCCACAAGCATCTGGGGTCATTACTTAAGGGGATAGATGTTGCTGCAGAGTGGGCATCTGGTCCCCAGTCCCTTCTAATGGACTCAATGCATACCATCAACACGGAATTTTTTGTTTGGTTTTTGTTTTTCCAGACATGGTTTCTCTGTGTAACCCTGGCTGTCCTGGAACTCACTTTGTAGATCAGGTTGGCCTTGAATTTACTGATGTTTGCCTGCCTGCACCTCCTGAGTGCTGGAGTAAAGGCATGTACCCCTTCATATACACCATTTGTTGGGGAAGTCCCTGGAGAGTGCCTTGCAGTGGAGATAAGGCTTGGTCGGCACTGAAGTTCTGTTCTGTTCTCTGCCCCTGTAATGGCTCAGGGACATTCACTGAACATGAAACTCTTCCTCCCAGCCTGTTTAAATAATTCTCTACCTGTCCTCTAGACCTTGAAGGATCTCAAGAAGCTGAAGTTAACATTCAGGTTTTTTTTTTTTAACAGATTAAAACAAACAAACAAACAAAAAATAAATTGAAGTTTCTCAGCCCAAAGTAAATCCACTGTCATTTTACTGAATTTCCAATACATCTATTCTTGGAGTCTTTTTTTTAATTAATTAATTAATTTATTTATTTCTAAGATTTATTTATTTAATGTGTGTGAATACACTGTCACTGTCTTCAGACACACCAGAAGAGGGCATCGGATCCCCATTACAGATGGTTGTGAGCCACCATGTGGTTGCTGGGAATTGAACTCAGGACCTCTGGAAGAGCAGTCTCTCCAGCTGTCTTGATTGGCGTCTTTTATATTTACTAATTGAGATCACTATTTCCCATTTGTCTTAGGGTTTTATTGCTGTGAAGAGACACCATGACCAAGACAACTTTTATAGAGGAAAACATTTAATTGGGGCTGGCTTACAGTTTCAGTGATCTAGTCTATTATCACCAGACCAGAGGAAAGTATGGCAGCATCCAGACAGAAACAAGTGCTAGAGAAGGAGCTGAGAGTTCTACATCTTTATCCAGGAAACTCCATCCTACATTGGGGTGAACTTGAGCATATAAGACTTCAAAGCCCACCCCCACAATGATAAGGTCACACCTACCCTAACAAGGTCACACCTCCTAATAGTGCCACTTCCTATGGGCCAAGCATTCAAACACATGAGTCTATGTGGGCCATACCTATTCAAACTATACCCTTTTTCAATTGATTATACTACTGTATAGGCTTACAAGTTAAAAATATAAAAGCTACAGAGATGGCTGGCAGTTGAGAGCACTTGCTGTTTTTGCAGAGAGGATCCAGGTTCAGTTCTTAGCACCCACAGAGTGGTTGTCTTCTGGCCTTAGGAACCAGGCCTGACATGCAATTAAAATTAAATTAATCAGGGCTGGAGAGATGGCTCAGCGGTTAAGAGCACTGACTGCTCTTCCAGAGGTCCTGAGTTCAATTCCCAGCAACCACATGGTGGCTCATAACCACCTGTAATGAGATTTGGTGCCCTCTTCTGGTGTGTTTAAAGATAGTTACAGTGTACTTACATATAAGTAAATAAATCAAAAAAAATTAAATTAATCGCATATATTCATTCATACACACACACACACACATACACCTACCAATGAAAATGTATGAGGAAGAAGATATTTATGAAATGATTGATCAGCATTGTGTAGAGCTGCCCTTGCTGTCCTCCAGGTGGGTCTTATGGAGACCTTCTCCTTGGATTTGAGTATCTTGTCAGTATCTACCTATACTGTATTATATTTTCCTTTCATAGCTTAACCGATTCTGTTTTGTTTTAAGAAGGGAAAGGAAAGGAGTCTTACCACGTTGCCCAAGCTAGACAGAAACCTTTGGCCTCTAGCAATTCTCTCTCTCTCTCTCTTTTTTTTAAAATATATACTTATTTATTTTATGTATAAGTACACTATAACTGTCTTCAGACACACCAGAAGAGGGTATCAGATCTCATTACAGATGGTTGTGAGCCACCATGTGGTTGCTGGGATTTGAACTCAGGACCTTGGGAAGAGCAGTCAGTGCTCTTAACCACTGAGCCATCTCTCCAGTCCCTAGCAATTCTCTTTTATCAGCTACCCAAGTAGCTGTGGCAGTAGACTCTTGGCACTCTTCCCTGTTTGCCAACTGGTGTGTCTGTGTGTGTGTGTGTGTGTGTGTGTGTGTGTGTGAGAGAGAGAGAGAGAGAGAGAGAGAGAGAGAGAGAGAGAGAGAGAGAGAGAGAGATCTGTTATTATCTCTTGTGTCTGTATGTGTATGTATCTGTTATGTGTATATCTATTAGGTGTGTGTATATGAATCTGTTGTTGTGTGTGTATCTGTTATATGAGTGTGTATCTCTGTGTGTGTCTGTTATGTATGCGTGAGTACCTATAGAGACTAGAAGTTGGAATCAGAGGTGGTGATTGTGAGCCAATGTGGGTGCTGGGAACCCAACTTTCATCCTTTCTAAGAGCAACAAGTGCCCTTTACCACCGAGCTATTGTCTTTCTAGCCCCTAACTACTTATTTCACTGCTTTGCAGTGTGTCTCACTTGCTCTTTCTCAGTGCTCTCAGTTGTCATACTGAAAGGTCTCCTATTTAGAGAGCAGAAAGTAGAGAACTATTTTCTTTCATTTCTAATCAGAATCAGTCTTTCTCCAATTTGCCTCCAGAAGTGCAGGTAGCAGCAGCTGCCCACAGTGGTATTAAGAGGTGGGAAGCTGCTGGGGAAATTTCCATGCCAAAGGAGCCTACCTGCAGGACTCCCCATCCCTTGCTGGGTTTTGTTATTTAGTCTTGCATAAGTTTTCAACCCTCTAGCCTCAGTTTATGGGCCACAGTATGTATGTGGAGTTCAGAGACATCTTGCTGGAGTCTGTTGTTATCTTTCCTAATGCAAGTCCTGAGGATTGAACTCAGATCAGCAAAGCCTGTACTCACTGAACTGTCTCACTAACTTTCTGTGTATCACATTTGCACTTGTGTTTCCGTGGACATTGTAGCATATAGTGGGTTAGTACTGCCATTATCGTGTAATCTTTCTTGGACAGGCAGGGAATGATTCAGAATAGCCATAGTTTAAGGCAAGCTATTACATCATCAGAGAATGACCTTTCACTTCAGTGCTCTCCCTGGAGTGGGAAGGATTCCATGTCTGATGAAGGTTATGGATGTCAGTTCTGTCTTTTGTGTGGATTAGAGGTATTCTTTAGTGTGACATTGGTGGCTAAAGCTTACTACTCTGTGGCCAACTCACGCACCGAGTGTTTAATTCTCCTCCAGAAGCTCAGGGTGACAGCAATTGCACACAGCAGTATAGGAGATAGGAATGTTTACTTTGGTTCAGCTCTGCAGCCAGTTAGCCATAGCATTAGGGTTAATCTCACACTTGTGGGGCTCTCTCTAGAGCCTCTGTGCCAACTCATGCACAGATCTGATTTCTGTGTTCTCCCTGCTTTGGGGGCTGTTTAGTTTTCTGCAGCCCACATGTGAAGGTTGAAGGAAGTGTTGTTAGTAATTCACATGAAAGTGGCTTCTGTCAAATACTGGGAAGGCAAGTCTGACAGGTCAAGACTGACTCTGTTTTCAGGAGAGGTTTGGATGTTGTACCTGAGGATGAAACTTTCTAACTATTTTTTTTAAAAGATTTATTTATTGTGTGTGAGTACACTGTAGCTGTCTTCAGACACATCAGAAGAGGACATCAGATTCCATTATAGATGGTTGAGCGCCATCATGTGGTTGTTGAGAATTGAACTCAGGACCTCAGGAAGATTAGTCAGCGCTCTTAACCGCTGAGCCATCCCTCCAGCCCCACTTTCTCCCTTTTTATTACCAAATCTTACTCTTTGACAGTATCATTCACGTGCACAGTGCAGTCTGGTTGCTTTCCCCTCTACCCTCTCATCTTCTTCTGTCCCCTGCCAGCTCCTCTTCTTTCCCTTCCATATCCATGACTTGTTCTCTTTTGTGACACACAGAGTTTAATTAGAACGGTCTCAGTGACCTTGCATTTGGAGCTGTACATTAGCATCTAGTGGACTCACCAGTGGCTGACAGATGGTGTTAACACCTCCTTTAGTTGCCAGTAGTTCAACAGTAAATGGTAGGGCCTTCTGAGCCTGGCTCCTATCCGCAGTTGACTGTAAGACAGCCCTGGTGTGTATGGCCCAGTAGGTGCAGCAGCTGTGACTTCATGATTGCCTCTCTGTGTCCTTTCCAGGAGCTAGGGCTCTGCAGCCTTCTTCCTGTCTTCTGACTCTTTCTATATTCATTCCAACCCCTCTTCTGAAATCTTCCCTGAGCCTTAAGGGGTTTGTCTAGATGTCTTGCTGAGTGCTGACCATTCACCGTCCTTCATGCAGAGAATTGCATGCAGCGATGATTCTCCATATTTCCCTGTGTTTGCTACAAAGAACTTAAGGAGGGGAGTGTAAACAGTGGACTCACCTCCAGGTCTTTTTCTACTCCACTGAGGGTTAATCCAGTGGGCACGCCATGGACCCAGCAAGGGACTCACTCTCAGAAAGGCATGTTCGCCTCTAGATAATGTACTTTTCCTTTCCAGAATTTCTTTCCACTCCTCATGAGCTGCCATGATGTGTGGCCAGGTCTGCCAGCCATTCCTTACAAAGGCATACTTGTTTCTTTTTCTTCTGGTCTTTTTCTTTCAGATGCTGACTAGAGCCCAGGTATGCTCTCCTCCCCACTCCCCAGCTGAGAACCGAACCCAGGGCCTTGCACTTGCTAGGCAAGCGCTCTACCACTGAGCTAAATCCCCAACCCCCCAAGTATGCTCTTAAACATTAACTAATGCTATGTCCTTCCTTGCTCTTTCTAAAGCTTTCTTCCCTGTCATGTGGCTGCCTGCTGCCAGGTGGCTGGCCTCCATGCTACCTGTCTCAGACACGTGACTTTTCCTTCTCTTCTTCATTTCTCCCCTTCCTTTGCTGGCAGCTGGGAGGTGTATAGCTTGCCTGCCCTGGGGCTTTCTTCTTAAACTGTGATAACTTGTCCTCGGATTCTCTTTGAGTCTGGTTTTCGCTCTTGAGCACTCAGGAGACAGAGACGGGGATTTCTGTGAGGTTGAGGTCAGCCTGGTCTACATAGTGAGTACCAGGCCAGCTAGGGATATATAGTGAGACCCTGTTTTGGAAAAACAAACAAAAACCAGCAAAAAAATTGTCACCACCAAAAGAGACTCTTGACACCTTTACCCCCGCAGCCAGTTAACTTTGATTATGGTTTTGTTTATGTATAGCAATGAACCTCTTACAATTCAACTTCCTCTCCTTTTCCTTCTTCTTTTTTTTTTTTTTTTTTTTTTTGGAAAGGGTCTATATGTAGCACTGGCTGGC
The DNA here is from genome assembly GCF_011064425.1 of Rattus rattus. NCBI lineage: Eukaryota > Metazoa > Chordata > Mammalia > Rodentia > Muridae > Rattus > Rattus rattus. The sequence goes on along the minus strand of NC_046162.1, from coordinate 8,674,096 downwards.
CTGGGATTTCCTCTACAAGAGCAACAAGTGCTTAACTACTGAGCCAGCCATCTCACCAGCTCGGATACATATTTCTTAAAGTTGCTTTTTTCCCCCAGAATTTAAACCTTTTTTTATTTGATGGGTATGCTTGTTTTGCCTACATATCTATATCTATATCTATCTATCTCTATCTCTATCTCTATATCTATCTCTATATCTATATCTATCTCTGTATCTATCTCTATCTATATATCTATATATCTATCTATATCTATATCAATATATCTATCTATATCTATATATCTATCTATATCTATATATCTATCTATATCTATACTATATCTATATACCATGTGTGCGTAGTACTGAGGAGTTTAAAAGAAGACATTGAATCCCCTGGCACTGGAGTTCCTAACATGAAAGCCACCAAGTGGTTGCAGGGAATAAAACCCAGGTCCTCTCTGTAAGAGCAGTTAGTACTCTTAATATCTGAACTACTTTTCAGCCCCAATTTGTAATTTTCCAAATTTATGACTGTATATATATATGTTGTGGAAAATATCTTAATCCAGGGTTTCTACCCTACCTTTGACCAATTGGTTCCCAGGTAAATGACACACAACATTTATATTTATCAGTGATAATCAGCACAGTAGCTGGGCAGATGTCTATTCTCTATGCTATTGTGCCTATTTCCCAGCCGATAATCCCTCTGTATGATTTGGCATGTTTCATCTTTGCTGCTCTTAACTCCAACTAGCCAATCAGCATGGCCATTATTTTAAGATTCTTACCCCATGGCAGCTTCTTCCTCTCCATATTCCTTTTTCCCACCTTGTGACTTTCCGACTCTAAGTCTGGGAACCCTAAATCCTGCCTTTTTCTCTTCTGCCCAACTCTTGCTGTCAGTATCTTTATTTATCAATCAGGGATAATTTGGAGGCAAGGTCACCTAGCATCACCTGGGTCTATTTGTGCTCTGTGGGAGCATCCAATACTTAGCGTAGCAAAAGACCAAACCTCAACAAATGTGTCAGTGATGTGCATGTGAGTGTTTGCCACAGTGTGATTGTGAAGCTCCTCTGTGTGGTATCCTTTCTCTCCTTCCACCTTAGAATCAGACTCAGGCCACCTGGCTTGTAAGGCAAACACCTTAACCTATTGTGCCATCTTGTTGGTCTGAAGTGAATATTTTTGTTTTATTTTTAATTTGACTTTCAGAATTGGGGAAACTATGTAAATCTACTAAAAGGAGAACTGGAAATTATATAAAGTCTAAAACTTTCCCTGCCATGAACTTGCGAACCGTGCCAGGCTCTTGGTGGAAGGTACAATGATGGCTGCCCAGTGATCTCAGATGTGCAGTGCTATGTGCTGCTTTGTCACTTTCTCGCACTGTGGGAACCTTGGTTCATGTGGGTGACATAACTGATAAAAGCACAGTAGTGGACATTAGCTTATATTGGTGATTTCTTAGTTGTAGGATTTGCTTTATTATCCTGGAGGCCCGCACAAACTCTCAAGCCACTGACTATAGACTTTTCTTTTTCTTACAGTAACAGAACAAAGTTCTTCTACCAATGGTTTATATGTGAGCTAATCATACCCTACATGCCTTTGAGTGCTTGAGAATAATGTGCCTTAATTGCAGGTCACCGAAGCCAAACTAACTGCATGTTGAGCACTTAGATTGCCTTTTTAATCTGCTGTATAATGGCTCCTCGAACAGGAGCACACAATACATTGTTACCCAAGTAGGGCTTGTTAATATCATCGCAGACTGAACAGAAAGCTGGATTTTGTTCATAATCTAGCAAACAAAGGAAAAGAAAGCTATTGCAGACAGATATAATTAACAAGTAATTTTTTTTAAGTTTACTTTTTTTTAATTGGATTTTTTTTATTCTCATTTCAAATGTTATTCTCTTTCCCAGCTTCCCAGACATAATTCCCCTGTGCCATCCTCCTCCCCTTCTTCTGTACAGGTGTTCCCCTCCCCAACCCCCCCTCTGCACACACACCCACCCCCGACACATTCCCCTAAGCTGGGGAGGCCAGCCTTGGCACCACCCAGGGCTACTCCTTCCATTGGTGCTCTACAAGACTATCTTCTGCTATATATGCAGTTACAGCCGTGAGCCAGTCCATGGATAGTCTTTGGAGAGTGATTTAGACCCTGGGGAGCTATGGTTGGTTGGTATTGTTGTTCTTACGGGGTTGCAAGCCCCTTCAGCTCTTTCAATCCTTTCTCTAACTCCTCCAATGGTGATCTCATTCTCACTTCAATGGTGTGCTGCTAGCATTCGCCTCTGAATTTGATGTGCTCTGGCTGTGTCCCTCAGGAGAGAGCTATATCTAGCTCCTGTCAGCATGTACTACTTCTTAACTTCATTAATATTGTCTAGTTTTGGTGATATATATATATGCTGTATACCCATGTCAGGCAGGCTCTGAATGGCCTTTAGTCTCTGCTCCAAACTTTGCCTCCATATCCCTTCCTATGTATATTTTTGTTCCCCATTTTAAGAAAGAGTAAACTTGGTCATCCTTCTTCTTGATCTTCATGTGGTCTGTGGATTGTATCTTCGGTAATTCAAGCTTTTGTGCTAATATCCATTTATCAGTGAGTGCATACCATGTATGTTTTTCTGTGACTGGGTTAGCTCACTCAGGATGCTATTTTCTAATTCAATCTATTTGCCTATGAATTTCATGAAGTCATTGTTTTTGATAACTGAGTAGTACTCCATTGTATAGATGTACCACATTTTCTGTATCCATTCCTCTGTTGAAGGGCATCTGGGTTCTTTCCAGCTTCTGGCTATTATAAATAAGGCTGCTATGAACATAATGGAGCATGTGTCCTTGTTACATGTTGGAACATTTTTTGCATCTGTGCCCAGGAGAGGTATAGCTGGGTCCTCAGGTAGTGGAATGTTCAACTTTCTGAGGAACCTCCAGACTGATTTCCATAGTAGTTGTACCAGCTTGCAATCCCACCAATAATGGAGGAGTGTTCCACTTTCTCCACATCCTCACCAGAATCTACTGTCACCTGAGTTTTTGATCTTAGCCATTCTGACTGGTGTGAGGTGGAATTTCAGGGTTGCTTTGATTTGCATTTCCCTGATGACTAAGGATGTTGAACATTTCTTTAGGTGCTTTTTGGCCATCCGATAATCCTCAGCTGAGAATGTTTCGTTTAGCTCTGTACCCCATTTTTTTTCTTCTTTTTTTTCGGAGCTGGGGACCAAACCCAGGGCCTTGCGCTTGCTAGGCAAGCGCTTCACCACTGAGCTAAATCTCCAACCCCTGTTATTTGGCTCTCTGGAGTCTAACTTTTTGAGTTCTTTCAGATGTAGGATTGGTAAAGATCTTTTTCCAATCTGTTGGATGCTATTTTGTTCTAATGACAATGTCCTTTGACTTACAGAAGCTGTGCATTTTATGAGGTCCCATTTCTCGATTCTTGATCTTAGAGCATAAGCCATTCGTGTTTTGTTCAGGAAGTTTTTCCCAGTGCCCATGTAATTGAGACTCTTCCCCACTTTTTCTTGTATTAGTTTGAGTGTTTCTGGAGAACCTTTGTGGAGAACCTTGATCCACTTGGACTTGATTTTTGTCAGGGTGACAAGAATGGATCAATTTGCATCTTCTACAGACTGACTGCCAGTGAAACCAATACCATTTGTTGAAAATGCTGTCGTATTCCACTGGGTAGTTTTAGCTCCTTTGTCAAAGATCAAGTGACCATAGGTGTGTGGGTTCATTTCTGGGTCTTCAGTTCTACTTCAGTGGTCTACTTGCCTGTCTCTGCACCAATACCACACAGTTTTTATCACTATTGCTCTGTAATACTGCTTGAGGTCAAGGATGGTGATTCCCCACAGAAGTTCTTTTATTGTTGAGAATAGTTTTTGCTATCCTGGGTTTATTTTTGCTTTTCCAAATGAATCTGCAAATTGCTCTTTCTAATTCTATGAAGAATTGAGTTGCAATTTTGATAGAGATTGTATTGAATCTGTACCTTGCGTTTCGCAAAATGGCCATTTTTACTATATTAATCCTGCCAATCCATGAGCATGGGAGATCTTTCCACCTTCTGAGATCTTCAATTTCTTTCTTCAGAGACTTGAAGTTCTTGTCATACAGATCTTTCTCTTGCTTGGTTAAAGTCACACCGAGGTATTTTATATTATTTGGAACTATTATGAAGGGTGTCGTTTCCCTAATTTCTTTCTCGGCTTGTTTCTCTCTTGTGTAGAGGAAGGCTACTGATTTATTTGAGTTAATTTTATACCCAGCCACTTTGCTGAAGGTGTTTATCAGCTTTAGTAGTTCTCTGGTGGAACTTTTGGGATCACTTAAATATACTATCATATCATCTGCAAACAGTGATATTTTGACTTCTTCCTTTTCAATTTATATCCCTTTGACCTCTTTTTGTTGTCTAATTGCTCTGGCTAGGACTTCAAGTACTATATTGAATAGGTAGTGAGAGAGTGGGCAGCCTTGTCTAGTCCCTGATTTTAGTGTGATTGCTGCAAGTTTCTCTCCATTTAGTTTGATATAGGCTACTGCTGCATATTGCTTTTACTGTGTTTAGGTATGCACCTTGAATTCCTTATGTTTCCAGGACTTTTATCATGAAGGGGTGTTGAATTTTGTCAAATGCTTTCTCACCATCTAGTAAAATGATCGTGTGTGTGTGTTTTTTTTTCCCTTGAGTTTGTTAATATAGTGGATTATGTTGGTGGATTTCCGTATATTGAACCATCCTTGCATCCATGGGATGAAGCCTACTTGATCATGGTGAATGATCATTTTGATGTGTTCTTGGATTTGGTTTGCGAAAATTTTATTGAGTGTTTTTACATCGATATTCATGAGAGAAATTGGTCTGAAATTCTCTTTCTTTATAGGATCTGTGTGTAGTTTAGGTATAATTGTAATTGTGACTTCATAGAAGGAATTGGGTAGTGTTCCTTCTGTTTCTATTTTGTGGACTAGTTTGCAGAGTATTGGTATTAGGTCTTCTTTGAAGGTCTGATAGAGTTCTGCAGTAAACCTATCTGAACCTGGGATGTTTTTGGTTAGGAGACTTTTAATGACTGCTTCTATTTCCTTAGGGGTTATGGGACTGTTTAGATGGTTTATCTAATTGTAATTTAACTTTGTTACCAGAGGAAAACTACACCCTAGAAAAAGCAAGAATGTAATCCTCTTGCAACAAACCCAAAAGAAAATAGCCAGCAAACATAATTCCACTTCTACCCACAAAAATAACAGGAAACAATCACTGTTGCTTAATATCTTACCTATCAATGGACTCAATTTCCTAATAAAAAGACATAGACTAACAGACTGGATACGTAAAGAGGACCCAACATTTTGCTGCATATAGGAAACGCATCTCAGTGACAAAGACAGACACTACCTAAGAGTGAAAGGCTGGGAAAAAAATGTTCCGAGCAAATGGTCCGAAGAAACAAGCTGGAGTAGCCATTCTAATATCAAATAAAATTGACTTTCAACCAAAAGTTATCAAAAAAGATAAGGAAGGACACTTTATACCCATCAAAGAAAAAAATCTACCAAGATTTACTCTCAATTCTGAATATCTATGTTCCAAATGCAAGGGCACCCACATTTATAAAAGAAACTTTACTAAAGCTCAAAGCATACATTACACCACACACAATAATACTAGGAGACTTCAACACACCTTTTATCAATGGACAGGTCATGGAAACAGAAACTAAATGGAGACAGAGTGAAACTAACAGAAATTATGAACCAAATGGATTTATGAACCAAATGAACATCTATAGAACATTTCATCCTAAAACAAAAGAATATACCTTCTTCTCAGCACCTTATGGTACCGTCTCAAAAATTGACCACATAATTGGTCACAAAACAGGCCTCAATAGATACAAGGAGATTGAAATAATCCCATTCATCCTATCAGATCACCACAGACTAAGGCTGGTCTTCAGTAAGAACAAAAATGACAGAAAGCCCACATGTACATGGAAGCTGAACAATGCTCTACTCAATGACAACTGGGTCAAGGAAGAAATGAAAGAAATTAAAGACTTTTTAGAATTTAATGAAAATGAAGGCACAACATACCCAGACTTTTCAATTTATTAAAAAGTAAAGAATAAAAATAAATTAATTCCATCTTCCCCTCACAAATTCGACTGTATAGATACCTTTTTGTATGTTGGTGAAGAGTTAGTACTTGCTCTCTGGACTGTCTGGTAGGACAGAGTTCTTTCACCTTGTCCTTAATGATTTCAGTAATCTAGTTGGCATTGTTGAGAGACTACTGAGTACCAGGAACTGTTTTAAGTGTTGGAGATATCACAATTTGTATTTTTATCTTTATAATAAATATTTATCTAAAAAGAAAAAAATCTCTGAAGTAAATTTTAAGAATTCTTCAATTTTCTTATTTTAGAAATAGAATAATGTAAATGTGTTTGTTACTTTTCTATTGCTGTTACAAGATGCTATGACCTGGGAAACTTAGAGAAGAAAGTATTTTATTGGGCTAAGGATTTCAGAGGGTTAGAGTTCATAAGGTTTTGAAATGTCTAAGTCTGTGAAGGCTGTTCTCATTCAAACAACCACAGTAAGAAGTAGCTTCTACTAACATTTTAATAGATGCTTTAAAAAAGAAGGGAAGGAGGGAGGGAGGGAGGGAGGGAGGGAAAGAAGAAAAATTATTTTGTGAACTATTTGTTTACTTGCTTGTTTTCATTTGGTAGGTTATTTCTTATGAGAGTCATGGATATTCCCTATTTAAACTTGGAAGGGCCAGACTGTAAGTATATTTTGATTTCCTCATTGTATCTTTTATTTAGAGTATGGTCTGAAGGGGATAACAGGAAAAAGAGCACTGGAAAGACTTTTACTTAAAAATGAGCAGTAGTTTGTGTTTGGAAGAGATTGCATAATTAAAGTTCATGAGACCCTTGGGCCATCATTAACCATGATTTATATTTTCAAGGCTATGATATACCTATATATCTGTATCTATCTATATACATATTCATTGTTTCATTCCTCCTAAAGTTGAATAATTTTCAATACATATTCCAATATAGTTTTTCCATTTTTTTATTGGATTTTTTAATTTACATTTCAAATGTTATCCCTTTCCTGGTTTCCTGTCCATAAACTTCCTATCCCATCCCCCCCCTCTTCTATGAGGGCCAATACATATATTTTAATATATACTATGTTAGTAGTTCGTTTTACTCTGTTTTCTAGTTACATACATATATATTTAAATTTATCAAGTTGATTTTTTTTTAAATTGCCATCAATCAAATTGTTGTGGATTACCTAACAGAAGAACAGCCTGCTACTGCCTGAGTGTGGCAATGCACACCTGGTTCCTAGCCCTTGGAAACAGAGTTAGGATTCCTATGTCCTTTCATCAGCCATGTCTACATAGTAGTAAGAATTCTACTGATCCTCTTAGGAGTTGATCTATGATAATTCCACAAGGTAGTGTGGACTTATTTAGTGAAAGAATCTGTGCTTGCAAAGTATGGTAATGTACTCTTGTAATCCTAACACCCTATAGGCTAAGACAATCAAAAAATTCCCTGATTTGACTTGCTTCCTTGCCAGTAGTCAACCTTGGTTGTTGTTCGTCAGGAGCTGTCCACCTTGAATTTTGAGTGTCTACTTGGAGCTCACTGATTAGGTTAGACGGGTTAGCCAGAGTTCTAGGGAGAAATCCCTTCCTGTTTCCCCCTCCCCGGCACTAACAATTGGAACCCATTCCTCCACATCTACCTGTTTTCGTGGGGGTTCCGAGGATCAGACTCAGATCTTGTCCCTGTGTAGCAAGCAGCTTCCTAAGGGAGCTATTCCCTTAGCCAGTACTTAGATTGCTTTTCCACTGTCACCCTTTTGTGATTTTGTGTCTTGTAGTGCAGCCTAAGCGGGATCATGTTCTCCATGTGACCTTCCCTAAAGAATGGAAAACCAGTGACCTGTACCAGCTCTTCAGTGCCTTTGGTGAGCAAAGAATCTGTGATATTCTTAGTGTAGAGGAGGTTAGAAGGAGATCATGTGAAAGGTTTTAAGTCCATATGTTATATTCTAATGTGCTCTGAGGTGCGTTATATAACCTTTGCCGACCTTTGAGTCCAAGAAAACAGGGAGCCATCACTGTGACTGCCCTTCTTGTGGGCTAGGGAAAGCAAACTTAGACAAGTGGTAAATAATTTTAAGATTAAATCCAGAGAGAATGTCTGTTTTATACTGACAGACAATCTCTGCTTGAAATTAATCAGCAAACACAGATGTATAAGCCAACCAAGACTCCAGATATGCATAACATAGCAGTTCCTCTCATTCTTATAGGTCCTAGGTCACGAGTTAGACATCAGCACAGGGTTTGTGGATGTACAAGTTTATTATTTTAACACATGAAGTACTGAAGCTATTTATTCTCCTTGGAAATTCTTAAATAAAGTGAAGGTGGAAAACTGGTCATAGCGTTGATGCTTAGTAAATACTTGTATATCCTCAAAAGATTTACTATGTAGAGATTTAAGAAAATATTCATATGCTAACGAGATGGCTCAGTGTTTGCTGTGCAAGCTTGGTGATCTGAGTTCAATCCCTGCAAAAGTGGAAGGAGAGAATCAATTCCACAAAGTTGTTCTACTGCCACATGCATGCTGTGGCTTCTGCAGTGTACATAATAGTGGCTGAGTTAGGGTTTCCATTGCTGCAGTGAAACACTGTGACCAAAGCACCGTGGAGAGGAAAGGGTATATTTGTCTTATACTTCTGCCTTGTAGTCCATCATTGAAGGAAGACAGAACAGGAACTCACACAGGGTGGAAACCTAGAGTCAGGAGCTGATGCAAAGACCATGGAGGAGTGCTGCTTACTGGCTCGTTCAGCCTGCTTTTTTTTATAGGATCCAGGACCACAAGCCCAGCCCACTCAAAATGGTCCAGGTACTTCCCCCATCGATCACTAATTAGGAAAATGTCCCACAGGATTGTGGACAGCCTGATCTGATACAGGTGCTCTTTTTCTCCTTCCTTCCTTCCTTCCTTCCTTCCTTCCTCTCTCCCTCCTTTCTTCCCCCTTCCTTCCTTCCTTCTTTCCTTCCTTCTTCCTTCTTTCTTCCTTCTTTGCTCTTCCTCCTCCTCCTCCTCCTTTTTTTGTTTTTGAGACAGGGTTTCCTCTTTCTCTGTGTCGTGCTGGTTGTTCTGGAACTCACTCTGTAGACTTTGAACTTAGAAATCCACCTGCTTCTGCCTCCCAAGAGCTGGGACTAAAGGCATGTGCCACCAATACCCACCTTGGGCATTTTTATTAATTGAGGTTTCCTCCTCTTAGATGACTTTAGCTTGTGTTAAGCTGACATAAAACCATCTAGCACAGTAATGAATAAAACAATATACTTGAATTGTATATGCAGAGGTATAGACATTTAAGAAAATATTAAAATTGTAAAATATTAAAGTATATTTTAATACTTAGATTAAAAGAAGGATATGGAATAGGCTCTTGCTTAATTAACACTATTTTCAAAGCAACATGGAGAAGTCAGATGGAAGTGAAGGAAGACGCATTTACTGCTAGGTATTTTATTATGATTCATTGAAAAAAAATCTATGTGGTTGTTTTGTCTGCATTTCTGTATTAGCACTGTGTGTGTCCAGTGCCCTGGAAGTCAGAGGAGGGCATCGGATCCCCTGAAACTGCAGTTACAGAGCGGTGAGCCTCTGACCCAGGTCCGTTAGAGGGGCAGTCAGTGCTCCTCACTGCAGAGCCACCCTCCGGCCACACCCTGAGTGTCTGGCAGACGTTCTCTTTCTTTTCTAAGCTTTCCTGTCTTTAAAACATGAGCACATGTTACCTCTTGAAAGAAACATTGAATTCTGGAAGTGAAAGCAGGTATATCTCTAGAAAGTTATGTTGCAAATAGTCTCTGCCCTTTGAAACCGTGCCCACCTTTGAATTTAGCCTTCGATAGAGAAGGGCAGTGGCCCTCGGGCTCACTCCTTTTGCAGTGCCTGTTGTCATCTGGCTAAGTCCTGCCCCTATGTAGTCAGGCTTTCAGAACTAAGGTAAGGAAAATGGTTAACCAGGATGTTTTTGTTTTTTAATACACAGCCCTGCATGTGCTTTTCGCTCTCTGGTGCTGTAAGTTCATAGATTTAATGGTCAGACCCGGGGTGATGGCTCTGCACCTCCACGGTGCTTTTTCTAGTAGTCTAGGAACTCATTGAGCTGGGTGGTGGTGTGGTGGTGCAGAGGCAGGAGGATCTCTGTGAGTTCTAGGCAGCCAGGTCTATAGAGCAAGCTTCAGAATAACCTGCACTAGAGCAATGGATCTGGCTAATTTTGGTCTGTGGTTTTGTTTTGGTTTTTTTTTTTTTTAATTCTCTACAATAAAGTTTTGGTAAGTAACACAGACATTAACTGTGTGACCTTGGGCAAGTGTTCTTTGAACAGAAACAATAACTGCAGTAGTGATAACAATATCCTTGTGACTGTGGCATGGCAGTGGGACGGAAGAAGCTGGCCCGGGAAGGCTCAGCAGTGCATCTGTTGAGAAGCTACCTAGGATTGTTCATCCTGAGCGGCAGCTGCCCTGGCAGTGAGTGACAGCTACCGCTGGGAAGCTGCAAGTCAGAGGCTTTTTCAAAATCATTTTCATAGTGAAATGTTTTTTAAAATTCTTAGTCTTTGAAAGCTTTTGAATTCTTTTGAAGACTTGTTCTTTTAAGTTTACTCATTGCTAACTCTGGTCCACTGTATATTCCCAAGAGCAGACGCAGTCCTTATCCTCCCCTTGCCTGCACAGCCCCCTGGGTTCTGCCTGCACACACAGTGTAGTGGCTTCAGGGTAGTGCTTTTTGCTGCCATTTCTCCCTTTAGCCTGTCTGGTTTTCCCTCTCTACATCCTTAATCTTTTAATTGTGTGGGTGTACGTGTGTATGGAGTGCATGTGATCAGAGGACAACGTGTAGAAATCAGTTCTCTGCCTCTCCCATGAGGATTCTGGAAATGGTCAGTCTCGGCTGCAAGCACCCTTAGCCTTCTTTTCCTTGTCGTCCACTCTTATTACCTGGCCTGATCCTAACACCGAGTTTTCCTTCCATCTGTGTTTGTTTATCACATTGCAGAATCTTCATTTTCTTTTTTTTTTTTTTTAAGATTTATTTATTTATTTTAAACATATAAGTAACTGTAGCTGTCTTCAGATGCACCAGAAGAGGGCATCAGATCTCATTACAGATGGTTGTGATCCAACATGTGGTTGCTGGGATTTGAACTCAGGACCTCTGGAAGAGCAGTCGGTGCTCTTACCCGCTGAGCCATCTCTCCAGCCCTAGTCTTCATTTTCAAAGTTCCTGTCTCCCGTGCAGCTTATTTCTGATTGCTATTGGAAGCTCACAATTTATTTGGGCTCAGAGTTGTCGTAGTTTGTAGTTAAAGCCTTTTTGTCTGCCAGGGTCCCCATACAGCACAGGGCATCTTGGATGGAGAGAAGAGCACGGTACTTGTGCATCTGTGTCTGTCAGGTTCACCCTCTTCTTGTACAGCGGGTTTACCTAATGCCCACAGCCTCAGCACTGCGTAGGTAAGAGCCTCTGTCTGCCTTTATGCTCCCGACATCTGAATACCAGATAACAGAGTTTAAGTGTCAACATGGGGCGGGGACAAAATATCCAAACCAGAGCCGTCGTAATGAAGTAACGATAACGACGTTTGCTTTATGTGACCTTGGCATAAGACCAGGTCCTCGCTAATGCCAGCTGTGCTCTAGTAACTCAGTCTTCCCATCCCCATGGTCACTTGTCTTAGAACCGCTCACATTCCCAGTCATCTGCCCCTGCGGCTAGCTGTCACAAATCCCCATAACCCAGTAAAATCAAAATTCTCGAGGCTTGTAATTTATCAATCAGATTTATACCTACAAATTCTCAACCCACAAAACGCCCACGCAATGAACTCAGAGCCAATTGATATTGATACAAGCTGTCCATCTAGATAAGACAACTTGTCCTGTACTATTCCATCCCTTCTATAACATTCATAGCTACTTAAAGACACATGAATCAGGTTCACCCTCTTCTTCCTCCATCTTCTCTGTCCTTCTGTCCTCTCTGTCCCTCAATGCCCCATCTCTAAAACTCTCAGCCCGCTTTCTTTTTTCACTGCCCAATCACGAACTCCAGTCTTACTTTTCACTGACCCTCACCTGCATATCAACAGCAATCTACATGCTTCTTTCTTTTTAACTTTTAAATTTTTTATCACTGTTTTGGGGTGTGTGTGTGTGCGCGCGCGCGCGCGCGCGCGCGCGTGTGTGTGTGTGTGTGTGTGTGTGTGTGTGTGTGTGTAAATTCCAGAGGTTGATGTCAGATGTCTGTCCTAATTAAATAAGTCTCTACCTTATTTTTTTTAGTTAAAATAAGAGTTACTTGTTTATTGTGCAGGCAAACAATAGCATGGCCTAGCATGTGTGTGAAGGCCAGAGGACAGCTTATAAGAATCTACCATGTGAGTCATGGGGCTGGGACTCAGATCATCAGTCTTGGCAGTGAGCACATTCACCACTGTCCCATCTCACTGACCCTCCCACCTGCCTTTTTAGTGTAAGGTCTCTTACCGAACCCAAACCTCACCAGTTTTGCTGGGCCAAAGAATTCCAGGGGTTTACATGCCCACCTCTCCAGCACTGTTTATATGGGCATACTCAGCCATGCTCACCTTTTTATGTGGGTGCTGGAATCAAACTAAGTTCTTTAAGGTCAAGCACTTTTACTGACTGAATCCTCTCCCCATCCCTGTTTTGATTTTAAAACAAATAATGCAAAGGTTTTGTGTTTTGTGTTTCTTGAACGTTTGCATGAGTGTGTGCGTGTATGTGCGTGTGTGGACATACACCTCCTATGTCACTGGAGAGGCCAGAGGAGGAGGTGGAGCATCCTGCTGTGGTACTCTTTATTGAGACAGGATCTTCTGCTGAACCTAAAGCTGTTGTGATGTCTGAGATCCTATGTTAGCAGCCCCTAGTGCTAGAGTGACAGGCCTTTGAGTAAGGTGCTCATGCTTGCATAGCAAGTGCCCTTATGCACTGAGCCACCTCCTAGCCTGTCCTGAAGTTTTAACAGAAACATAGTGGATTGAGAGTTTGCAGTAAGTGGGTAGTGCTGAGATTTCCAGTCTTATATTTCATCCCTCTAGACTACTGAACTACATCAGACTGAGTCTACTGTATGGTTTCTAAGTGCTCAGAGACTCACTTTGTTTTTAATTTACCATTAACAGGTAACATTCAGATATCCTGGATTGATGACACATCAGCCTTCGTTTCTCTCAGCCAACCAGAACAAGTACAAATTGGTTAGTGTCCTGGACATCTGTTTTGTTATTGACAGCTGTGGTTTCAGGCAGCTAGCTGGTTCACTGGCATTTCTGCTTTATTTTTGAGCTTGCCAGTGAAATAAAGGGAAAAATTAATAAGATGAGTTATTGATTCATTAATCTAAAGATACTTAAACTGTGGCTCAAGACCTCATGTAATGTCATGTAACTGAATGTGTGGTTTGAAAATTTGACAATAAAGAAATTCTGAGCATGCAATGATCAAACAATTCAAAACCAATCACTAATGAACTGGAGGCAGCTTTCATCTGAGCATACAGTATGTATGTTCATTCTGAGCATACAGTATGCATGTTCTGTGCAGCATGTGTTCTCCTGTGATACAGCATCCTCATCAATGCCTGAAACACCGTGGATTCCACTTAGCCGTGTTCTGACTGAACTGTTCTAATGTAGAGTGCTCTGCTGACAGAGCATAGTGGATTAATTATGGGAATAACGAGGTCACACTTTCCTACTGTCATTCCTCAGCACCGTGACATTAATTAATACAGCTTCAGGTTGTGTTGTGTTAGATAAGCACATCTATCTCATTAGTATGTAAATTGCTTTTGTCTTAACAAATAACAAAATTATAGGTAATCAAAATGTTTTTCTTTAAAGCAAGACTCTCTTATGTAGATCAGGCTGGCCTTAAATTCACAGAAATTGCCTACCTCTGTGTCCCAAGTGCTGGGATTAAAGGCGTGTATCACCATGTCTGGTTACTAGAGAATTAACTTTGTTTTTTAATGTTTTGTTGTAAACCTACTTAAAACTTGGATGCCATGGAGTTGGATCCCCTAGAGCGGTAGGTTTCTGTGTTGTTTTGAGTCAGGGTTTCCTCTCTATAGCACTGGCTATCCCTGTTGTGAGTCACTATGTGGGTACTGGGGATGGAACCCAGGAGAGCGGCTATGCTTTTCGCCCTCTGCCATCTCCCCGCCCTTCTCTAGTGTACATGCCCACTTGCCCTGGCTCATGCAGTGCCTCAGACAGACCAGATCACCCTAGGCTAGGAGAAGTTCAAGAGAGCAGCACTTGGTCTGTCTCTTCACTTGCTTGTATTCCGTCTTTTCCTAGTGTGCTTGTTCTAAAATAAGTTGCAGGTATGCTTTGAGAATATGAAGTAGTGAGATTGAAGCAGGGAATGTGGGTCCCTCTGAAGCCTTCATTGGCCTGTTCATCTTGTATTATTCCTGTTTAGCCGTGAGTAGCTGTGATTTACCCATGCCATTAAACTTGTCAAATGTCTTTTTACAAGAAAACTGAACGATGATTCATTTACTTTCCTGAAAGATGGATCACTGCAACTTTTGTTGATTCTTACATAATTTTGACATTAATTCTGCTGTCATTTTTCTTTAATGTTTGTTTATTCAATTTTCTTCTCTTTCTCTTTATGTATATGAGGATTTTGCCTGCTTGTGTGTCTGTGTACTTCATACAGACCTAGTGCCTTTGGAGGCCAGAAGACAGCATTAGGCTCCCTGGACTGGAGTTGCAGATGTTTGTGAACCACCTCATAGGTGTCGAGAGTTGAACCTAAGTCCTCTGCAAGAGCAGCTTGGTTTTTGTTTGTTTGTTTGTTTGTTTTTTGTTTTTTTTTCCTGCTATTTGATTTTTTTAAGACAGTTTCTCTGTGTAACCCTGACTGTTCTGGAATTCACTCTGTAAACCCAAGTGGCTTCGAACTCAGAGATCTGCCTGCCTGTGCCTTCTGAAGTGCTGGGACTAAAGGCATGCTGATCACCGTGCCAGGGCTTGTCCGTTTGCTTTTTATTTTAAGTGCCAAATACTAGCATAATGTAACTGATGCTGTAATGTGTTAAAACTTTGAACTTCTACATATGCAAATTCAGATCTAAATAGTTTGATTTTTGTTGTTGTTGCTATTGAATTTTTCACTATCTCAGGGATACAGGCTGTGTTGCAGGAGTAAAAATTTAGACTTTGGTGTCAGTACTACTCAACCATATACAGTGCGTGATGCCAGCATGCTGTATAACCTGCTAAGTTCTGTTCATCTCTGTGTAGTAAGAATGATAGCATGGACTTGGTTGGACTGTTGTGAACATAGTTATAGCTGCCATTTACTAGCTTGGTGATCTGTATTCTGGCTACTCGATAGCAGTGATGTTTCAGTAGGAGGTGTTTCTCAAAAAGATCTGACACCAAAGAGCACATAAGATATGAGTGTAAAGGATGCTGCCTGTTGTGTGTGTTTACTTTTGCTTTGACATTTGCTATCCATTTCCTAGTCTGTTAACAGATGATTTGGAATACAAAGAGTTCAGCCTGTTAGAGCATGATGATGCCTTCAGTGGGGATCAGGTACCTGAGCGGCAGGCTATGGAGAGGCTGCAGTATGAATGAAGGGAAAGCAAGGAGAACTCTGTCTTGCAGTGTGGCTGCACCCGCTCTGCTCAGTGCTTTCTCCATCAGTGACCTGCAGGCCTTGCAGCAGGAATGTCCAGGCTCTCAGTGGGCTGACTGATGGCAGCCCAGTCATTGGTCAATATGTATCCTTGTAGAGTCACAAAAACTTTTGGTTTTCAGGTTTCCAATCTGACAGGGTCATGATTACAGTCTCTTCATAGGTGGCTACAAAGCTGCACCAAGGTCACATCAGCTAAGTCTTGACAAATGGTTGTGGGTTTTAAAATGTCTAATTCTGGTTCTTTCTGTTGGCCATAATGATGAGACTGTGTAGAGATGTTTTAAAACTGTAGAGTATCAGTTAGTGGTATTTCACTAAAACGACAGCATAATTTGGTCATTCATGTCTATGGTTTAAAAGTGTTTTGTTTGTTTGTTTTTTAAAATACTATTTTGTTGCCAAATAATGATTGTTCCTTCCTTACTAGAAAATTCTTTGAAAGCCAACTTTAAGAAAATGTTTATTCTATTTTAATTAGTGTGTGTGTGTGTGTGTGTGTGTGTGTGTGTGTGTGTGTGTGTGTGTGTTACATGTGCACATATGCATATGGTGTCTGAAGAAGCCAGAGGAGGGTGTTGGATTTCCTCAAGCTGGAGTTCATGTAATTGTGAGTCACCTGACTGAGCATTGAAAAACCAAACCTGGGTTTTCTGGAAGAGCAGTTTGAACTATTTGCCATTGGTCTGGCCCTGAGTAAGCTTTTTGTGTCATTTTGTTTTGAAGCAGGTTCTCTGTAAAGCCCTGGCTGTCCTGGATCTCTCTGTGTCTAACAGTCTGGTCTTAAAGTTACAGGGGCCCTTTTGCCTCTGCTTCCTGAGTGCTGGGATTAAAACTACACCCGTTCTGGGTAGTGACTTTTAAGCTAAGTATTTTACTTAGTGACACCGATGTCATTAGTTAATGTCAGAGTCATATGTAGACATGTGGTTTTGATTGCTTGGTTGTTTTGCCTCCTTGAGGACAACACTGGGTTTATCTTGTTCACCACTGAATCCTTTGGGCCCAGTGTTTAAAACAGCATGAATAAACGAATGTACTGGAATAGGCTAAGAGGAAGCCATGGCATTTACTTTTTCCTCCTAGATCAAGTAGATGCTTGCTATCTTTTATTCATTTATTATTTTTATGATGATAGTAGGATGATAGTAGGGATGGAGTTCAGGTCTCATGCATGCAAAGTAAGTGTTCTACAACTGAGTTATACACAAACCCTTTTTAAGGTTCGTTTTGAGGCTGGGCCTTGATACATTGCTTGGGCAGATGTTGATTGCACTCTTCCTACCTTAGCCTCCAGAAGGTTATAGATGTGTAACAGTGAGGCCAGTGATCATCTTTGAAGACAGTGTTGTCTCCTTTGTCTGCATTAGACAATTCTTCACAAGGTTTCTGGCAGCTTATCTATGCCGAGCCTCTGAGCTTCCTTCTCTAGAGCTTACTCAGCTATCCCCTCTGTAGAAGGCTGTAACCTACCTTTCTGCCTCAGCTCAGTGTAATCGTCACCTTTGGCTGTTACAGGCTTCCTTTGCAGAACTTTGCTAGGACATCAGCCCCACCCCCCTGCCTAGGAAGCAGCTTTTTCTCTGTGGCCTGTTACTCACATAAAGAGATGCTATGCTCTAAGAGTGAGACTTTATCCACATGAATTCCAGGACCCATTTGTGTTTACAGTGGCTGTCTTGACATTAGTCAGTACCTGGTTAGTATCATGTGATTGGAAAAATGACCTGGAAACTCCTTTTATATTTGATGGGTAGATCTCATGTCTACTTTTCTCTTTCTGATTTCTAAAACTATATAGATGCTTCATTGAAAGATAATTTGAAGTTTGTTTCTCATAGGAATAGTCTAACAATGCCAAGGACCTAGGTTATCTGAACGTGCCACAAATTCTTGTTAATGTTATCTTAAACAAATTGTATAAGCATTTCAGCAGAAGCAGAGGGCCTGTCAGATCAATAATGTAATAAGGAAAAAAATCATTAAATGCCTATTTATGTAGCAGCTCATAATGGCTTCTTGGCTCTGATACAAACTATTTTTTATTAACATTCCAAGAGTTCTATTTAAGCTGACAACTGCTTTTTTTTTTTTTTGGCATTACTAATTCTAATTAATGTTTTAAAAGTCTTTTTGGGGTAGCTGAAGAGATGACTTAGCAGTTAAGAGCACTGACTGCTCTTCCAAAGGTCCTGAGTTCAATTTCTACCACATGGCAGCACACAACCATCTGTAATGGGATCCGATGCCCTCTTCTGGTGTGTCTGAAGATAGCTCCAGTGTACTCATACATTAAAAAAAAAAAAAGTAAAAATGGCTTTTTTGACCTCTTGAAAATAAAAGTTCTCTTCTTATAGGAAACCATACCCTTAAAACCATGTGTGCATGTGTGTGCACGTGCCACTTTGTCACCACCACCACCATCATTTTAGTAGGGTGTCTCTCACACTGACCTTGTATCTTACTGATTTGGCTAGGCTAGCTGCTGGTGAGCTCTAGGAGTCCTCTTGTCTGTAGTTCTTGAGTGCTAGGCTTACAGGGATGTGTTGGCAGTTACGAGTGCTGGCAGCTCTTACAGAGGACCTGTGTACAACTCCTCTAACTCCCATTTCAGGGGATCTGACACCCCCTTTTGGCCTCTGAAGGTATCTGCACTCAAGTGCACATACCTGCGCATATACACAGAATTAAAAATAAATAAATCTAGGCTTGCTTTTCTCCTCTCCTCTCCTCTCTCTCCTCTCCTCTCCTCTTCTCTCCTTTCCTTTCTTTTTCTTCTGACACAGGACTCTGTTTTGTACTCTAAGCTGGCTTTGAATTTAGAGTTCCTTGATTGGCTTCAGCCTTCCCAATGCTGGGATTAAAACATTCACATACTTTGTAATCATATTTTCAGACAATGTAAGCCCCCTTTTCATACTAATTCATCACTGTGTGATGCTGGATGTGATAGACCTTCATCTCAGTGTCCTTCAGTGACAAGAGAAAGGATTAAAATGCTCTTACAAGGTTCCTAAGATATACATCTTCATTGAAGCCTGCAAGTCACTGTGATAGAAGGCGGCTCAGGACACACAGCAGAGTTTCTCAGAATAGGTCAGCCTGAGCTCCTCAGCCTCTAGTATGAAGACACATGAGACAGGAAGGGAGGGCAGACATGTGCTTAAGTGTATGAGTGGTCAGATTGGGAATCTGTTTGTTCTACAAGTCTTGCCATTGTGGGATTTCATTCTTTTTTTTCTTTTGACTACAGGAGGTTTAAAAGTAAAATAATCTTTAAAGCATTTGTTGATGTGGGGCTTTGCCTAGACATTGGGTATCAGGTTGATTATTTAGATGAGGGTACAGGCCTTGGTCAGCTAAGCGCTCCACAGCGCAGAGTCCAGAGCAGACCAAGCAGAGGGTGTTCTAAACTAGTTCTGTTTATTTTGAAATGTCTGGAAAGCTGGTTTTTGCATTTACACTGGTTCATAGCTTTAGACTGAGGCCAAATTGAATTTATCTGGGAAGCTGCCACATCTATAAATGCTACACAGCATAATAAATGGGCCATGGCTTCCAAGAATTGTTGATAGTGAGCTTCAGTTCCTAATTTAGAGTTTATGAAAGTTATTTCTGCGAGAGAGAGGGAGAGAGAGACTGATTGATTCCCTACTGGATGGATACACACACACACATACACACATGGTTTCTCTGTGTAGTCCTGTCTGTCCTGGACCTAGCTCCATAGATCAGTCTGTCCTCAAAAATCACATAGATCTCCATGCCTCTGCCTCCCTAGTGCTGGGATTAAAGGTGTGTGCTGTCATCACCTGTCTCATTCATCTTTTAACACGTTTACATGCTGTTTATACAAGTGGCACTGGGGGCAAACTATGGTAGGTCCCTGTGGTTCTGTGTTCCGACGCGCAGCAGGGGTGCGGGAACTCTGGACAGACAGTGCAGAATGCTAGACTCTGTTTACCCTATGCTGCCAGCTGCCATCAGGTGATGGGTGTGGGAAGCACCGATGCCCAGCTTGGGGAAGGAGAATGTATCCTAGAATGGAGGCCTCAGCCCAAGTGAGAAATAGCACAGGCTGAGGATGACGCTGGGGCTCCCTAATTCCACATCCAGATACCGCTGGAAAGTGAGAGGAGGAGTCTTGAATGGAGAGGCGAGGGGGTGAGGGTGGGGTACTCCAGCTTAGCTCAACTGTGACAGGAGAGGAGAGGCCTTCTGTGAGAGACTTCAGCAGCTGCTCTGTACAACAAAGACTTCCTACCCACCGCCAGAGGGGTTCTTGATGAGAGATAGCACATGCTTGTCCTCACCTCAGGTTGGGCCAGAAAGCAAAGACCTTTTGCATGGAGGAATGTCTGGGAAAGGAGGCTTATTGCTTACACCCTCAGGGACCATCTAGATACCTCATTAGTGTGGAGAACTCTGTCCTGTGCTGCTGACCACCAGTCACATTCTTTATGTCGGGGAGCTATGGTCATGTGTTCCAGGGCAGGAATCTGGTCAGGAATAGGAAAACTCCTACAGTCCTCAGGTGGGTGCTGGGGTTTTTGAACCTAGAAAATCTTACCAAGTTTCCTGGCACGGTCCACTGCCCCACAGGCCTGGATGCAGGATGGGTACAGATGGTGTTTTTCTTCAGAGTGAGACATGCTAAACTAATACATATCATATAAGGCTCAGCTCCCAACACAGAGGAGACCTGGCCTCTTGAAGGAGGAACTATGGGGTGGTGCTTGGAACACTCGTAAAGTCTCGGGGGAAAAGTCTTTCTGTAGGGCTTATGCGGGGCAGTGCTGCTTAGCAGAGAGGACAGAATGGTGATGACTGTCTGGTGTTTCCACACTGTTTCCAACCTGATCACAGTTGTGAGTTACTGAGTAAGTGATGACCAGCTTTATTTTTCAAGTGCTGGAGGTGGGACCTAGGGTGCCCTGGAGCTCTTCCCCCAGTTGCAGTGTTGTTAAAAGGGACGACACTAAGAATGTCAGTGTGCCCCATACACACAGTGAGGGGATGTTTCACTGTTGTTTGGATGTGGCCCTAGTCTCCTGAGACAGTGTCACCATGATCAGCTTTTCTTTTTTCTATCACTGGGGATGGAACCAAGGTCCTCATACATTCTAGGCAAACATCTATGGTCCTGGCTGCTGCCGCTACATCTGTACTTAATGTTGTGTGTGTGTGTGTGTGTGTGTGTGTGTGTGTGTGTGTGTGTGTGTGTGTGTGTGTGTGTGTGTGTGTGTGTGTAGATTGGCATAAAAATAAACATTTGGTTCTAAAGTCATGGTTAAAATTCGGTGCTTCAGGAGACAAAATGTTCATTTAATGAGGGATTCTCTCCTACAAGTGCAAAGAAGGCTGGGAGGAGCAAAAAAGCAGCGTCTTCACTGCCAGCCCGCGGTACCTGTCGACCACTGTGGGCTCCAGCCCGCGGTACCTGTCGACCACTGTGGGCTCCAGCCTCAGGGTTATCTAGGAGGAGTATTCCTGTCGTCTCCAACAAAGCAAGTCAGCATTGTCCCAGTATTCCTCCTCAGTGTTTGCTGCTCTGGGGACTGGCACAGGACATGATTGATGGGATTTGTAGGAACTTAACAATCCAGGGCTTTTGGGCAAGTGAGTGACTGCTGCCTGAAGAGGGCAGGCCTAGAGAGCAGTGCTAGGAGGCAGAAGGCAGTCTCCTCACTACTGTGTGTGCTGTGTGTGGGAGGGTGTCTCTCAGTTGATTGCTGTAAGGAGTGGCAATAGTTATAGTAGGAATCTCTCTCTGGACCTCAGGCTCAGGAGCCATCCTAGCCACTGTGCTGTAGAGCCTAGAGTTACGGAGTCCCCGATGCTCTCCCTGAGAGAGCATCCTCAAGTGCTGACAAGGCCCAGGAGAGATGACAGCCGTTTGACACGGGTTGTGAGTGTGAGCAGCAGAGAATGCTTTGCATTCCAGGGTGTGGGCGTGGCTCCAGTGGCCTGCAGAGGAATCCCCTTCTCACATGGGGGCTGGGGTGAGGTACAGCCTGATACTGTCAAAAGCCAGTAGAAAGTTGTCGTGACTTAAAAAGACTTTTTGTTTCATAATTGGTCTTAGAAGCTGTTTTTCTTACTGGATATGTTCTTTCTCTGTTACAGAAACTAAATATTTTAGCTTAGTGTCCCTCTGGGTTGTCAAACCACAATGCCTGCTCACTCCAGATGTAGCTTCCCACATCCTAATTCCACTTCATCAACCAGAAGGTGGCATGCCATGTTGGTAGCCACCTGCCTGCCCAAGCCCAGTAAAATTTGTCACTTGAATGCTTATCCATGCTCAGTAACGTGGACTAACTTAGCATTCAGGGTCTTTGACAGCAGACAGATCTACACAAACTTGTGGGACCAAACCTTCTGCCTGTGGGCCTGGAGAAGCCTCCTGACATGTCCCCTGGTTCAGAGTTTGTTTTAAAGTAACACTTCTGGGCCTTTTGAATGAAAAAAACAAAACCTTCTATGAAAATGACTTGCAACTGGGCTACGATGTTAAATAACCTCTTAGCAATGCAGGTGGTGTTCCAGCAGTTCCAGCTGTTGAGTAGAGCAGCTTTCTGTGGTGGAAAGTCTACTAGCATGTGTCCTCCTGGCTCCATCCCTAGAGTTGCAAAACTAGAACAGAACCAAAGCCTGATAGGAAGTGCCACCCTTGCCGACAGCCGGTAGGTGGAGCTGCGCTCTTCAGGTCTGTGCATTTATTCTCAGACATAGTTTGGAAGGTTGGTTTGAACAGGGTGTGGTAAACACTGTCTGCCTTCACAATCCACACATTCTGTACTTGTTAATTTATAGTATTTTTTGTAGCTTTGAGAACAATCCTCACATGGGCTTTTTAGTCACCCCGACCTGTGCAGAGCTGCAGGTATTTGAGATGTAACCATTGATCTAGCAAATATCCCTTTCTGGGTTATCTGCCTTAAGGACCACAGGAAGTAATTTGCATTCAGTTGGCAAGGCTAGCAGCATACCTTTACAGTCTTGCCTCAAGTATACATTAACTCTTTAGTCCTGTGTATAAGTTAGAAGGAGTCTTGATTGTCTCTTCCATAAAATATCACATTGGTGCACTATATTGGCATTATGCTGATTGGATCAAGCAAGCAAGAGGGAGCACAAATTGTACTGATTGGTAACACAGATTCGTATCAGAGGATGGGAAATAAATCCACCCACAATTCAAGGACCATCTACATCAGTGACTGTCTTAGGAGTCCAGTTGTGTGGGGGCATGCAGAGATATTCCTTCTAAGGTGAAGGATAAGTTATTGCTCCTGGTCCTCCCATCACCAAGAACCTTAGACCTTGGGGACAGCATTCCTCACTTGGGTGTGCTACTCCTGCCCATGTACCAGTGACTCAGAAAGCTGCTAGCTTTGTGTGCGGCCTGGACCAGGAGAAGGCTCCTCAACAGGTCTAAGCTGCTGTGCAGGCTGCTCTGGCACTTGGAACATATGACCCCTTAGACCCGCTAGTGCCTGAGGTGTCAGTGGCAGACAGGGATGCTGTTTGGAGCCTTCACAGGCCTCTGTAGGTGAGTCACAGAAGAGCCTTTGGGATTTTGCAGCAAGGCTCTACATCAGCTGCATACACCTCTCCTCCCTTTGACAGACAGCTTTTGGCTTGGCTTGCTATTGGGCCTTTATGGAAACTGAACTTTGACAGTGGGCCACCACGTTACTATTAGACCTGAGCTGCCCATCATGAGTTGGCTGTTTCTGACCCAACAAGTCATGATGCAGGACATGTCATACAGCAGCAGTCTATTATCAAATGGAAGTAGTGTATATACATGATCATGCCTGAGCAGGTCCTGAAGACACAAGCAAGTTACATGCAGAAGCTGCCCATTTAAATGGTTTCTACTGTTACAATGCCATCTGTTGCCAAGTGTGCACCTATAGCCTTGTGGGTGTGCCTTATGATCAGTTAACTGAGGAAGAGAAGACCAAAGCCTGGTTTACTGATGTTCTGCACCTTATGCAGGCATCACCCAGGAGAGAAATACAGTATTACAACCCCTTTCTGGCACAGCCCTGAAGGAAGGACACTGGTGAATGTGTATGGAATTTTCATAGTGTACAGAATTTCAGGCAGAATACATGGTCATATATTTTGTTTGGAAGGAGTAGTGGCCAGATGTGCAGTTGTTCGGTGATGCATTGCCTATAGCCAGGGATTATCAGGATAGTCAGGGACTTGAAAAGAGCATGATTGAAAAAACGGTGAGAAGGCGATTTGGGGAAAAAATGTGTGGAAAGTCTCTCCAAATGGACAAAGAATGTGAAGATATTTGTATCCCATGTAAATGTTCATTGAAAGGTGATTTCAGCAGAGGAGTTCAATAATCAAGTATGTAGTGGGAGGAAACAGGATGGGTAGTAGAGGAAGGTAGTTATAAAAGGATTATAATTGACATGATTTGGGGTTTTTGTTGTTGTTGTTGTATTTTGTTAAGAATGTGTTAGTACAATTTCTGTTTTCTTCCCTCAGTTTTTTTAGTGTATGATATGACATCAATTAAGAGAGTGTTAATGATTATTATATTTAAATTTAAGATACTAAAAGAATGTCCCCCAAGGGACGGTATCTCTAGTCTGTATTTAAAATGCATTTGCAGTTTTGTATGAATGGTATTTGTATCATGTTTAGGTGGTATTATGACCTGGTTAAATATGTAATGTGTCTGGTTTGCATGTGAGATAGTTATATCATGCTTAGGCCTTATGACCTGGTATTGTTTTCATTTGTAAATTACTCAACATTAGGAGGTATGATTGTGTGTCAAGTTGACAAGGAGTGGATTTGTGATGGCTCTTCTTGGTTGTCACCTTGAATATATCTGGAATTAGAAATGGATGGCACATCTGTGAGAGATGTTTGCTTAATTTGAAGTAGGAGGATCCATACATACGCAGTCATTGTTGGATTAGGTGGACCACAGCCTACAAGTCATTCTAATAAGTCCCCTTGTGTGTGTGTGGGGGGGGAGACAACCAGACAGACAGACAGACAGACAGACAGACAGACAGACAGAGATTCATTTTATAAGTTCTATTATTCTAGAGAACCCTGACTAATACTGGGATTGAGGGAGGCCCTGATTGTGACTTATGAATGTAGCTTTAGTAGGACTCTTTCTTTAGAGACTGAAAAGAAATATTTTCTTTTGGTTCTTTTGACAAAAAATTGAAGAAGTAACGAGCAAATTTGCTTGAAATTAGGGGCCAGCTCTTCATCTCTCATTTTTTCTATACGTTTACTTTTGTATATCTGACACATAGTGTGGTCTTTTCTAGATGAGCCTGAGAGGAGAGCATGGCTTACAGGCTGGCTGGGCTAATCAAACCCTGGATCCAGCAAGCTGCTCTGACCTATTGTTGGTACTTGTGGCACAGAGGTGATGGTTAAGAGGGGTACCATGACCATGACAGGCACTGAAGCAGAGCTGTGTCCTGGGCTGTAGCAGATGGCATGGTTGGTAGGCCACTGTCCTCCCCAGTCTCTCTAGCAGACACCAGCAATCAGCACCTGTTTGCCTTACCTTTCCCCCTTGTGACCTGTGAGTCAGTGAGACTGCACAAGGATCAAGTGTTGGACATGAGTCTTGGGGCACCTACCCCCTTTCTGAGTCCTTCTGTTGCAGTTGCCTTGTAGGTGTGAGGGTCACTTGTTTCACTTACCTGCCCTCAGGCTTTAATCATTGGCGTTAGGAGAGCTGATAGGTAGAATTGCAGTGTAGAAGCTTCTCCCGGAGATCTCAGACTGAAACTTTGCTGCAAGTGTTCAAGATACCTTCAGAACAGAGGTGGGATGGGGAGGAAAGAATTTAATGCCTCCCTCCCCTTGGCTTTAAAAAAGTAGATTTTTTTTAAAAAAAAAATCCACCATTGTTTAAATCGTTTTTTCTCGTGAAGTCAGACCTGCTTTCATGTGTGCTGTGTGCAAGCATGGTTCCTTTTGATGTACAAATACACTGTGGAGCTAGGGAGCTGGCCCAGTCAGGGCACAACGTGAGGGTCCGAGTTGGATCCTCCTCACTGGCTTTGTAAAGCTGGTGGCAGTATGTATCCCTAATCCTGATAGCTCCCTGGTTAGCATGCCTAGGGAACATGTGAGTTCTGGGTTTAGTCAGACACTGTCTCAGAAGTTAAGATTATTGAGGAAGATATTCTGCATTGACCTCTCCACATGTACCCACACTTTCATAAACAAAGACACCACACACACACACACACACACACACACACACACACACACACACAAAGAAGGAGGTTCATTTACCCCTCCCCATTCTCTATGTCATCCTCCAAGTGCTGGGAATGAACCCATGGCTTCATGCTTGTTAGGCAGGCTCTCCACCACTGACCTGCACTCTAAGCTCACTTTACCTATCTACAACAAACATAGAATGGCATGGATGAGGAGGGTATTCACGAGAAGCCATATCTGGCAGCATTAATGGCTGTATTTGGTGTTATGAATGGTTGTCACATACCCTTTAATAACTCCGGGTTTTGTCTTTTGGTAATATAATTTCCTCTGTAAAGATCATTATTTTATGTGCATTTGTATTTTGCCCGAATGTATGCCTAGATGAGCATTCCAAAATACTTGTGTCATAGCTTGAGCTTGTCATTTATCTTGATGACGTGAACAGACTGAGAGCTGCCAGGCAGCTGTAGCAGTGGAAACTCCCCGGGATCAAAAGGCTTTTTTATAGTTCATGTTTGGACAGGAGTATAGAGTTGGTATGAACTTCTGCTATGTAAACTGCCAGGGTGGGCCAGGGGTATGGTAGCACACAGGCTTGGCCCAGGCCTTATTGCTTCTTTAAGAGTATTCTAATAACAGTCCAGGACAGAGCACTTTATTACTACATAGTCACCTTGAGAAAACATTTTTGCAGTGTGCAGTATTCTAATTGACTTAGGCTACAAACAGTTTGAATGTAAATTATATTTGCGAATTAGGGTTATGCTTCGTGTATTCTGGGACATCCCTTTTCCCATTGAGGGAGATTTTTCAGCTCCATAATCCTTGCGTTCTTTCCAGGAGGGACACAGGGACAAGGAGACTGTGTTTACCTTATACAATTAGCTGCTCACATGTTGAGCATGTGAGACAATAACAGGAATCAGCTGGTCACTTTGCATGCAAAGTCAGAAATCAGAAAGAGAACAGGAAGTGGGACTGGGCTAGAGACCCTTAGGGTCTACCCCTGCCCCAGTTAACCACTTCTTTCAGCAAAGCTCTGTCTGAAGGATCCACAGCCTCTCCAGATATCTAGCACCAGCTGAGAACACGTGTGTAACCACCCGAGCCTGTGAGGACGTTTGTCACTTAAATCACATGACATGCTGACTTGACTTTTGCCTTTCTGAGTGCCAAGGTCTATTAGTAGTCTATACGGTGATTTGGCTCCTCTTTACCATTTTCCACCTATGGACAGGCTAGGGAGGGAGCAGACCTTAGTGCATGCAGCCCAGCACTCTGCCTGTTAGGTTCTCTATTTTGGACACCCCAGTTCTGTCTGATTGTTGGTATGGTTGGTCACATGATATCCAGGCTGCAGATCTTTCTGTAGTCTGACTCTGTCATTTTCCTTGTTATCACTTGTTCACGTGTCTTCTGCTTATACTCAGCTCCTGTATATTTAACAAATACTCCAATGCACAGTACAACTCTGTTGGTGAACCCATGTCCAGTGATCCTCTGGAAGAGCAGACACTGCTCTTAATCTCTGAGGCACCTCTCCAGCCCCCACACTCCACTTTTTAAAAATGGGTTTGTTTTTTTTCCCCTGGGAATAATTTTATTTTTTT
The DNA here is from genome assembly GCF_011064425.1 of Rattus rattus. NCBI lineage: Eukaryota > Metazoa > Chordata > Mammalia > Rodentia > Muridae > Rattus > Rattus rattus. Next base: position 8,646,406 of record NC_046162.1, on the reverse strand, counting down.
TATGCTTTTTTTCCCCATCTTTATTAACTTGGATATTTCTTATTTACATTTCAATTGTTATTCCCTTTCCCGGTTTCCAGGCCAACATCCCCCTAACCCCTGCCCCTCCTCTTCTATATGGGTGTCCCCTTTCCCATCCTCTCCCCCCATTACTGCCCTCCCCCTAGAAACCCATTCATTGGGCTCCCGCTTTGGCAGGACCAAGGGCTTCCCCTTCCACTGGTGCCTTACTAGGCTACCTATGCAGTTGGAGCCCAGGGTCAGTCTATATATAGGCTTTGTGTAATGGCTTAGTCCCTGGAAGCTCTGGTTGGTTGGCCTTGTTGTTCATATGGAGTCTTGAACCCCTTCAAGCTCTTCCAGTCCTTTCTCTGATTCCTTCAGCGGGTGGCCCGTTCTCAGTTCTGTGGTTTGCTGCTGGCATTCACCTATGTATTTGCCATATTCTGGCTGTGTCTCTCAGGAGAGATCTAAAAATGGGTTTTAATAGTTTGAGTGTATCTGGTACTATGTGGAGGTCCTTGATCCACTTGGACTTGAGCTTTGTAGAAGGTGATAAGAATGAATCAATTTGCATTCTTCTACCTGCTGACTGACAGTTGAACCAGCACCATTTGTTGAAAATGCTGTCTTTTCCACTGGATGGTTGTAACTCCTTTGTCAAAGATCAAGTGAGCATAGGTGTGTGGGTTTTTCAGGCTATATTGAGTCTGCAGGAGCAGGCTGGTTTTTACACACTGCTTTGGAAAAGTTCATCTCACCCCAACCATAACAGTCTCATAACTAACACCACCCCTGAGAGCTGTGTTTAGCACTGCAGGGAGGCAGAAGGGCAGAGCACCAGGTAGCAAGAATATGAGGTGGGAAATGTCTGTGTTTGGGTGTATCTGTGTTCACCTGTTTGTGTATAGTACTTGCAGGTGCACATGTATGCCTGTGCATATGGAGGTCAACACTGAGCAGGTCATCAGTTGTGCTCCTTTATTTTTTGAGGTAGGATCTCTGGGTCTCACCTGGAACTCACCAACTTAGAGCCATGTAAAAAGTCCCATGTGTCTGGAAATGTCAGCACAGTGTAGGGGAGAACAAGGAAGGACTGGCTTGCAGACTGCCTGAGGGATAAGAGAGAGGAACACCTGACATCCTCCTCTTCTATGGGCAGGGTGTGTGCAACACACACACACACACACACACACACACACACACACACACACACACACACACACACAATGGGCCTTACCCTAAACACTGGTGATCTCTGGCACTTCAGGGTAGACATTTCTGAGTCTCAGTTTACAAGGTCTTGTGAACTTAGCTAAGCACCAATAAATAGTTCTTTCTGGTGACCAAATAGTTACCACACGGATACCCATGAGCTGGGTAGGGGGCTTACCTTCCTATCAATGAGAAATCAAAGACAAATTCTGTAAACAACATGTACTGGAAATGGCTAAGCTGAACACACAAGATGGACAGCAAACAGGATATCCATTCTGTTTATATAAGGTAAACTTGACATCATGAAACTACCTTTCCATCAAAGAATGCAGGCATTGCTAAGAAATCACGCCTGCCTTCTATTTCTCTGCATTACTCTCCCCATTTCCTGCTGTGGTAACGTCTATCTAAAATTCATAGTGCTCATTCTGTCTGTCTGTCTGATGCAGGATTCTGATGAAGTCTTCTCGCTTTGAACTTGGTATGTAGCTACTCTGGCCTTGAACTCCTGTCTCCACCTCCCAAGTGCTGGGATTAGATGTTTGTGCCACTATGCCTGGCTTGTAAATGTTTGCTTTTGAACTTGATAAAACAGAAGCCATAGACTTGGGGCTTGTGTTCCCACCCACATTATATCACTAAGATGTGTCTAGTTCTTTGTCCACATGTGTTTTCTCATCTTTCATCATGTGATCATCCTGAGGTTGATTGTGTACCTTCCCTGTTCATGGCTCTTGGCTGTGTAAAGAGGACTTTTGGCCCTCGAATACTCTTACTCCTGCAGCCTGCTGTCACACCTGACTGTATTTTCTGACCTGCCCACTTTGCTTTGAGTAAAACTTCCTTGCTGCTATGCAGAAAGAGACAGATATGGATGCAAAGAGGGTGGAGAACAAGAGAGACCACACATGGGTGCGTGCAGGAATGTGAGATAACTCACTTTTTAATGTTTGTCTCTTGATACTCGTCACTGGTACAATATTCTGGTAGTGTGTGAGCTGATCAACTTTAATCAAAGATGGATTGAATTGTCTCCTGAAGCATGTAACCACTGGACGCAGCCGTGTGGCTCCACTGCACGTGAACCGTATCACTGTGCTCTTCCTTCGTCTTCCTTAGCCTGAGGTCTGTCTTGGCCTCCTGTGCTGCCTCTGTGATGGAGGCCCGTGCTTTATGTGTCCTTCTCTGGGTTCCTGTATTTCACACTGACTGCTGACATTTCTTTCTCTTCTGTTTGTAAGAGAATTCTCACGAATGTCTTCACCCTCCTTACAGTGTCCTCTGGTGGCAGTTTTGATATTAACATGGCCGCTGTCCTCCGCTTCTCTTTTGGCCTTTTGTATTCTCATAAATCCCTCCTAACTGAAGCTCAGAAAGTTCACTTAGAGTTTCTTTTCAAGTTTTCAAAATTTGCCTTTGACATTTAAGTTCCACATCTAGGGCAGATTTTGTTTTTTGACTCCATACTACTAGGAAGTAATCTGATTTCATTTTTCCTATGGATAAACAAATTTCCCAGTCTTCATTTTTTTTTTTTTAGGCTGATCTGTCAAAATTCAACATTTTACAAATTCAGGTTTTTAAGTTTTTACTTCTATACTATTGGCCTATTTGTTTATATCTGCCTTATCACTACACTGAATTTTGTTTTGAGACGGGGTTTATGCTGTAGCCTAGGCTGGCCTTGAACTTGTGGTTATTCTCCTTTTTAAGCCTCCACCCTAACCCTAGCCTGTAACCCCTACCCCTCTAACCTGTTGGGCGAATACTCCTACCTGTACTTGTCTTAATCTGCACTAAATGAAAGTGAAGAGTGCATTTCCACAGGTGAGGCCCGGCCCCATAGACCTCAAGTTCATGGCAGCCCCGCCTGCCCGCCTCGTTGTTTCTACAGCGCACTGCAGGTGTGCACTGCAGGTGTGCACTGCAGGTGTGCACTGCCAGCATAGCCTGGCTCTGTTTGTGTGTTTGTTTTGTCTTTTTTGGTGGGGAGAAGGGGGCTGTTTTCATTTTAATTCCTCCAATCTTTAGTTATAATGCCCCCGCCCCCTGCAGTCAATCTGTAGATCAATTTCAGAAGGGATCTATATAAATATAATACAGTTGCCAACTAGAGAGATTTCGATTGACAATAAAGCTGTTTGTTTTTCTACTTTTATTGTTTGTTTTCTGTGCAATCCTGGCTGACCTAAAACTCATTATGTAGACCAGGCTACTTCAGGTAATCCTTCTGCCTCTGTCCCTAAAGTCTTAACATTAGAGAAATACACTCAATGCAGCTGCATACCTGTGGAGGTCAGAGGACACCTTGGTTGTTTGAGTCATGCACCACCACATCTATAAGACATTAAGATTTTGTGTGTGTATGTGTTTGTGTGTGTGTATGTGTGTCCACTCAGTGTAACTGTGCAACTGCATACCTTGGTTGTTTGAGGCAGCATTATGCCAGGCTAGCCTGTCAGTGACTTTCTGGGGATATTCTTGTTTCCACCTCCAATCTGGATGTAGAAGCACTGGGATTTCAGACATTCAGCCTTACATGGGTTCTAGAGATTCAAACTCAGACACTCATGCGTTTTACCTCCTGAGCTACCTTTAAGCCCCAAGGTTCTTAACAAAAATTTAAAAATCTAGTAGGAAATCATAGTGAATCCTGTTATTTCATATGTCAGCTGTCTTAGTTTGGGTTTCTGTTGCTGCAATGAAGCACCATAACCAAAAGCAAATTGGGGAAGAAAGTGTTTATTCTGCTTACACTTCCACATCATATTTTACCACCAAAGGCAGTGAGGGCAAGAACTCAAGCAGGGCAGGAACCTGTACACAGGAGTTGATGCAGAGGCCATGGAGGGTGCTGCTTACTGGCTTTCTCCCCATGGCTTGCTCAGCCTGCTTCTTAAAGAGCTCAGGACCACAGCCCAGGGATGGCCTCACCCACAATGGGCGGGCCCTCCCTCATTAATCACTAATTAAGAAAATACTTTTACAGGTCTGCCTACAAACCTGATCTTATGGAGAATTTTTTAAATTTATGTTTCCTTCTCTTGGATGGCTTTAGCTTGTGTCAAGTAGACATAAAACTATCCAGCAAACCAACTAAAAAAGTTAATTAAATGTAAGTAAAAAGGAGAACTCAACATTTTAAGTAATTCATTAAAACTCCCAACACAGGATTTTATGACATTTGTCAGCCTCAGTAAGTAAATGCCTGCCTGCAAATACACAGTCGACAGAATGTCATTTTCAAACTAGCTCTGCTGTGGAACTTCTCTGACAATCTGTGATCACCAGAGCATCCATTGCTCTGGGGCTCGTGAAGATTAGATACTGAGATGTTTGCCAAGTGACTAGACAACAGACCAGGCACAAGACATGAGGTTATCATGTGAGAACAACCTTACTTGCCTACAGGGAAACAGGGTAGACTCCCACTGTGTTTGATCTCCCATTGGCTTTGACAAAGTGGTAAGAGCAAAAGAGGGCCTTAAATCATTTCCTTGACTAATCTGGAGAAGTCAAGTGTCACCAGGTGGCCCTGATGCATGCATCTTCTAACAGGCAAGCTGGATGTTAAAGGCCTGGGTTGACAGCCAGTTCATTTTGCTGGCTCATCCATCAGAGGCCTGGCTCCCAGCCAGACCTTGGCTTCTTATATAAAGGCCCAGAGTTGCACCGCTGTGGAACTTGACAGAATGCTGGTAAATCATTGCCATGTGAAGCCAGAAGTGAGAAACACTGTTATCTGTTTCCCCTTTCAAGTGACCCCGATTCCAATGTGCTCCCTGTTTGTTAGGGAACTGTGGCTGGGACACAGTGACTGGGAGAGTGGAATTACTACTGAGCACACTAGCTTGCTGTCCCCTGGCTCTCTCATTGCCCCAGCTGCTGCAGGGATGCTGATCTGAGCCTGCTCTTCTCCTTGGGAATGCACATTCTACTCCAGAGAGGGGTTATTGTGAGTGCTCTGGAAAAAACTTCCAACCAATGAGGGAATTTCAGGGAGACCAGAAGAGCCTCGAACCTTGGCTTCTGTGACACACTCATGGTGCTGGTCTGTCACTCCAGTGCTGACTTCCACCACAGCTTTCCACAGAGGTCTGCTGTGACTCAGGGCTTTAGTTGGGAACGCACGGTTTGCTAACAATTCCTGCCGTTTCTTTGGTAAATGTTGTGTAATATGAAACTTCTCTTGTGGGTCTCACGCTGGAGGCTTTCCACGGAGATCTCTGGTCCCGTTAGGTGCACGGGTTCAGGAGAAGGCTCCCCTTCTCAGGCAGAGAAGGGAACGGTTTCGCTGTCTCGCTGCTGGTATTGCTCCGCCTTCGTTTCTGGCCTGGCTGAGCCAGCAAGAGACTGACTAGCTGACCAGGGGTCTAGGGGAGCTTCTGGCTGCGATTTCAGGAAAGCAGATCTCTTCCCCAAATGGCAGTGTTACAGCTCTTATGACAGAAGCTCTCAGACGATGGAATAATTCCTGCACACCTTTAATCTTTCTGGATAGGATTCTTAAATACAGTCTGGGAGAGGGTCAGGATCTGGCAGTGGGTACTGCCTATTGATTTGGCCTAAGATCTTGGGAATAGCTCATCTACATGTTCAGGGGCATGGTCCTGCTTCTACTGACTGATCTGTCTTGAGCCTCTGTAACCTGTTGTCAAGTCCTCACTTGTGGAGGAGGGGCTTGGGGCGTTGCCCTACGTGACTGATCTGTCTCAAACTTCTCTACAGTCGGTTGTGAGGGCCTGATCTCCTGGGAGAGTGGGAATGCTCCTGCCGCTCTTTTTAAGGTCCCCAGGGATTCGACTTATGTGGGCCAGGAATCAGGGTACCTTTCACAGCCATCCGCCCTATACTCCCTAATTACCTTGAAGTGTTTTACCTCTTTAACTATGAAAAGTATAATAAACCTTTTAGTAAAATTTTGTATGTTTCAAAGAATTTGAGATTTTTCCTCTGTAAGGATATTTGTGTGTGTGTGTGTGTGTGTGTGTGTGTGTGTGTGTGTGTGAGTGTGTGTGATATTCTTTATTTGTGAATGGTGTTCATAGGATGTGAGTGGAGTACTTGTTAGTGTGTGTCCTCATGTGTTCATGAATACTCATATGTGGAATGGAATGTGGACATCAACAAAGGGCATGTTTCTTCCACACTTACGATTTTGAGACAGCATCCCTTTGTGATCCTGAAACTCACTGATTTGGCTAAGATGGCTGACCAGTGAGCCTCAGGGGTCTGCATGTGTCCATGCCTGTGCACAGCTCTGGGTGACAGGAGCACACAAACCCCCGTGACTTTTTACACAGGTGCTGAGGATCCTGATGTAGCTTCTTCTGCTTATACAACAGGCACTTTACTCATGGGCCCCTCTCCTCCTTTCCTCTTACTTTAATATTTGGATGTCTAAATATTTCAGGTGTGGCATGAAACGAACTGTTGTGCTAAGAAGTTTAGTCAAATCTGGTCCATTTTAAGGTTTAAAAATGTCAACTCTTGCACCGTATGTCATCTGCCTCTTGAACTTTGCTTTCTTTTCCTTGGATTTAAGGTTCCTGGTACATGGAAGTCTGTTTTACTTCTTCCTATAGGCCAAATTATCCTGGGACTCACTGTGTAGCATAGGCTGGCCTTAGACTGTCACCCCCTGCCCTGACCCTCTGAATGTGGGAATTTTGAGCCTGTGTCACAAAGCCTAGCCCATTGTTCAATTCTGCGGTTCCCCGAGACTCTGTGTCCATCTGCCTTTATGCATCCACTCGTGTATGTATTTTGAACTCAGTCAGGTGCAGACATACAAACTGTGACCATCATGGAGCTGGAGCAGCTACTTAGGGATCAAGACTGCCCCTGATGGGATGGCCAGGCTCTACAAATGCTAGGGATAACTATGGCTAGGTGGACTGGCTGGTGCTGTGTCAACTTGTCACAAGCTGGAGTTATCACAGAGAAAGGAGCCTCAGTTGAGGAAATGCCTCCATGAGACCCAGCTGTAAGGCATTTGCTCCACTAGTGATCAAGGCGGGGAGGACCCAGCCCACTGTGGGTGGTGCCGTCCCTGGGCTGGTGGTCTTGGGTTCTATAAGAGAGCAAGCTGAGTAAGCCAGTGGAAGCAACCCAGTAACATCAATTCATGGCCTCCTGCCCTGCTTGCATTCCAGTCCTGACTTCCTTTGGTGATGAACAGAAATATGGAAGTATAAGCTGAATAAACCCTTTCCTCCCCAACTTGCTTCTTGGTCACCATGTTTGTGCAGGAATCGGAACCCTGACTAAGACAGTGGGCGAGGAAAGCACATGCTCAAACTGCACCCATTATGATGGAGGCTTCCACCCAGGATGGGCCTCCTATCTGCCCTTACTGCTACTGTGCTCCATCCACCAACCTCGAGGAAGGAGCAGCATGCACTTGGAACACCAGTAACCAGACCAGAACTGGCTCAGAGCTCAGGGGAAAAGCACTTGCTTTGGGTGCTCCAGGCCCTGGGCTCTGTGCTTAGTGGTGCAAACCTATCAACAAAAAAATAAAAACAACGACCTGCCATCTGTGCAGTGTGGGGAACGGGGGCAGTCTTTGAAAGTGGAGGTTGAAGACAAATGTCAAAAAGTATGGAATTCCTGGAATTGAGGCAGAGGGCAGCAGGAAGGGCCCCAGCATTTGGATGACCTGGTGTTGAGTGTTGGTAGAGTAAACTGTAGGTAACCCCAGACCTCTATAACATTGATTTTTCATTGTGTATGGATAGGGTTGGGGGAGGTCAGAAGGTAATGTCAGGTGTTGGTTCTTGGCTTGGGTGCCTTCCACTTTTGTTTGGGTAGGGTTTGTCATTGGCCTGGAACTTTGCCATGTAGACTAGAATAGCCAGCCTTCAAGCTTCCTGGGATCTACCTGCCTCTGTCTCTTAGGTCTTCACTGCTGGGATTGCTGGTACATGCCACTCTTCCTGGTTTGTGTTTTGGTTTTGGGGCGGGGCGGGGCGGGGTGGGGTTGTTCATGCTTGTAAAGCATTTACTTTACTGAATGAGCTGTCTTTCCCAGCCTGTTGTTCCTCTTTAAAGACAATTCCTGTCTCTTGGGCATACGTGGAACACAGTAGCTATGGAACATGGAACTCGGACACATAGCAGAGCTGTTTTGGTGACATACCAGTGTGCATGTAGCCTTGCCACCACTTGGTTTTTAATAGTGAGAGTTTGCATTTGGTACCTACAGTTGCTTGTTTTCCCTTTCTTTCCTGAAAATGAAATGTTTTCAGGCTATCTTGCCAGCTGTGGATACCTACAGCATCAGTGTTTTCATTTATGTCTCTGCAGTGCTTCCCAGTTTGCAAAGCACTGTGGGAGGCTGAGCAACAGTGACATGAGGGCTGGGGACGTCTCAGGCCATGCTTCCTAAGTGTGCCTCTTTCTCGTCCTCATAGCTGTTAATACCAGTAAGTATGCTGAAAGTTATCGGATCCAGACCTACGCTGAGTATGTGGGAAGGAAGCAGCAAGGCAAGCAGGTCAAGAGGAAGTGGGCAGAAGACAGCTGGAAGGAGGTGGACAGAGAGCGGCCCCACGTGCCGGGCCCCTGTTACCACACCAACAGGTGAGCGCCTGGCTGGCAGGGGCTTGAGCTATTCCAGCACTGGTCTTCCTGGTGCCTCCTAGATGAGTGTAAGTACCTGACTTTGTGAGGAAAATACTTTTGCTCTAGCTTTTTACATCATACCCTAAGCAGCTGTGATTACCGCTTGGTCTTTGTGTTAGTAGCGTCTGTTGCTGCTGTTTCTTTTCTTCTCCTCTTCCTCCTCCTCCTCTTCTTCTTTCTGTTCTTCCTCCTCCCCCTCCTCCTCTTCCTCTTCTTGCCATGTAGCCCAGGTTGTCCTTAAATTCACAGACGTCTTTGGTGCTAGAAATGTGTACTAGCGTATGAATGTTCTAGTTCCTTACACTTGCCAGGTTATATAGACCCCAGCTTTTCCCACTAACTCTCCTGCAACACCCTCAAGGCAGACAGAATATATTCTATTCCCATTTTAGGAGTAGGGAAATGGAGGTTCAGTGAGCTGCATAGCAATGTAGTGAGAGGTCAGATTAGACTTGCTTCCGTTGACATTAGTTTCTTCCTTTCCCAGGTGCCAAGTACCGTATACCTCCTCCTAGATCCCAGGTAGATACTCATACTGTTGTGTGCCTGGGTGTGTGCAGCTCAGACAGTAGAGCATTGATCTAGCCCAAGGCCCCAAGTTCATTCCTAATAACACAAAATAAGCAGGTAGATAAGCAGGCACATAGAAAAAGCATTAATTTAGCCTATTTGCTTTATCTTTGAAAAAGGAATTATATAGTATTATGTTTGCCTTTTCTTTAAAAATTTTTTTTGTTTCTGAGATTTGGTCTTATATGCATTGACTTTTAAAATTTTTTATTGTTGAGTACTATTTATTTGGGTTGGTGGACATTTTGGATGGTTTCTAGTTTGAGAGACTATTTGCTGTGATGTTGTATATGTGAAACAATACAGTCAGCATGTTTTCCTTTCTCTTAAGTGAGTAGGACTAGGGACTTGGGGATAGATGGCATCTATGTGCTTGTTAAGCTTTAAGCTTTGTAGAAACATTTACAGCCCACCAGTAATTCCATTGCTTCACATACTTGCCAACATTTAATGCTACACTTTCCATCTCAGCTATTCTAGACTGTGAGCTAGCACCACATCACAAATCTAATTGCAGCTCTCTCTGACTAATGCAGTAGCCTATATTTCATTTTTGCATTGCTAGGACTCTAGTCAGCTCTGTGCTGAGCTGCTGCAGCTCCAGCCCTTGGCTGCCTTTTTTAATATACTTGTTGGCCATCAGGTATCCTCTTTTAGAGGTTTATTAAGTGTCATACCCGCACCCCCACACTGTGTTGACTGTTTCTTTCTGTTGACTTGTAGTTATTCTAAGTATTCTGGATCAGAAATATGCACTGAATACTTATAGCTTGTGATTGGTTTGCTTATTCGATTTTTAGTGATATCTCTTACTGAGCAGATATTTTAAAAGTCTTGTGGTAGTTCGAATGATAGTGCCCTTCATAGGCTTTGCCATTTTAGAGATTGGTCCTCATTTGGTGGTGCTGTCTTGTGGGGCTTAGGAGGGATAGCCTCACTGGAGGCAGTGTGTTACTTGGGAAGGCTTGGAACTTTCGAAGACTTGTACCATGAGACAGTTTGCTCTCTGCTTCATGCCTGAGGTTTAAGATGTGCACTCTCAGCTTGTTGCCCCAGCCACCATGCCTGCTGCCGCCACACTTCCCCATGTGTGAGCACCCAGCACAGTATCTACCTGGGATCTAGCAAGGAGGCAGCAATATAATTGATTCCTAGTTATAGTATAGGTATTTGTTGGCTCTATCCTCATACATAGAAAACAGTTTCATAACGAGTGGCAATACATTACTATTATAATTGTTTTTTGGCAATTTTGTATTTGAACATTCACCTCCACTATGATCTGGAGGTTGGGGTTTGGAGTTCAGTGGTACAATGCTTGACTACTAGATGCAAGACCCTAGGTTTGAGCCCCTAGTGCTGTAAAAAAAAAAAAAAAAGAATGTGTGGTTTAAAGTCACTTAAAGTAATTCCTTTCTGTGTGGGTCACCTGTAAACTCAATAATCGCATAGGTCTGGTTCTTTGCTCCCAAGGATTCTGTTTCTCATCGTCTAAAGGTGCCGTAATGGTGGAAAGCCATTGTGCACATGCAGGTGCACATCTACCAGGTGCACATCTACCAGGCAGCTTGCACTTGGAGAAGCCAGTTTTGTTCTGTGCTTACTGTTCCTTTCAGGTTTCCAACTGTGCAGAGACCACACCCCCATGGTGGCTGCTTGAATGGGAAGCCCCACTTAGAGCCCTGTAGTGCTGCCTTCTATATGATGCACTTTTCTGCTTCTGGACCCCCCTTTGAAATGGAACTACAAAGCAAGGGGCTTCAGTTGCTGCAGGTTCCTTGGTGAGAACATATTCATGAATTACACCTGGATATTTGAATTCTTGTCTACACTGTAAACCTTGTAGTAAAGTTCATGGAAACTGTGCCTAGTGAAACTCAATTCAGGCTGAGGCAGTAGAATTGCTATGAGTTAGAGGCCAGCCTTAGCTACAGGTAAGTTTTTGTCTCAAAGACACAAACCTCCAAAATAAACCAACAAAACTTATGACTGTCCTTTTGTCCCATTGTACCATTGTCTTCACCATTTCCCTTTCTTCTCTCTTTCCTGCCCGACAGCTAAACTTATGACTGTCCTTTTGTCCCATTGTCCCATTGTCTTCACCATTTCCCTTTCTTCTTTCTTTCCTGCCCGACAGCTGAAGGTCTCTGGCTTACACTGAGTTTCCTGCTCTATCTGTAGACTGATGTGGAAATGAAACAGGTCCTTTCTGTCTGGGTGCCACGCTGGGGCTTTTCTTCAGTGTGTTTCATTGGTATCAGTTGGCAAAAACATGGTCTTTAAATTTTTTAAAGAAGAGATCTAGGCGAGTTAGAATAAAATTTTACATAGAATTTGACTTGAAGCTTTTCTCATGAGGAAAGAACCTTGGAGACCTAGCACAAGGGCTTAGGCAGAGAATCATGCCCCTCCTGTTCATCTGTCACAGGGTTCATCTGTTACACACTTCCCGTGGGATGCTGGGATTGAGCCCAGAGCTGCATGCAAGCCAGTGAAGCAGTTGCTCTGTCACCGAGCCACACCCTCAGGCCTTTGCGCGTCCTGCATCTGGTCTTCCCTCGTGTTTGGGAGAGTTGACAGCTCACTGTCGGCTTTTCAGATGGAAGTCCGACTTCATTTTACCAGGATTTAGAGTCACCTCTGCAGGCTGTGGTGAAACCCTGCAGCAGGAGATAGCACAGTTTGGTTTATGAAAGTCCCACGTGTGTTTTTAGGGCTTATTTATTTTCTGGTGCTAGAAACTAACCCTGGTGCATGCTACGCAAGAGCTCTGCAGTGCAGCCGCTTTTAGAGCTTAGTCTCTGGGGTTTTTGGCATTATAGTTTTGAAGTTGAGTTTTTAAAAGAATATGCAACTGTTTCATTAAAATTTAGAATATTTTGGTAATGGCTTATCTTTCTTTAAAATTGAAAACACAGAAAGTTTTGTGATTATCTCTACCAAATGCTTCCAATGTGTAGAATCTGGAATTTGGCACCGAGTGCTAGCTTTAACATGTTACATTGGCATGTCATCTGGGGAGTTTATTTTAAGTAAGTTGAGACTAAGTCTGACGTCTTGCACTTGAGTTGCTTTTGATGTGGTTGGAATGCTTTTGTATTTTCTAGTAGCAGTAATTTGAGAATTAATGTTTTCTTGTCACATTTTCTTGTTATTTACTTGATTAACCATAATTAAAGGTCCTTGCCAATGTCCAGTTACTCACATTTATCTCCCTGTGTGCATGATTTTTTTTACAGTGTAATGAATGAGTGTTGATGACCTTTGACACAGATTACCCTCACACATTTGGTTACAGGAAGTAGAGTACTGTGTCTCCATGACTGGTAACTAAACACAGAACAAATTTCTTGTTTGAATTTCTCAGATGACATGTGCTTGGCCTTATTTTTCTATTTTGATAATCGTATTGCTAAAATGAACTCTGAAATGTGTAAATCTGAGATTTCAGTTGGCTGGGTGTAGAAATCTTTAACATTTCTCTGGCAGCTCTCTCTTGGTAGTTTATGCTTAGCAATAATTCTGCCTGTCCACCCACAGCCGAGAGGAGCTGCAGGGTGTTTGGATTTATCAGGGGAACAAACTGGGGGGTGAAGTGACTATCGGCTATCACCAGGCTTGTTGTTTGTCTTAGATCTGAGATGTGACCCTTGGTCCATTCAGGAATCCGTGAAGCAGCGCATGGAATGCATAATTGTAATCCCAATAGTTCTAGGACATCCTGGGCTACACAGTGAATATTAGGCCAGCCAGGGCTACATAGCAAAACCTTGTCTCAAACAAACCCCTGAAGCAGGGCTTTCAGCTGTAACACTGGCTGAACACGGGCCAGCATTTGCCACCTGGGAATACACCACACCCTCCACGTGTGCACCTCTTTTTAAATGCAAAACCCATGCTAGCAAATGGGTGCTTGCTGTTTAAGCATTTAAATGACCTGTATATCTGAAGTTTTCAGAATGAGATGTGGAGTGGGTAGAACTTTATATCATAGGAACTGTGTACACAGGACAGTATGGGTGAACCTTAAGGAACAATGGACCCTGCACAACCCTGAGTTAACAAGTAGCCATCCAGCTGATGGTGGGCTGCCCACCTGAAGTTGTTGGCCTTATGCTAACGTTCTCACTGCCCAGCCATCAGGACTGGCCTGTTCTTGCTGACTGTACCCACCTGTGTTCTTTTTCTCTCACTCCCTTGCTCCTTTTCGTTTCATACATACATGGAAGAGTTTATTTGGCTGTGGTTCCAGTGGTAGGGAAGCATGGCAGCAGGATCTGGATGCTGGGAGCTCACATCCTAAACTGCAAAGAGAGAAGGAGAAGGGGAGGGAGGGAGGGAGGGAGAAATGGGGGGGGGTATGAATATGAGAGTGTACTGAGAATGGCTGGAGAATTTTAAAATCTCCATGCCCAACCCAGTAGCATGTTTTTTCCAGCCAAGCTGTACCTCCTGAAACAGCACCACCAACTGGGGACCAAGCATTCAAACATCTGTGCCTATGGAGCCAGTCTCATTCAGATACCACATTCTATTCCCCACTGACTCATGACTATACAATGATACAAATGTAAATGATGACCTTTCACACAGATTACCCTCACACATTCAAACAAGAAATTTGTTCTGTGTTTAGTTACCAGTCATGGAGACACAGGACTCTACTTCCTGTAACCAACTTCAAAAGCCCCTGTAGTCTCTCAGTCTCTACACCAAAGTCTCTTCTGAGACTCAAGGCAACCTCTTGACTGAGATCCCCTATAAAATCCAAAAGTAAATTACCTACTTCCAACATACACAGAATATACATTACCATTCTATAAAGGAGGAAAGGGGACATACTGAGGAAACACTGGACCAAGGCAAGACTAGTAAAAACTGCTGCTTTTGGAAGATTTAGGGGATTGTCTCAACATTCAGATCGGTGTCGGCCCCGACAACATGGCTGTCTTCCTTTCTCAGCACTCAGCACAGAAGCCTGCTGTCCTGAATATGCCATGCCCAAGCACAGAGCGCATGCCACATGGTTTTCATCGTTAATCTTTGCAGCAATCCATTTTCTTTTTTGTTTTGGTTTGTTTTTTGACACGAGTATTTTGCCTACATGTATGTCTGTGTACCACATGCATGGGTGTTGGATCCTCTGAACTGGAATTACAGGTGTGAGTTGACATATGAATATTAGGAATTGAACCTCGGTCCTCTGCAAGATCGAGCAGCCAGTGCTTTTAGCCACTGAGCCATCTCTCCAGCACTACAATGATGTATTTTCTAAAACAAACTTTCTCAGAGTCAGACAATCAGTAACAAACAGACTCAAGCCCTTATGCTTAGCTCAAGGAGTGGCACTGTTACCAGATGTGGCCTTGTTGGAGGAAGTGTGTCACTGTCGGGGTGGGCAGTGAAACCCTCCTCCTAACCATGTGAGAATCAGTCTCCTCCTAGTGGCCTTCAGATGAAGATGTAGATCTCTCAGCTCCTCCAGCACCACACCTGCCTGAACACTGCCATGCTCTCATCTTGATGATAATGGACTGAACCACTGAACCTGTAAGCCAGCCCCAGTTAAATGTTGTCCTTACAAGAGTTGCCTTGGTCATGGTGTCTGTTCATAGCAGTAAAACCCTAAGACAGAATTTGGTACCAGGGGTGGGGTATTGCTGTGATAGGCCTGCCCATTGTTTTTGTTTGGAAGAATATGGATTTTGGGACTTTGGTATAGAAAGTGGCGGAATGTGTTAAGGGGAGCTTAATGGGCTATCTTAGCAGGAATGTGGAAGACTTTATTACTAAGAATGATTTGAACTGTGCAGATCTAGGTAAAGTGGAGAAGAATTTCAGTATGTGGCCTAGAGAATGTTTTTATGGTACTTTGGTAAAGGGCTGCTTTGCCCTTGTCTGAAGAGTCTACATGAAGCTAATTCTAAAGTGAAGAGAATCAATTGTATTGACAACAGAAGTCTCAGAAAAGCCCAGCATAGACTTTATCCTCTGGCTTACTCTCATAAAGAACATTCTGATCAAGCATAGCAAGGTTAAAAGGAAAAGATACAAAATGTATAGTTCAAGTAATAATAAAGGAGCACAAGGAAGTGAAATGGAGCTGAATCCTGTGTTCAAGGAGATAAAGAGATTAAGAGAGTGGTGATCTCAGGATAAGATCCTACCCAGATAAGATTATTGTTTGTGTTTGCAGTTGAACAAGTAATAGTTTGGATTTTTAATCTGGAATGAACTACAATCCAGAAATAGAAGGCACACTTATGATCTAGATCTTGAAGCTGGATGACATAGGTTTTTGATCTGGATCTTAAGGAACAGTGGCCATTAAAAGCTTAGGCCCAGGCATGGTGGTACACACCTTTAATCCAAGGTGACAAAGGCTAGTGATTCTCTTGAGTTCAAGGTCAGCCTGGAACTGAGCAAGTTCTAAGTGAAGAAAAACTTAAGTCCAGGCCTGGTTGTACAGACTTTTAATCCCAGCATTCAGGAGACAAAGCCATGCAGCTCTCTGAGTTCAAGGTGAGTTAACAGAGCAAGTTCCAGGACAGCCAAGCTTAGGCAATGAAGGAATTGGAAAACAGAAAGCTGGTAATAGAATTAAGAGGGACATGCTTCAGCCCCAGCAAGCAGCAGAACTTGGCAGCTTAATAGAAGGGGTTACTGGAACAATTGATGCTGGGTAGCTGGAGCTAAGAAATTAGCAGTAATTAAGAAGAGACCAGCATCACTGAGGTGAAATCTTCTGGGAAGTGTTTTCTGAGATCACAAAGAAGCTGTGTTTTAGAGATAGCAAACATTGTACTTTGTGCTACAGCTGAACTTGGTAATGTTTAAGAATCACCCAAGTGGTACTGGTTTTGAAGGCATGAAGGGTTAAAAGCAGCAGAGGGTTGGCACTGTGAGAGACCAAGGAAAGCCATTGCTGAAATAAATCTCAGACTTAGTTGCAGTTGTCAACCCAGGACTGAAAAGGTCATGTAAAGAAGTTGAAGCTTGACATCATGAAGAGAGCCCAGGAGAAGCTATTGGTGAAGCCTAGTTGCACAGGAAGACCCCAGCATATTCTCCAATGCTAGTATCATGGGATTACCACCAAGAACAGCAGTAGCAATGGAGTGGTGCCAACCAGAGCCTAGAGTACTATAGAGCACAGAGCTGGAGAAGTGCCCCAAGCCCTTTGGAGGAACCCAGAAGATCATGTGTGGATCCCAGACACTGGAACAAGAAGCTGTGAAGCTGAAGTTGCCTTGGATACCCAAGATGTTAGAGATGCCAGAGCTGTGGGATACCTGCCAAGGAAAGCTGCTGACAGGAAGCAGAACCTGTTGTGTTTTTTATAAAAAGATAAGAAAGCAGGGATATGTTTGGTGGAGGTGTAGTGTGGTGTGGGCAAAGGGCATACCTCTGCAGGCCCATGTTGAGACATTCTTTTTCCCTCTAAGGTACCAGGCACAAGACCTATAGTATAGAATAGAGTTTATTCAGGGCATGTGGAGGGGAGTTGAGAGAAAGACAGAGAGGAGTGGGGGAGGGAGGAGAGGACAGGAAAGGAGGCCATCCATGAGCATGTGGAGAGAGAGGGGTGAGAGGAATGGGGAAAGATGAGGAAGAGGGTAAGGTAGCAAGCGCAAGAGATCGAGAGAGAGCGAGGGGGGGGGATGCAAGCAGTAGCCCCTTTTACAGTGAGTCAGGCATACTTGGGGGGAGGAGCCTAGACTACAAGCCAACATTCCCCATTTTGGTTACTAAACGCCAGCAGAACCAGCCCAGGAGAAAGAAGTTTGTTGCAATCAACAAAGATGAAAAAGGAGTTGGAGATCTGAAGACTGCTTTAACATCAGACATGGAGGTGTAAAATTTTGAGTTTGCCCAGCTGGTTTCCTTCCTGTCTTGCTTTGAGGATTACAGTTAAGTGATTAGATGAATCTCAGAAGAGACTTTGAAC
The DNA here is from genome assembly GCF_011064425.1 of Rattus rattus. NCBI lineage: Eukaryota > Metazoa > Chordata > Mammalia > Rodentia > Muridae > Rattus > Rattus rattus. The sequence goes on along the minus strand of NC_046162.1, from coordinate 8,629,044 downwards.
TTTGGACTTTTAACATTGTTGAAACTGCTATGGACTCTGGGGGTTTTGGGAGTTGGACTAAATGTATTTTTTATTATGCTATGGGTAGGTATGGCCCCCATAGACTCATGTGTTTGATCAAGCCTGTGGGGGCCAGGGAGTGGAATGTGGTGGTTTGAATATGGCACTATTATGTGGTGGTTTCAAGATGTGGCACTATTAGGATATGTGGCCTTATTGGAGGAAGTGTGCCCCTGTGGGGGTGGGTTTTGAGACCCTCTTCCTAACCATGTGGGACACGGTCTGCTCCTGGCTTCCTTCCTTTCAGTGAAGCTGTAGAACTCTTGGCTCCTCCAGCACTGTCTACCTGTTTGCTGCCATGCATCACGTCATGACAAGCAACTGGACCTCTGAAACTGCAGCAGCCCCAGTTAAATGTTGTGCTTATAAGAGTTGCTTTGTTCATGGTGTCTGTTCACGACAGTAAACCCTAAATAAGACACATTCTTTCTACTAAACTATTTCCATTGTTATTTTTATTTGTTGTATTATGTGATATCTATATGTGAGGTGTATGAATGTGCCTCAGCTGTGTAGAGATCTGACGATAACTCTCGGGAGGCAGTTCTCTTCTTCCACTGTCGGAGTTCTGGGCTCAAACTCAGGTTGTCACCTTTGTGTGGCCAGTACCGTTACCTGTTGAGCCATCTTTCCAGTAGTTTTAAAAATGTTTTCAATGAAGTACATAAATATTGTTTTTGAAAGCCAAGTAAGATTTATTTTTATAATAAGAACTAGAAGACCCAAATGACCATTATTCATTATTTTCAATTTGAAAAGGAATTGGTTTTCTATCTAAATTAAAAATAAAAACACTTCTCAAAAGGGCAGTCACCTGCTGTTTCCTCCCCCCCATGGGACCCCCAGTTACCCTCTCCACTTGGACCTCACATCCTCAGCTTAGTTCTCTGTCCTCCTGCTTCCTTGAACTGCTCCCAGGGCCTTTGCATTTACACACAAGCTTGGACTCAGAGCCTTCCTTCATGCAGTCCCAGTTGCTGCTCAAGCTCCTCTGGGCTACATCAGCAGCGACCTCTGTGCAGCCCCCTCCCAGGGCTCTCCCTGTATGTAACCGGCATTGTCAGGTTGACTCTTTGTTGCACTTTTGTCTTTTCCATCCATTTCCTCTTTCCACTTAGCCTTTTTAAATGTTGCATGGTTTTGTCACTAGAAACAAGGAGCTGTGCTTTTCTGTCTGAGCATGGGTGGAATCTTTGTGTTGACAGACAGGCCCTGGAAGCTGTGATGTGATTGGTAACCAGTCGCTGTGTATAGAGTGAGAGAGCCGCAGGGAGGCTAGTGCAGGGCATAGACTGTTGCTCACACTAAACCCTAAGTTGTATGTTTGGGAAGAAACTTCTCAAGATACACACTTAGTTTTGTGCCATGCTTCCACAGGGTCATTTAGACTGCTTCTATATTCCTTGCTTTGACCTTGATCGTTTTGTTTTGAGTAGCACAGGTTACCAGCTCTACAGAATACTAAGAATCTGACAGAATCTAAGTCTGTCAGACAGTATTGTGACACTTGAAAAAACTATCAATATGGCTGCCACTATGACTATACTGTTGATGGTTACTTTATGACACTACCGGATGAGGTAGCACCAGGTTTCTCCACCATTGAAGTACTGTTTTCTCCAATTGCACACTCTGCTCTTTGAGAGGGAGTCACTGTGAAGAGAGTCTTCTCAGGAACTGTCTGCAGGTTCAGCCAAACAGCTGTTAGAATTTTCAGGGAAGATAATTGCGTCTGTGCATGTTAATATACAGACGTTCATTTCTTATTACTCTTGCCAGAGGTACAGTATAATGACTACTTACATAGCATTTTATCACATTAGCTGTCATAAATAACCTAGATATGATTTAAAGGATGCAGGATTGTACAAGTCAGTTATATGCAGTAGGACCACATTTTCTATGAGGGGTTTAACATCTTGGTGTTCGGCGTAGCTCAGGGTCTTAGGGCCAGCCTCTGAGCAGTTACATCCTCCTGTCCTGAGGGAGGATCCTCCCAGTGCTAGGTGTGAGGTAAGGACCACCTCTGGGTTTTAACTGTGTCTTGCTTTCCTGACTTGGCTTTGTATGAGTGAAGGTCGTCTTAGGTTGTAGTCTCCCTAATCAGAGACTCTCTTCAAACAGGTTCTCATTACCCATTCATTGTTAGGAGTGGGCTAAAACTGGTTGAGGCAGGAGAAGGTAGAGGCAGATACAGTTTTTAGTCAGCCAATTTTAGTCAGTCTATGTGTTGTGCATGTACTGTGTCAAGTGTATGCAGGAGTGGGGTCCTTCTCTCCACCATGTGGGCTCCAAGGATAGAGCACTCAGGTGGGCAGTGTCAGTGACAAGCACCTACTCCACTAAGCTATGTAACCAGCTGATAAAGGCAGACTTGCTAGTGTTTTTTTCTGTGCAAAGTGGTGGTGTGAGAGCTCTTTGAAATGCATCTATGCTCTGAGATTGCTTGGCTTCTCTCTGGCTTGATTTTTGTGTCTGTATAAATGTTTGCAAATATAAGGTGTGCTTTTGCTTCCCTTCATATGCAAACTAAGTTGAGATTGATCAGCCACACCTAACCATAAAACTAAGCACTATGAAACTGCTAGAAAAAGTCTAAGAAAGTCTTGATGACCTTAGGCCAAAATTGATTGATTGATTGATTGATTGATTGATTGATTTTGATTTTTTTGAGACAGGGTTTCTCTGTATAGCCCTCGGCTTCCTGGGACTCTCTGTAGACCAGGCTGGCCTATAACTCAGAGATCTGCCTGCCTTTGCCTCCTGAGTGCTAGGATTAAAGGTACTCAATTTCACCTTTAAGGTAACAAAATGACTGTTCCTGTTTGGTGCTGTGCTGATTGGCTAGGACCTCTGGGATAGGGTTGAACAAAAGTCCTGAGTCTTTTTATCTTTTTCTATTGCTGATCTTTTTTTTTATTATTATTATTATTAAGACTCAGACCAAAATATATTTACAAATACCTTGGCCATATAGTTAGGCTCTTCTCTGACTAGGTCAGAACCAATTATTTTAACCTACATTCTGCCACATAGCTGGCTATTTCTGCTCAGGTGTCACTTGCCCCTCTCCTCACATCTTCCTGGGCTGAACTTCCAGGTTCTGGCTCTATCCCAGAATTCTGTGTCTGCCCACATGTCCCACTTTCTATTTCTTGCCTAAGCCATTGGGCATAGGGTTTTTAATTAACAGGTTATGAATGTATACAATACATAAGGTATCTTTTCTACAATTCCCGTTTTTTTTTCTTTATTAACTTGAGTATTTCTTATTTACATTTCAGTTTTTATTCCCTTTCCCGGTTTCCAGGCCAACATCCCCTAACCCCTCCCCCTCCCCTTCTATCTGGGCTTCCCCTCCCCACTTACCGCCTTCCCCCCAACAATCCCATTCACTGGGGGTTCAGTCTTGGCAGGACCAAGGGCTTCCCCTTCCACTGGTGCTCTTACTAGGCTATTCATTGCTACCTGATGAGGTTGGAGCCCAGGGTCAATCCATGTATAGTCTTTGGGTAGTGGCTTAGTCCCTAGAAGCTCTGGTTGGTTGGCATTGTTGTTCATATGGGGTCTCAAGCCCCTTCAAGCTCTTCCAGTCCTTTCACTGACTCTTTCAATGGGTGTCCTGTTCTCATTTCAGTGGTTTGCTGCTGGCATTCGCCTATGTATTTGCTGTATTCTGGCTGTGTCTCTCAGGAGAGATCTACATCCGGTTCCTGTCAGCCTGCACTTCTTTGCTTCATACATCTTATCTAATTGGGTGGCTGTATATGTATGAACCACATGTGGGTCAGGCTCTGAATGGGTGTTCCTTCTGCCTCTATTTTAATCTTTGCCTCCCTATTCCCTGCCAAGGGTATTCTTGTTCCCCTTTTAAAGAAGGAGTGAAGCATTTGCATTTTGATCATCCATCTTGAGTTTAATGTGTTCTGTGCATCTAGGGCAATTCAAGCATTTGGGCTAATAGCCACTTATCAATGAGTGCATACCATGTGTGTTTTTCTGTGATTGGGTTACCTCACTCAGGATGATATTTTCCAGTTCCCTCCATTTGCCTATGAATTTCATAAAGTCATTGTTTTTGATAGCTGAGTAGTATTCCATTGTGCAGATGTACCACATTTTTTGTGTCCATTCCTCTGTTGAAGGGCATCTGGGTTCTTTCCAGCTTCTGGCTATTATAAATAAGGCTGCTATGAACATGTGGAGCACGTGTCTTTGTTATATGTTGGGGCATCTTTTGGGTATATGCCCAAGAGAGGTATAGCTGGGTCCTCAGGTAGTGCAATGTCCAATTTTCTGAGGAACCTCCAGACTGATTTCCAGAATGGTTGTACCAGTCTGCAATCCCACCAACAATGGAGGAGTGTTCCTCTTTCTCCACATCCTCGCCAGCATCTGCTGTTGCCGGAGTTTTTGATTTTAGCCATTCTGACTAGTGTGAGGTGGAATCTCAGGGTTGTTTTGATTTGCATTTCCTTATGACTAAGGATGTTGAACATTTCTTTAGGGTGTTTCTCAGCCATTCAGCATTCCTCAGCTGTGAATTCTTTGTTTAGCTCTGAACCCCATTTTTAATGGGGTTATTTGTCTTCCTGCTGTCTAACTTCTTGAGTTCTTTGTATATTTTGGATATTAGCCCTCTATCTGTTGTAGGATTGGTAAAGATCTTTTCCCAATCTGTTGGTTGCCGTTTTGTCCTAACCACAGTGTCCTTTGCCTTACAGAAGCTTTGTAGTTTTATGAGATCCCATTTGTTGATTCTTGATCTTAGAGCATAGGCCATTGGTGTTTTGTTCAGGAAATTTTCTCCAGTGCCCATGTGTTCAAGACTCTTCCCCACTTTTTCTTCTATTAGTTTGAGTGTATCTGGTTTGATGTGGAGGTCCTTGATCCACTTGGACTTAAGCTTTGTACAGGGTGATAAGCATGGATCGATCTGCATTCTTCTACATGCTGACCTCCAGTTGAATCAGCACCATTTGCTGAAAATGCTATCTTTTTTCCATTGGATGGTTTTGGCTCCTTTGTCAAAAACCAAGTGACCATAGGTGTGTGGGTTCATTTCTGGGTCTTCAATTCTATTCCACTGGTCTATCTGCCTGTCTCTGTACCAATACCCTACAGTTTTTTGTTTTGTTTTGATTTTTTATCACTATTGCTCTGTAATACTGCTTGAGTTCAGGGACAGTGATTCCCCAGGAAGTCATTTTATTGTTGAGGATAGTTTTAGCTAACCTGGGTTTTTTGTTATTCCAGATGAATTTGCAAATTGTTCTGTCTAACTCTTTGAAGAATTGGATTGGTATTTTGATGGGGATTGCATTGAATCTGTAGATCACTTTTGTTAAAATGGCCATTTTTACTATATTAATCCTGCCAATCCATGAGCATGGGAGATCTTTCCATCTTCTGAGATCTTCTTCAATTTCTTTCTTCAGAGGCTTGAAGATCTTATTATACAGATCTTTCACTTGCTTGGTTAAAGTCACACCGAGGTATTTTATATTATTTCGGACTATTATGAAGGGTGTCGTTTCCCTAATTTCTTTCTCGGCTTCTTTCTCTTTTGTGTAGAGGAAGGCTACTGATTTATTTGAGTTAATTTTATACCCAGCCACTTTGCTGAAGTTGTTTATCAGCTTTAGTAGTTCTCTGGTGGAACTTTTGGGATCACTTAAATATACTATCATATCATCTGCAAATAGTGATATTTTGACTTCTTCTTTTCCAATCTGTATCCCCTTGACCTCCTTTTGTTGTCTGATTGCTCTGGCTAGAACTTCAAGAACTATATTGAATAAGTAGGGAGAGAGTGGGCAGCCTTGTCTAGTCCCTGATTTTAGTGGGATTGCTTCAAGTTTCTCTCCATTTAGTTTAATGTTAGCCACTGGTTTGCTGTATATGGCTTTTACTATGTTTAGGTATGGGCCTTGAATTCCTATTCTTTCCAGGACTTTTATCATGAAGGGGTGTTGAATTTTGTCAAATGCTTTCTCAGCATCTAATGAAATGATCATGTGGTTTTGTTCTTTCAGTTTGTTTATATAATGGATCACGTTGATGGTTTTCCATATATTAAACCATCCCTGCATGCCTGGGATGAAGCCTACTTGATCATGGTGGATGATTGTTTTGATGTGCTCTTGGATTTGGTTTGCCAGAATTTTGTTGAGTATTTTTGCGTCGATGTTCATAAGGGAAATTGGTCTGAAGTTCTCTTTCTTTGTTGGGTCTTTGTGTGGTTTAGGTATAAGAGTAATTGTGGCTTCATAGAAGGAATTCGGTAGTGCTCCATCTGTTTCAATTTTGTGGAATAGTTTGGATAATATTGGTATGAGGTCTTCTATGCAGGTCTGATAGAATTCTGCACTAAACCCGTCTGGACCTGGACTTCTTTTGGTTGGGAGACCTTTTATGACTGCTTCTATTTCGCTAGGAGTTAAGGGGGGTTTAAATGGTTTATCTATTCCTGATTTAACTTCGGTACCTGGTATCTGTCTAGGAAATTGTCCATTTCCTGCAGATTTTCAAGTTTTGTTGAATATAGGCTTTTATAGTAGGATCTGGTGATTTTTTGAATTTCCTCTTAATCTGTAGTTATGTCTCCCTTTTCATTTCTGATTTTGTTAATTTGGACACACTCTCTGTGTCCTCTCGTCAGTCTGGCTAAGGGTTTATCTATCTTGTTGATTTTCTCAAAGAACCAACTTTTGGTTCTGTTGATTCATTCTATGGTCCTTTTTGTTTCTACTTGGTTGATTTCAGCTCTGAGTTTGATTATTTCTTGCCTTCTACTCCTCCTGGGTGTATTTGCTTCTTTTTGTTCTAGAGCTTTTAGGTGTACTGTCAAGCTGCTGACATAGGCTCTCTCCTGTTTCTTTCTGCAGGCACTCAGAGCTATGAGTTTTCCTCTTAGCACAGCTTTCATTGTGTCCCCTAAGTTTGGGTATGTTGTACCTTCATTTTCATTAAATTCTAAGAAGTCTTTAATTTCTTTCTTTATTTCTTCCTTGAGCAGGTTATCATTGAGTAGAGCATTGTTCAACTTCCATGGATGTGTTGGCATTCTTTCCTTATTGTTATTGAAGACCAGCTTTAGCCTGTGGTGGTCTGATAGGATGCATGGGATTATTTCTATCTTTCTGTATCTGTTGAGGCCTGTTTTATGACCAATTATATGGTCAATTTTGGAGAAAGTACCATGAGGTGCTGAGAAGAATGTATATCCTTTTGCTTTAGGATAGAATGTTCTATAAATATCTGTTAAGTCCATTTGGTTCATGACTTCTCTTAGTCTGTCTACGTCTCTGTTTAATTTCTGTTTCCATGACCTGTCCATTGATGAGAGTGGGGTGTTGAAATCTCCTACTATTGTGTGAGGTGCAATGTGTGTTTTGAGCTTTAGTAAGGTTTCTTTTATGTATATAGGTGCCCTTGTATTTGGAGCGTAGATATTTAGGATTGAGAGTTCGTCTTGGTGGATTTTTCCTTTGATGAATATGAAGTGTCCTTCCTTATCTTTTTTGATGACTTTTAGTTGAAACTTGATTTTATTTGATATTAGAATGGCTACTCCAGTTTGCTTCTTCCGACCATTTACTTGGAAAGCTGTTTTCCACCCTTTCACTCTTAGGTACTGTCTGTCTTTGTGTCTGAGGTGTGTTTCCTGTAGGCAGCAGAATGCAGGGTCCTTATTGCGTATCCAGTTTGTTAATCTATGTTTTTTTATTGGGGAGTTGAGACCATTGATGTTGAGAAATATTAAGGAATAGTGATTATTGCTTCCTGTTATATTCATATTTGGATGTGAGGTTATGTTTGTGTGCTTTTCTTCTCTTTGTTTTGTTGCCAAGACGATTAGTTTCTTGCTTTTTCTAGGGTGTAGCTTGCCTCCTTGTGTTGGGCTTTACCATTTATTACCCTTGTAGGGCTGGATTTGTAGAAAGATATTGTGTAAATTTGGTTTTGTCATGGAATATCTTGGTTTCTCCATCAATTGAGAGTTTTGCTGGATATAGTAACCTGGGCTGGCATTTGTGTTCTCTTAGGGTCTGTATGACATCTGTCCAGGATCTTCTGGCTTTCATAGTCTCTGGTGAGAAGTCTGGTGTGATTCTGATAGGTCTGCCTTTATATGTTACTTGACCTTTTCCCCTTACTGCTTTTAATATTCTTTCTTTATTTTGTGCATTTGGTGTTTTGACTATTATGTGTCGGGAGGTGTTTCTTTTCTGGTCCAATCTATTTGGAGTTCTGTAGGCTTCTTGTATGTTTATGGGCATCTCTTTCTTTAGGTTAGGGAAGTTTTCTTCTATGATTTTGTTGAAGATATTTACTGGTCCTTTGAGCTGGGAGTCTTCACTCTCTTCTCTACCTATTATCCTTAGGTTTGATCTTCTCATTGAGTCCTGGATTTCCTGTATGTTTTGGACCAGTAGTTTCTTCCGTTTTACATTATCGACAGTTGTGTCGATGATTTCTATGGAATCTTCTGCTCCTGAGATTCTCTCTTCTGTCTCTTGTATTCTGTTGGTGGTGCTTGTATCTGCGGCTCCTTGTCTCTTCCTTTGGTTTTCTATATCCAGGATTGTTTCCCTGTGTTCTTTCTTCATTGCTTCTATTTCCATTTTTAATTCCTTCACCTGTTTGATTGTGTTTTCCTGGAATTCTTTCAGGGATTTTTGTGATTTCCTCTCTATAGGCTTCTACTTGTTTATTTATGTTTTCCTGCGTTTCTCTAAGGGAGTTCTTCATGTCTTTCTTGAAGTCCTCCAGCATCATGATCAAATATGATTTTAAATCTAGATCTTGCTTTTCTGGTGTGTTTGGATATTCAGTGTTTGCTTTGGTGGGAGAATTGGGCTCCGATGATGCCATGTATTCATGGTTTCTGTTGCTTGGGTTCCTGCGCTTGCCTCTCACCATCAGATTGTCTCTGGTGTTACTTTGTTCTGCTATTTCTGACAGTGGTTAGACCATCCTATAGGCCTGTGTGTCAGGAGTGCTGTCGAACTGTTTTTCTGTTTTCTTTCAGCCTGTTATGGGAACAGAGTGTTCTGCTTTCGGGCATGTAGTCTTTCCTGTCTACTGGTCTTCAGCTGTTCCTGTGGGCCTGTGTCCTGAGTCCACCAGGCAGGTCACTTGGAGCAGAAAAGTTGGTCTTACCTGTGGTTCCGCGGCTCAAGTTTGCTCGTGGGGTGTTGCTTTTGAGCTCTCTGTGAGGGCGGCAACCAGGAGGAATTGAGCTGCCTTTTCCGGGAGCCCCCGGGCACCCGGATCCCAGATGGCATTCGGTGTTTTCCTCTAGAGTCAGAAATGTGGGCCGAGTGTAGTCTCTTCTGGCTTCCCAGTCATATCTGCCTCTCTGAATGTTTAGCTCTCCCTCCCAGGGGATTTGGGTGCAGAGAACTGTTCATCCGGTCCCTTCAGGTTCCGGGGATGTCTGGGGTGCAGGGGACCTGCAGCTCCAGTGCCCCTAACTTCCAGTTCCCAGATGCCGTATACAGTTTCCTCTTGGGCCAGGGATGTGAGCAGGGGTGGGCAGTATTGGTGGTCTCTTCTGCTCTGCACTCTCAGGAGTACCCACCTGTCCGGGCAGTAAGCTCTCTCTCCCACGGGGTTTGGGAGCAGTGAGCTGCAGGCGGAGATCAGTGAGGTTCTCTATTGCTGATCTTAAGGGAAGGGTTTTAAGTTTTCAGTTTTTACTGACTTTTTGATGCATAAATTGAGGGATACAAGTTCAGCCATGGGCGGAAGGAATCTGGTTCCCTTACCAGCCCCCAGGCTGTGAAGATGGCTGCCCAGTCTGCTAGCTGGTTCTTGTTGCTCACCTCCACTCTCCACACTGTCTGGTGTCCTGCATCTAAGGCTTCAACATAAGGCTCATGGTCCCAGACACTAAGTCTGTCTGGCTGCTGCTGGCCTGGCTACTCCTTCACTAGGATAAGGTGCAGACTCCAAAAGAGACTTCAGCTCACGCCATCGTATTTCATGAATGTGGGGCCTACTATCTCTAGAGATGTTAGGGTTCTCAGGCAAGCTAGTTTTTCAAAGATCACTCATACAGATCACCGTCTTTGGCATATTCTTTAGCACACTTCTCCCTGCTTTTCCTCTTCAAGGTTTATAGCTGACATCAGTCTTCTGCTGCCTGGTGTAGGCTCTGTCCAGGCAGGTGCGATTGTCTCTCCTTAGACAGATGGGTGTGTCAGTTGGTCCTATTTTAAATCCTGGGTTTTTTCTTAGTACTGAGGGTTTGAGCCCTGGGAGTGAATGCTTCTACTGAGATGTTCTTCCACAGAGTACATATCCCAGCCTTCCTGGAGGTTTTAAATGTCTTGAAATGTTTACCTTTGAATGGGGAAGGTATGTTGTTTTAGTTTTCCTCCTGTGGCTGTGGTTTTATTGCTGTTTTGATTAGCAAATCCTTTTTAGCAGGTGAGAGGTAGATTTTAGTGCAGAAGTAGATTTCATTCTTGTTTTAGTTGCTCTCAATTCAGCTTCAGTAGTGGAACGTTGAGTGTTTCTTCTTCATTCAGACTAAACCAGCTGTCGTTCCTGGTCTTTATCAGCTCATCTTTTCTATGTTGAAGTAAACGAAGTTATCAATAGGAATTGTTCAAAATTTTCAAACTGGACTGTTGTAAAAAGCTTTTCTGGGGCGGGGGATTTAGCTCAGTGGTAGAGCACTTACCTAGGATGGGCAAGGCCCTGGGTTCGGTCCCCAGCTCCGAAAAAAAGAACCCCCCCCAAAAAAAAAAAAAAAAAGCTTTTCTAATTTTTCTAATTAGATGATATAAATTCTTTGTAACCATTATTTTTTTCTCTTACTAAAGCCCATCTCATGTTCACAAATATGCTTCATGCTGAGGATTGAATGTGCGCTCATACAATCTCTGTCTAACCCTGCGTGACAGACGCAGAGATGTGTGCTTCTGTCTTGTAAGAGCTGGTACACACAGATGTATGTACCCCATAAGAATGCACACAGACAGATGTGTATGTGCTCCCATTCCATGGAGATGCCTGTCACTGCCGTGCAGCTCTCTCTCATGCAGACATGTCTTAGTAAGTGTTAACTTTGCTTTTCACATCCAAATGCTTCATTAGAAACAAGAGTCATGGGCTGGGAAAGAGCACTTGTGCCTAAATGTGATGACCTGAGTTCTATCCCCAGCATTTGTATAAAAAGCCATGCATGTCTGTGCTTGTACCTGCAACTTTAGCACCATGAGGGTCAGGGACAGGCCATTAGCTGAGGCTTGCTAGTCAGGCAGCTCAGCAGAAGAAATAGCAAGCTCCAGGTTCAATAACAAACCCTATGTCAAGGAAATAGGGCCAAGAGTGATGGAGCAGTGTACTTGATCTCTTTCTTGCCTTTACACATGAATACTGGAATACACACGTGCACACACATAAGGGCCACGAGTGATGGAGCAGTGTACGTGATCTCTTCCTTGCCTTTACACATGAATACTGGTATACACACGTGCACACACATAAGGACCACGAGTGATGGAGCAGTGTACGTGATCTCTTCCTTGCCTTTACACATGAATACTGGAATACACACGTGCACACACATAAGGACCACGAGTGATGGAGCAGTGTACGTGATCTCTTCCTTGCCTTTACACATGAATACTGGTATACACACGTGCACACACATAAGGACCACGAGTGATGGAGCAGTGTACGTGATCTCTTCCTTGCCTTTACACATGAATACTGGTATACACACGTGCACACACATAAGGACCACGAGTGATGGAGCAGTGTACGTGATCTCTCTCCTTGCCTTTTTTTTTTTTTTTTTTTTTTTGTGGACATGAATACTGGTACACGCGCACACACATAAGGACCACAGTGATGGAGCAGTGTCCCCCATCTCTTCCTTGCCTTTACACATGAATACTGGAATACACACGTGCACACACATAAGGGCCACGAGTGATGGAGCAGTGTACGTGATCTCTTCCTTGCCTTTACACATGAATACTGGTATACACACGTGCACACACATAAGGACCAAGAGTGATGGAGCAGTGTATGTGATCTCTTCCTTGCCTTTACACATGAATACTGGTATACACACGTGCACACACATAAGGAGAAAAGAGAGGCGAATGGGGAGGAGAGGAAAAGCATAAGTTTGTTAGCTTTTGAACAAAGTAAAGCTGTCCATCAGCCCCTTTCTCCTACCCAGGTCTTCCTCCAAACACATCACAGTCATGCTGGTGGGATGCAGCTCTGTGAGTCTGTGAACGCAAGAAGAAAGCGTATTCTAGCTCCTGATTGCCCACAGTTTTCTCATTCATTTCATTCTGTGAACAGTGGGATACTCCTCACTTCTTGTTCATTCCCTTAACTTCCTCTTACTAGGTTATGCCTTTATCTTTTATAATGAATGTAAACTATGTGGTATCACATGTATTTCTCCAAGCTTGCCTTCTTGCTCTTAGGGGAGAGCTTCCACTTATCTGTTCTATCCACTCAGGAAAGTGGCAGAGGACTAGCTTTCTGGGCCCTGTGCCCGGTACTTAGAGCTTTGAGGAGACACCATGACAGCAGCTCCTATCAAGGACGACGTTTCACTGGGGCTGCTCACAGGCTCAGAGGTTCAGTCCATCGTCATCACGGCAGGAGCATGGCAGCATCAAGGCAGACATGGTGCTGGAGAAGCCAAGAGCTCTTCACTGAAAGGAAGCCAAGAATAGACTGTATCCTGTGGCTAGGAGGAGGTTTCAAAGCCTACCCCCACAGTGACACACTTCCCCCAACAAGGCCATGTCTCCTAACAGTGCTACTTCTATGAGCCAAGCATATTCAAATCACCACATATATATATATAGAGAGAGAGATAGACAGACAATCAGACAAACAGAAACAGGTCACAAAACAGGCTTCAACAGATACAAGAAGATAAAATAATCACATTCATTCTATCGGATTCATTCTTTTTTACACAAAGTAAAAGCACAGGATCTATAGGCTGAGGAGGCAGAATAATGGAGCATCAAAAAGGATGAGTCCTACAGGCTAGGGCCTCTCCAGTGGGGGTTCTCTGCAGTGGAGACCTGCAGAACCATGAGAAAGTGAAGAGAAGGTTATAGAGTGGCCCTGAACAGGCCTGGAATATAGCTTCAGTTGTGTTCAGTCAGCTTTGCAATGAGAAGCCACTTCTGAGAATGAGGGTTCTTGTTCAGGGCAGCATATGACATGGGAACATAGTGTAAACTGAATGACATCTGTAACTACCCTGTAGCACCCCGTCTGTCTGCAGTGATGGAGATAGTGCAGGCTGAGCTAAGTCAAGACACAGATAGGAAACAGGGCAGGCCCCAGAGAGAAGGGCATATGTATGGTGAACTCATTTCTGGTGCTGCTTCTGTGCAGGAATTCCTTCCTGGCACTAGGGATCTGTATGTTATTCCAGATCACGATTGTAGGTTCTCCCCCAAGATCTTCACTAGTCCAGTGGCTGCCTTAACTGCTCAGCCACTGCTCCAGCCCTGTGTTCTATCAAAGAAAAAATACTAATAGGCTGGATTTACATTAAATGTGCTTTCATTGTGTCCCATAAGTTTGGGTATGTTGTGCCTTCATTTTCATTAAATTCTAAAACGTCTTCAATTTCCTTCTTTATTTCTTCCTTGACCCAGTTGTCATTGAGTAGAGCGTTGTTCAGCTTCCATGTGTATGTGGGCTTTCTGTTGTTTTTGTTGTCGTTGAAGACCAGCCTTAGTCCTTGGTGATCTGATAGGATGCATGGGATTATTTCTATCTTTCTGTATCTGTTGAGGCCTGTTTTGTGACCAATTATATGGTCAATTTTTGAGAAGGTTCCATGAGGTGCTGAGAAGAAGGTATATCCTTTTGTTTTAGGATGAAATGTTCTATAAATAATTCTTAAATCCATTTGATTCCTAACTTCTGTTAGTTTCTCTATGTCTCTGTTTAATTTCTGTTTCCATGATCTGTCCATTGATGAGAGTGGGGTGTTGAAATCTCCTACTATTATTGTGTGAAGTGCAATGTGTGCTTTGAGCTCTAGTAAGGTTTCTTTTATGAATGTAGGTGCCCTTGTATTTGGAGCATAGATATTAAGGATTGAGAGTTCATCTTGGTGGATTTTTCTTTTGATGATATGAAGTGTCCTTCTTTATCTTTTTTGATAACTTTTGGTTGAAAGTCGATTTTATTCGATATTAGAATGGCTACTCCAGCTTGCTTCTTCAGACCATTTGCTTGGAAAGTTGTTTTCCAGCCTTTTACTCTGAGATAGTGTCTGTCTTTTTCACTGAGGTGTGCTTCCTGTATGTAGCAAAATGCTAGGTCCTTTTTACTTATATATCCAGTCTGTTAATCTATGTCTTTTTATTGGGGAATTAAGTCCATTGATGTTAAGAGATATTAAGGAATAGTGATTGTTGTTTCCTGTTATTTTTGTTGATAGAAGTGGAATTATGTTTGTGTGTCTCTCTTCTTTTGGTTTTGTTGCAAGTAGATTACTTTCATGCTTTTTCTACAGTGTAGTTTTCCTCCTTGTGTTGGAGTTTTCCATCTATTTTCCTTTTTTAGGGCTGGATTTGTAGAAAGATATTGTGTAAATTTGGTTTTCTCATGGAATATCTTGGTTTCTCCATCTATGTTAATTGAGAGCTTTGCTGTATACAGTAGCCTGGGCTGGCATTTGTTTTCTCTTGGGGTCTGTATGACATCTGCCCAGGATCTTCTGGCTTTCATAGTCTCTGGTGAGAAGTCTGGTGTGATTCTGATAGGTCTGCCTTTATATGTTACTTGACCTTTTTCCCTTACTGCTTTTAATATTCTTTTCTTTGTTTTGTGCATTTGATGTTTTGACTATTATGTGACGGGAGGAGTTTCTTTTCTTGTCCAATCTATTTGGAGTTCTGTAGGCTTTTTGTATGCTTATGGGCATCTCTTTCTTTAGGTTAGGGAAGTTTTCTTCTATAATTTTGTTGAAGTTATTTACTCCCTTTTAGTTGGGAGTCTTCACTCTCTTCTCTACCTATTATCCTTAAGTTTGATCTTTTCTTTTTTCCTGGATTTCCTGTATATTTTGTGCTAGGAGCTTTTTGCATTTTACATTATCTTTGACTGTTATGTTGATGTTTTCTATGGTAACTTCTGCCCCTGAGATTCTCTCTTCTATCTCTTGTATTCTGTTAGTGATGCTTGCATCTATGACTCCTGTTCTCTTTCCTAGGTTTTCTATCTCCAGGGTTGTTTCCCTTTGTGCTTTCTTTATTGTTTCTATTTCCATTTTTAAATCGTGGATGGTTTTATTCAATTACTTCACCTGTTTGGTTGTGTTTTCCTGTAATTCTTTAAGGGATTTTTTTTTTAAGATTTATTCATTATATGTATGTGATTATATTGTCTCTCTCCCCAGACACACCAGAAGAGAGCATCAGATCCCATTCATTACAGATGGCTGTGAGCCACCATGTGGTTGCTGGCAATTGAACTCAGGACCTCTGGAAGAGCAGTCAGCGCTTTAACCGCTGAGCCGTCTCTCCAGTCCTCTTTAAGGATTTTTGTGTTTTCTCTGTAAGGGCTTCTACTTGTTTACTTGTGTTGTTCTGTATTTCTTTAAGGAAGTTACTTAGAACCTTCTTCAAGTCCTCTATCATCATCATGAGATGTGACTTTATAATTCAAATCTTGCTTTTCTGGTGAATTTGGATATACAGTATTTGCTTTGGTGGGAGGACTAGGGTGTATGTTTGCTTAGTTTCCGGTGCTTACCTCTCACCATCAGGTTGTCTCTGGTGTTAGCTTGTCTTGCTGTCTCTGACAGTGGATTGACGCTCCTGTAGGCCTGTGTGTCAGCACTCCTGTAGACCTGTTTCCTTTCAGCCAGATCTGGGAATAGAGAGCTGCTCATCGGTTTGTGTGACCTGAAGCCTCCAGGTGGGTTGCTTGGCACAGAAGAGTTGGTCTTCCCTCTACTCTCAGGTGTAGGCGCTCCTGGCTTTCAGCTCTTGGCCTAGGCAGAAAAACCTGAAGAGTTTCCTCTGCACACAGCCATCCAGTTTGACCAGCATCATTTGTTGAAGGTGCTGTCTTTCTTACAGTGTATGTTGTTTCTGGTTCTTTATAAAAAGTCAGATGCCGATATGTGTATGGATCTGTGACTGGGTCTTCAGTTTGATTCTGCTGATCAACACATGTGTTTGTGCCAGTACCGTGCTGTTTTTTTTATTATTATTATTATGATAATTCTAAAGGATTAGAGGTTGGGTGATAATAGCTCCAGTAGTTCTTTTACTAATCAGGATCGTTTTAGCTATCGTGTGTGTGTGTGTGTGGGGGGGGTTATATAAAGCCGAAAATTGTCCTTTCAAATTTTATAAAAGAATTGTGTTAGAATTTTGATGGAGATTACATTGGATCTATAGACTACTTTTGGTAGAATAATTTTTTTGTTTGCTTGTTTGTTTGTTTTGCCTGTGTAACCCTGGCTATCCTGGCACTCACTCTGTAGGCCAGGCTGGCCTGGAACTCAATGATCCACCTGCCTCTGCCTCCTGAGGGCTGGTATTAAAGGTGAGCACCACTCCCTCCCAGAAGGATGCTTATTTTAATCTTACTGCTTCTTGAGCATGCGGTCTTTCCATCTTCTAACAGCTTTAGTGGTTTTCCCCTTTTGTGTCTTAACGGTGTTTAATATATGAGTGCTTTCACTTACTTGGTTAGAGTTATTCCAAAGTATTAATGGCATTATTTGAGGCTATTGTGAATATATTGTTTATCTGATTTCTTTCTCTGTTATTTATATATAGGAGAGCTAATAATTTTGAGTTAATTTTGTATATAGCTTCTTTGCTGGCAGCATATGGTGGAATTTTTAGGTTCAGTTATGTATTTTATCATAGCATATGAAAATAAAGATACTTTGAGTTCTTCCCTTGACCTTCCCCAGTTGCCTTACTGCTGTAGCTAAGACTTCAAGTACTACATTGAATTAGTTTGCAGAAAGTCCTTGTTTTTGTCAGTTTTTGAGACAGAGTTTCTGTGCTCAGGTGAGCTTCCCAGTAAGGACACCCTCAAATATTTAGCAGTTTCTCTGCTAACAGGTGCTTTTTCTGTTTTATTTAGTCTAAGTAAAAAGGAATGTCACTCGAGAAAGCCAGCCAGGCACAGCATGGACCATGGAATATAAGGAACATTAAGCAGAACATGTGGCTGTGGTGTTTGAGCAGGAATGGCCAAGGCAGCAGGTGCTTTGCAAGAGCAGGAACATTGACCCCATAAACCTCATGCTATCTTTAGACCAATGTGATACAATGTTTCTGAACAAGTCAGGACTGTTATAGATACAAATAGCATGCATAAGACCTGTACAAAATGAGCTAGTCAAAATTCTAGCAAGGGGCGAAGCAAATCAATCTCCACCCATAGCTGCATCACTGATGTCTGCTTGGGGAGCGAGAGTCAGTTTTCTCCTGGTTTATGAGTTCTAGTACGCTGCTCAAGCTTCAGTAACCATGCCCATACTGAAAACATTAATTGGGCTCAGTGAATTAATAAAAATATTCACGAAAATTGAAAAAAAAAAAAAAAGAACAGGAACATTGAAATAGGAAGTGCAGAATGTCCTTGGACTGTGGACATGGCGTTTGGTGGGATGCATAGGTAAGCCTGTACCTGAGCCACGGAAGGAGACGATGAGATCCTGGAGGCTGCAGGTAGGTTGTGTTGAGGTTTGTAGTGGAGAACAAGACAGCCTTGAGCTGGGAGTACCTTGCTCACATTTCCAGTGTGAACTTTGGCAACATTAGAAGGAAGAAATTTGTAAAGGAACAGAGACTGGAGAGAAGTAGAAAGGATGAGATTAGCCAACTAGGACTCTGCTGTCCAGGGCAAAGTTGTGTGTGCCCAAAGTGGCAGCCTGTGGGGAGAAAGCCAGCAGGAGCAGGAGTTTTGGATAGGATAGCAGGGTATTTGCAGGCAGCTCCTGAGAGAACATTGGGACTCCAGGGGCTACTGGATGAGCAAGGGCTAGGGCACTAAAGACTGAAAAGGCCTGCACCATCTCCAAGCTGGGAGCCTAGAGAGGACATCCATTCCCACAGACAAGCATTGGCACGTGGCCAAGATTGCTTTTTTCTTGTGCTGTTAGACTGATAGCACGTTTCTGAATCATGTTTAAATACACAATCTCCTCTCTTTTTCTTCCTTCCTTTCTTTTCCCCACTTCTGTGGGGTTCGAGTATTAAATGACCCTATAGGCTCATGCATTGATACTTGGTCACTTGCTCGCAGAACTACGTTTTAAGATTTTTAGTGTGTGTGTGTGTGTGTGTGTGTGTGTGTGTGTGTGTGTGTACACATGTGAGTTCAAAGGCTTTGGATTCCCTACAGCAGGAGTTACAGGCAGCTGTGAACTGCCGGATGTGGGTTCTAGAGTCTCTTTTTGTGGTATAGGGCGCACAGTCCTGGCACCTGGAGCTTGTGGGGTTCTCCTGTGCACCTCCATCTCCCTGCTCACACAGTAAGCTTTCTACCCTGGCATCTCCCAGACCATCCATATACTCACCCTCCCTTCAGTGTGTGCTCATCTGCATAGCAGCCACATTCTCACTCCTGCTGTCTCCTTGGACTTTACCACTCTGCCACCACACACAGGACTGAGGAGAGTGGGGTCACTTGCTCTTTTTACACACTACCTGAGATGGTTTGTATATGCCTGGCCCAGGGAGTGGCACTATTTGGAGGTGTGGCCGTGGGCTTTAAGGCCCTACTTCTAGTTGTCTAGAATTGAGTCTTCCACTAGCAGCCTTCAGATAAAGATGTAGAAACCTCAGCGTCTCCTGTACCATGCCTGTCTGGATGCTGCCATATTCCCACCTTGGTGATAATGGACTGAACCTCTGAACCTGTAAGCCAGCCTCGATTAAATGTTATCTTTTATAAGACTTGCCGTGGTCATGGTGTCTGTTCACAGCAGTAAAACCCTAAGACACTACCTTTTCACGTTTTTGTTACTGGAAACCACTGCTTAGACATGCCTGGTTCTTCCTTTATTTTCAATCTCTTCTTGACACACTCTGCACATTGTGTAGATGTTATGTTTTACAGTGTCTCCGTTCAGTTTCCTACATTTGAACATTCAGTTGCTTTGCTGTATTTGCTTACAGATGATACAGTAATAATGAATGACACAGACATTTTTTGCATCGTTGTAGGTATATCTTCTGAACTTCTAGAATCGGGACCCTTGGCTTGAGTCATGCACATATGTGGTTTTGTTAGGCGCACCCCGCCATCTCCCTGACAGAATGCTACAAAATAAAACAAAATCCTCTGTGTAGCTGAGGTGAAGCAGGAGGAGTGCTGGAGTAACTCCTCTTCACATAGGTGACCTGTCTTCAGTGGCTGTCAAGTGCAGAAAAGATGGGAGGACCATGGGGAACAGAATTGGCTAGCCAGACTTAGGTGTCTGTCGGTAGCTAATAGGAATAAAGTCAACTCTCTTTTCTCTCTGCTCCCTCTGCTTGAAGGCTTGACTTAAGTGGAATGCTTTGGGTTTTGGGGTTTTGTCTTTGTTTTTTAATTCTTTCCATCATGTAGAAGAAAACCCTATTGATAAGACCCATTTCTAGGGGATAGGACTGGTTAGCCACATGGATTACTATTCATCAAGTTTCATTTCAGGGGATATATTTTCTTAAAGGAAAATCAGACCTATAATCTGGTTTAATTCAACATGTCAAATCATATAAATATTTAAAAACAGAAGTAGGTTTCATTATAAACTTAACAGCTTACCATTTTGGAAGAGAAGTGAATTACACACGTGTGCTCTGTAGCTGTTTAGTACTGAGCTGTGCAAGAGCAGCTGGGTCAACTGTCCTACTCTGCCTCCATCAGCAGCCCTGGAGGTGTTGACAGAGTTTCTGATGACTGAGGTGTCTTCCTGCTCCCAGCCCACTCATGCTGTCGATCTTGTTCACTGCAGCTTCACTGCAGCTGGCATAGTTGGAAAGAGAACTCTGAGTCCCGACCCACAGGAAGCTGGAGTGGAGGACAGAGAATCAGAGGGAACATCTGACCCGGAACTTGAACAGATGGATTCCTGTGCAGACCCCCTCCCAGAGGGAAGGAAAAAGGCCAAGAAGTTAAAAAGAATGAAGAAAGAGTTTTCCTTGGCAGGTTGGTATTGACTCTGACCACAGACTGCTTCAGGCTTCAGGAGGCTCATAGTTGAGCGCAGCCCCATGTGGTACCCATGGGACCTGATATATTGGGGAATGGTGTGGGAAAAGCTCTTTTCAGTGCTGAGATGGATTACTTGGCAAAACAGATTAAGGGAAGAAAGGTTGGTTGGGCTCATAGTTTCCAAAGGGTTTCAGCATGATGGCATAGATGCTTCTGTCTGTGTGGCTAGAGCAGGAGACACCTGGCATTTAGCAGATAGGAAGTGGAGGAGCCAACCCAGACCAGAACTAGGGTGGGTTTAACCCTCAGAGACCTGATTCCAGCAGCCAGATTCCACCTTAAAGGCCCCACAACCTTTTAAGTAGCACCACAAGCTGAGAGGGCTGCATATTAAGACATGAGCCCTTAAGACACATTTTAATTTGAGATGCTACAGGAAGTGCTGATTCTATAAAAAGCTAGAGTGTTGCTGGAATTTAACCCAAGGAGTTGCCTCTGTGTAAATCTAAACACATGTCCTAAACACTGAGGCTACCTGAAATAATCACACAACACCTTGATAGTGTGGCAGAGAGAGGCATTATGGAAATGGCCTAAATACCTCTCACAGAGACCTCCACAGGTACCACATAAGATGGCGCTGAGTGCTTATCAAAACCTTTTGCCATCCTAGATACCCTAGGAGTTAAATACCAAGTGCATTCGCATGTAACAAGAGTATCTAAGTAGCAGGGGAATAGCCATTTGTTGGGTTTCTGTTGTGACCTGACCTGCTGTGTCTGGAGGCACTTGGCTCTCAGAACCCACTTTGGATTTTGCCAGGCTTTATAAACGTGAGGCGAGGCTGCTGCTGTCCAGTTGCCTTGGAGCAGTCTGAGCCCAGAGCTCATGTGCAGAGGACCGCCCAGCTCCAAAGCCCCTGCACTGCTCTGCTTTGCAGTGAGGTTTGTCCAAACTGCCCAGGACTTGGAAGATTCTTTACAAAGGAAAATTCCTGCAGCTGTTCTAAATGAGAAACAGGCCCACGATGAAGCCACTCAACACTAGTGATCAGTTCCCATGGAGCTTACTTAGCAGTGTGTGATGTGCTCCTCCCCAGCTCAGCAAGTGTGGCTGGACAAGGGGCTACATTAAACCCTATCCCACAGAAGGGACGGAGGGAGGGAGAAGCAGATGACTGAGATGACTTTATGTGCATAGTGACAGGGGTACTTGGTAGCCCTCCCTGCCTCCCTCTCCCTCTCCCTGTCCCCATCCTTCAGGGTGATTTAAGGCACATAGGTGCCCTTGATGGTAAAGGAAGGCTGGCATGCCTCTTCTGCTGGGCTCAGTGGCCTTCAAGAAGCATGAGCAGGTTGTTTTCCCAAGTCAAGATGAATGAACTGGTGATTTCCATAATATACGTGCTTTAGCTCAGTGTCGTGTTTGAGGGGCCCAGAGAGACCCCAACTTTAGATTCCTTCACTCCAGGAAATCTCAGGGCTATGGTGGGGACCTGACCATTCTCAGAAGGTTGTTGGGCCAGTCATCAGCAAGCAGCCCCCAGCAGACAGTGTCTGCAGAGGTAGCCAAAGCACAGCACATCCGAGCTTTGTATGCTGGTTATAAGCCTGGAGTTTTGCTAAAGTTTTAACACTGCTGCAGTTTTCAAGCCTAAACCCTTAGGTTAGTACACTTCTGTTGGATTTCTTTTATTTGTTGTATTGTATCTGTGTATGTGGGAGTGCCTGAGGAGGGTGTAAGTGAGTGTCAGCTTCTTGGAGCTGGATTGCAGGTGTTTGTGAGCTGTCTGACGTGTGCTGGGAACTGATTTCAGGTCTTCAAGAGCAACTCTTAACTCCTGAGCCATTATTCTAGCCCATTTAAATAAAACAGTTTTGTGATTAGTTTTTTTAAGACTATTTGTGCCCAATAAAATAATCCCTTTTAGATGTAAAGTTTGATATGTTTGCATACATGTGAAGTCATATAAGAACTACAGCGAGCGAACCAGACAGAAGACTGTTTTGTTCTTCCAGAAAATTTTTTCATGCTACTTTCCAGATCCCTGGCACCTGGTGTGCTGTCTGTTTCTGCAATCTGCCTTCCATCCTAAACTTTCTTGTCCATGGACTCACATAGTAGGAAGCCTGTGGGTTCCTCTCTTCAGCCTGATACAGTACAATAGAAGTCTGTGTGATTTGCATTAAGCCTTGGTGTACTGCTGAGTAACGTTCCATTTGGAGGATCTATTACTACTAAACCATTTCCCGGTTTAAGGACATTTAGGCTGTTGCCAGGGTTTTACATCTGTTTCACAGCCTGTTTCTCTGTCCCCCTCAGTGACAGGCCTGGATGCTTTCTATTGTAAGCACAATTTTCCTCCATTCAGTTCACTCTCAAGCCAGTCTAGTGCTTCAGTACCTATCCAGCATTGATGCCCCTGTCACCCCCACCACTGCCCTACAAAAGGCAGAAGTAAGCCTCTCATGGAAACCCAGGCTGTCCTCTAAACTCTGCTCAGGCCTTTGGTAGCTTTAAGTCCCTCTCCTCTCTGTCTGTTCTTGCATCACTGTCATGGGACAACAGAGGCTGCCTGGTGGGCTTTTGTGAAGTATGTGAAATGAATCCCCAGCTTGGTTGTCAGCAGAGAATGTTGCATATACAGCAGGAGAGGTGCATGGATGGAGTACTTACCCAGTCTGAGCAGCTCAGGTGGTATGCTGACTTCCCGAAGATTCCTAAGGTCCCCCTTCATGTGCTGGGTCTGTCCCCAAGTCCCAAACCTACCTGTGTACAGAAGTTGTGCACAGGGTGCTGGTGGTGCTAGTCAACAGTGTTCCTCTAGTGACTATCCATGTCCTTAATCTGCTTCTCCTTTACCCACAGGAAGTGCCTCAGATAGCCCTGCTGTGCTTTTTGAAGTCCCTGACACGTGGTAATGACACACGGTAATGGGATGGAGCACACCGAAGGTACTGCTGTGACGGCCCCGCCTACCTGCTTAGAAGCCATACTGTAGACACTTAATCAGATATGGCATGGGAGAGTTTTGGAACCAGTTTATTTCCTGCAAAAGCTACCTTTTACTTTTTTGGCTGTGTCTATCATCCCTTTAATCTAAACTGACCTTTGGTACATACATGTCATGGTTGAGGGCTGCTGCAAGTGTGTGTGTTTATTAACTAATTACTTCCTGCTCCTGGAAAACTTGCCTGCCCTGGTGAATGTTGGTAAGTCCACCCAAGGAGAAGTCAGCTGCGAACCATGCCAAGAGAGCCAAGCTCTGAAGTATTCTAGGCAGATTTCTGCTGAGCTTCTCCTGCCTGAAATGTGCCTGGCCGTCCTCCCACTGCTGCCTAGAAACAGCACGAAGGCTTGTCTTTTCCATGGGGATCTTCCTGTGCTAACTCAGGGTTATCTCAGCAGATACCCAGGCTGTGAGAGCTTGTCATTTCAAGTTACTTTCCCTCAGACAGGAGTCTTTCATGGGGTGTGGCGATGTGTGGGTGAGAAGCTGGCTCTTCTGTTCCTATGCACAAAGCTGTGTTCACAGTGCAGCAGCTTCTCCTGTCTTTACTGTATGTCTTTGTGTATCTGTGTGTGTGTGTGTGTGTGTGTGTGTGTGTGTGTGTGTGTGTGTGTGACAGTGGCAGGCCTACAGCATGCATCAAGTCCTCATTCAGACAGGTTTAAGTGGCAGAGTGCTCCTGCCAGACACTCCATAGCAGACACTTTTGGACATGTAACGCTTTTGTATCATGAAAATAAAAGTGAAAAAATAATTTCAAAAAGATTAAATTAAAGAAAATTTCCTAGAAGCCTGCCTTTAACTTTTTCTTCGGTGTGATTGATGCACATCCCTGCCAGCTGGTCCTTGCCTCACGTCCCCATCATGGAGTCGCATGCCTCCACGTGTGAAGCACTTCCTCACTCGCAAAGCTCTTAACCCTTTCCTCTCCCCCAGAGGACCTGATGGAAAGAGGTGCCTCGCTCTTTAAGGCTTCAGTTGCCCTGGTTCAGTTTGTAAGCTCAACAGAAGTGGAACCTGGAAACATGAAGGGAATGAGCCAGAGCCATTGGCTCCACCAAGTCTTCAGACGTAAAGGTTAGAGATTACCAAGAGCCCGAGACTGCCTTTGGTTTGGTTTGGTTTGGTTTTTAGTGTAGGAAATGGGGCCCAGTGCTTTGCTTGCACTTGTCCAGCCAGCACTGTAGCACTGAGCTACATCTCAGTCTGACACCAGTTTTTTAAAGGAGCAGGGAAACTGGAGATGCAGCTCAGTGTTCGAGTGCTCACGTGCCAGCACCTGTGGCCAGCACCTGTGGCCAGCACCTGTGAGTGCCAGCACCTGTGGCCAGCACCTGTAAGTGCCAGCACCTGTGGCCAGCTAGGCCATCCAACACCTCCTTCTGCCCTTTATGGGCACCAACACACATGTGCACATACATGCATGCATAAATAAATCTTTTAAAAGGAAAACGGGAAATAGTAATAAAACTTTAAGCCATGAACGCAGTCCATAGCAAAACTGATAATTTTATAAGACCATAAATATAGCCCACAGAGGGACTGGAAACCTTACTTTCTTGATCTTTTATAGTGCACAATTATAGAACAGCACAATCTCTTGAAAGATTAAGTTTATTCAAATAGCTTGATAAAATTAGCAAAGACCAAGAGGCTAGACATATATCTTCAAGTCAATTTCTGTTAACCTGAGTAGACCTTTATAACCCTAGGAATTTATCATCATATGAAAATCTATTCTAATCCAAAATATCTTGGGGACCTGCTGTTACCTCCTCAGTCTGAAAAGAAGGTGCAGGGATGAGCAGAGGGCTCAGTCAGTAGGGCTGAGAAGTTCTGTTAGTGCTGCCTTAGCTGCTTGACACCTCCTGGTCATCTTAACTAAGACAGTGGTGAGGTTACATGCGATGTACTCTCTTTTACCTTAGTAGCTGTGGCTACCAGCCACATGGTTGCTATTTAACATCATTTATTTTCCTAAATAAGAGTCGAGTCACACATAAAACACACTAAGATTACCTATGTAGTAGGTTTTAATACGCTTGGCCCATGGGAAGTGGCACTATTAGAAGGCGTGGGCTTATTGGAGGAGGTATAGCCTTGTTAGAAGAAGTATGTCACTTGGGGGTGGGTTTTGAGGATTCCTCCACCCAGCTCCACCCAGTGTGGAAGAAAGCCTCCTCCTTGTTGCCTGTGGAAGCCAGTCTCTGGCTCCCTTTGAATCAAGATGTAGAACTCTCAGTTCCTCCAGTGCCGTGCCTGCCTGGGTGATGTCCTGCTTTCTGCCATGGTGATATAATGGACTGAACCTTTGAACCTGTAAGCCAGCCCCAACTAAATGTTTACCTTTAAGAGTTGCCTTGGTCATGGTGTCTCTTCACAGCAATGGAGCCCAAAGTAGGAATGAATGAAAAAAAAAAATATATATATATATATATATATATATATATTTTATTACAAGTTTTAAGCTAACCCTTTTTTTTTTTTTTTTGGTTCTTTTTTTCGGAACTGGGGACCGAACCCAGGGCCTTGCACTTCCTAGGTAAGCGCTCTACCACTGAGCTAAATCCCCAGCCAAGCTAACCCTTTATTAGAGATTTTACAGCTTTTTAACTATGCCCAGTGAACATACAAACCCTGAGATAGTTTTACAACATAGTCTTAAGAGATTTTTTTTCTTGAGAGCAGATAGCAAAGAAATAGTAGAAATAAAAGATTTTTAAGAATGAAAAGTAGAAAACTCTAAGTGATAAGAGACTTGCAAGCATAGAAAGTTTAGGTGTAAGTGTTTTGGGGATTTGTTTGTGCTGTGGTAGAGTTATTGTCATGGGAGAGAAATTGAAAATCAAGAGTGGGTCGATTTTTGACCAGTGAGCTGTACTGAGGCCAAGGTGTTTGCAGTAAGAGAGTGAGGCTTTAATAAAGTCTCTGGATCTGAGTAGGAAGAAAGAAAAAGGAGGACTTTTGAGAAGGAGCTGAGAGACAGAAGGGACAGGGTTGCAGATAGGAACTCCACCTGACAGAGGCCCAGGCAGACAAATGGAAGCTGTGAAATTTAGCAGGTAGCTCCTCTCAGGAGGCAAGAAATTTTCAGGAAGGAGCTGAGAACATGAGGAGAGGGAAAATGGGCTAGAGAGAGGGCAAGAGTCTAGGTAACAAGAATTTCAACGCGTGGCAACCCCACGCCGTCTAAGAAGAGCCTAGTCAGAGACAGAGGAGAGGTGTCACTTTCCACGTGATGGGGGCCCAGTAGGATGAGAGGATTAATAGAGAAATGCCCAGGTGATGGGCGCCCCAGGAGGCTCGGTAGGCTCCAGGGGCCAGAGAGACATGGACAAGGAGGGGTTAGAGGAGACTGAGAGAAGAACAGCTGAAGAGGTGGCGTTTGGAATGATGGGAGGCAGAAGCCAGCAGGATGAACTGCATA
The DNA here is from genome assembly GCF_011064425.1 of Rattus rattus. Taxonomy (NCBI): domain Eukaryota; kingdom Metazoa; phylum Chordata; class Mammalia; order Rodentia; family Muridae; genus Rattus; species Rattus rattus. The sequence continues at coordinate 8,602,360 of NC_046162.1, read as the reverse complement.
CACACACCTTAGGAGAGTCATATATGCCGTTCAGTTTGATTAGGAAAGGCTGAGTCCCTTGGGAGGGAGCTCATATATGCTTCTCCATTTGGAACACCAGGCGAGCAAAAATGATACATGACTGCTCCTGGGTGTGGGTGAGCAGAAGGTTTTTATTGTAGATATAGATACAGCCAGGAGCATTGAGAAGAGTCTAGAGCAAGGTGAGAAAATAGTAGGCTAGAGATGACCAGTAGACTGGCCTGGCCCAGAGGAGGAGAGGGGTAGGGAAAGAGAAAAGAGAGAGGGACCATGATCCTAACACATCAGTATCACCTGAGAACTAGTCAAAAAGGCACATTCTTGGGCCCTACTTCAGGTCAACTGAGTCAGCGCTCCAGGGATGTAGCCCAGCAGTCTGCAGACACAGCCTCCAGTGGATTCTGGTGCCCACAAGAGCTTGGAAGGCACTGAAAGTCTCTCACTTGTTCATGGTCAAAGCTGCATCTAGGCCTTGTTGATATGAAGAGTCAGCGTTCTGAAATGGACAGTGCCTTTGTTTTGAACAAGCTGGGCCATGAGGAAAATGTGTCTTTCATATAGAGGAGCCCAACTCTGAGAAGCTCTTGTCACTCACACTGAAAACCTTATTGCTGTGCTGGGAGCATTGCTGTATTGTCGTCATTACATCATTATTGTCCCCAAGAGGAGAAATGAAAGCTGACAGCAGTTTTAGCATCATGCAGTCGCTGTCTTACAAGTACCCTAGAGAAGGCACTGAATTACTTAAACGATGGGAGAGTTATGCAGACTGTCTCATTTGTTGTTGTTCTGGAACCTTCCAAAGCTCACTCAGAATGCCTCCAGAACTAGCTTTCTCCTGAACCTCCTGACCTTGGACCCTGACAAACTAAAGGCAGCTTTGGCCCCATGAAGTCCTTGTGAGGTTGACAATCCCTCATCAACCAGGCAACCAACCAGTCTTTATCTTTTTCTCCACCTGTTTTGATTCAACTCTAAGGAATAGTTTCTAGAACATTCAGATTCCAGGCATCTCTTTGTAAAGTGTCTCAGTTGAATGTCATCTTGCCGATGACACTTGTGTGTTGAACTTCCAACTCATAGTTTGAATAACAGATGGGTCCCAGCCATTTGGAAGGGCCACAGGCAAGGGAGGGGGCTTCTAGGACTCTATTTAACTCGTGATTGGGCCTACAGTTTAGTATCTAGACTGGCACAGTGGAGCTAAGCTTAGCTTGCCAGCGTAGCGGAAGCTGTACCAGAGGCCAGGGCTGATGGCGGAGTGAGGCTCTTGCCCAGAGGGGTGCCCTAGGGAGAGCCTCCTATCTGGAACAGAAAATACTCCAAATATTTCCTTTTGGGAATGGGGAGGGTAAACCAAATGAAATGTGAAGAGGTGTCTGAAGGCTGGAGGAAACCAGTAGGCCTTCCAGAATTTCTATTTGCGGTAAGAAACCTTGGCGTGGTGCAGCTGGCCCTCTGCAAAAATAGACTACTGTGCAGCTCAGTTCTGGAAGCAAATGTCCCTGTGCAGGAAAAGAGCTTTGGCTGGGACTCTTCTCCCCTCTGCTTCTTTCTGGTCTTTATCACCAAGAAGAAGGAGAAAGATAGGCATTTGCACGTATGCAAAGTGTGTATATGCACACTCATGCATGGTGGTCAACCTTGGGTGTAAATTTTTGGTTTTTGTTTGTTTTTGAGACAGGGTCTCCTACTGAGAACTGGAGCTCACCGGGTTGGGTGAGTATGCTGGCTGGCCTGTGAGCTTCTGAGATCCTTCTGTCTGTGCCAGTGATGAAGTCACACTCAGCTTTTTACATGGGCTTTGGGTAAAAGCTTAGGTCCTCATGCTCAAATGGCAAATTTGTTCCTTCCTGGGCTATCTCCTCAGCCCCCAGATAAGCATTCTAAGGAAAATTTGAGAGTTTGTGCAGAGTCATGACTTCTCTATCAGAACCAGAGCCAATTAAGAGACATGAGACAAAAGGAAGGTTTCAGATCATTGCCCGGGCATCCCCAGAGCCCCTCAGTCCACCCTGTACCTGCTATGGGTGAAAGATCAGTTCTGCTTTCTGATGTTTAGCCCACTTTGCCTCTACAAGAGTAAGATGACAACGAAAATAAGACCCAATGTACAGCAGAAGGAATATGGCAAGATAAAAATGACCTTGGCTCAGATATTATCAAAGACAAGATGAAGCCCATCTGGGAGCTCTCCTCTAAAACAGCAGGTCAGTAAGGTGTGACGCTACTGTAGAGAAAAAATGCAAGAGAAGATGTAGTCCTGAGGCTAGACTCATTCTGGACTCTGAAGTAACAGTGCTCAGGAACTTGAAGGGCTCATCTCTACACAAAGGATCCCAGACCCTGAGCAGGAAGAGTCAGGTCCCAGATGGAGACACTGATCAACTTGATAGCATCACCATGGGGCCAGATCTGGAAGTTCCTTAGGGGTTGTTAATAACTCTGTCATCCCTACCTGACCCCAACTGCTGAACCTGCCCCGTGAACAGGCATTAAGGCATTAAGGGTAGGAAAGTGTACCTCGAAAGAACCAAGACCTATGTTTAATCCCAGAAACCATGTGAAAAACTTCAGTCTGAGTCTGTGCCTGCAAACCCAGCACAGGAGAGACAGTGGCAGCAGCATCTTCAGAGCTCTCTGACCAGCTAGTCTACCTAACAATGGATAAGCTCAAGGAGACCCTAATGCTTGAATTACACTAGATGCACAGAACACATGAAACTCAAGAAGGATGACCAAAATGCGGATGCTTCACTCCTTTAAAAGGAGAACAAGAATACCCTTGGGAGGGAATAGGGAAGCAAAGTTTAGAACAGAGGCTGAAGGAACACCCATTCAGAGCCTGCCCTACATGTGGCCCATACATATACAGCCACCAAACTAGATAAGATGGATGAAGCAAAGAAGTGCAGGCTGACAGAAACCAGATGTGGATCTCTCCTGAGAGACACAACCAGAATACAGCAAATACATAAGCCAATGCCAGCAACAAACCACTGAACTGAGAACAGGACGCCCGTTGAAGGAATCAGAGAAAGGACTGAAAGAGCTTGAAGGGGCTTGAGACCCCATATGAACAACAGAGCCAACCAACCAAAACTTCGAGGGACTAAGCCACTATCCAAAGACTATACATGGTCTGACCCTGGGCTCCAACCTCATAGGTAACAATGAATAGCCTAGTAGGGGCACCAGTGGAAGGGGAAGCCCTTCGCCCTGCCAAGGCTTGGGGGGAGAGTGGTAATGGGGGGAGGATGGGGAAGGGAACACCCATATAGAAAGGGAGTAGAAGGGGTTAGGGGGATGTTGGCCTGGAAACCAGGAAAGGGAATAACATTTGAAATGTAAATAAGAAATACCCAATTTAATAAAGATGGAGGGAAAAAAAGAAGGGTCTTAAAGGAACTGCAAAGTTTTCCTATGGATAATGCACAAGACCTTCCTATGGATAATACTCTCTGACCTTCACAGTCTTATGTACACGTGTGCGCGCACACACACACACACACACACACAGACACACACACACACACACACACACACACACACACACACAAGAGTCACCTTGAACCCTACCAGTGTGAGTGATTGTCATGCATCAGTTAAAATCTAGAGACTTGGGAGATGGCTCAGGAGGCAAAGCTCCTACTGCCTGGCCTGAGGACCTAGCTGGGATCCCCAGAACCCACATAGAGCCAGGCATGGTGGCCGATATCTGCAGACAGCAAACTCCTCAGAAGCCTCTGCTGCTTGCTGTGCAGAATGAGAAATAGAGCCTGTTTCAAACACAGTGAAATATGAGGACTAAGACCCAAGGTTGTTCTCTACCTTTCACACATGTGCCGTGAACGTGACCTGTGCCCACACAAACATACGCACATACATATCCCATGTGCATACACCCACATACGTGCACATGATAGGTGCACACTTCCACAAATCATACCCACACAAAAATTTATAAAGTAAAAATAAGATACATTTATTTTTAAAGAGTAAGTAAGACAGTGCAGTGGGTAATGCACTTGCTACCTAAGGACCCAAATTTGTTCCTTGGAATCCTTGTAGAGGTAAAAGGAATGAGCTAATACCTGAAAGTTCCCTCTCTCTCTCTCTCTCTCTCTCTCTCTCATCACACATATTACACACATCACACACAGAACCTAAGGGAGGAAACATTTGTTTAAACAAAGCATAAGGAGTTTATAACCAGTGTGTCTCAGCTGGAACTGGGCAATGACCAAGTCGGATCCACTATCCACCTCTGCCCATTCAAGTTGGATGGCATGTGCACTTCTTCAAGTCTGTTCCCCTTCATGTGTGACCCAAACTGTTCACACCCAACTGCAGCTTTACCGTCAGCTGCCATTAGGCCTGCTAGTGTGGGAAGACCTAAGAGCATCTGCAAGGAGAAACCTGCCTGCCAGCAGCAATTCTGTCTTCAAAGGACACTACACTATCAAAGCACACTACAGCTATCAGAGCTTAGGTAAGGACCAGAGCAGCAACTGCCTCTCCCATATGGTTATTCTGGTTAGATGCATTCCAGAGTGAATGGAAGGACCTGTTCCAAGGTCTTTATCTCATGCTGGCTAAGGTCTATGTTTGTCTTACCACACTCAGAGGCTGAAGGGAAATGTTATCAGTTTGAAGGTAACCTGAGCTCATAAAGAGGTCTTGCCTCAAAACCAAACAACCAAAACAAATATACCTCACCATGGGATAACTTTCATGGACCTGTTGGCAGTTTAAATAAAGATCTGGGGACACACACACACACACAGAGCTTAGGCCTTTGGCTTGGGCTCCTTCCTGGCTTCTCTAACCCAACTAATTCTGGCCTGTATCACACCACATGTCTAGGTCTACCTCTCTGCTTGCTCTGAATTGTCCACTTGGTATTCACTACCTGAATCTCTGCCTCTCAATTTTTCTCCGAGACACTATCTTTGCATAGAAGTTCTGCCTTCCACTTCCTGCCCAGCTGTTTGCCGATAGATCTTTGTTAAAGTCAATCAGAGAATGCCTTAGGCAGATGAAGAAGGAACAAATATTTACAAAGTATGAGACCCAAGATGAGCCATTAGCTCTCTGCCAGATACAGAACTAACAATTGAATACATAGACAGTGTACTCTAATACGTCACAAAAACAAAACAACAAACAACGGAACAGAAACATGATCTCAGGTAAACCAGGTGGGAAAGTAAAGGAAGGTCATTAGGAAGACAGAAGGCAGGGGACCTTGAGGAGGTAAGGCATCTCCACCAAGGTTCAGGATGGCCAGGATATGGTGGAAGACTTTTTGCAAGCGTGCATAGAAAAGCCACCAGCCACACTGTGTCCCATTGCTCTGGTGGGGAACACTCCATTTCTCTGAGCTGAATTTCTGTAATGAAAACAGTCTGCTATGGCATGCAGTTCCACACCATCCCTGCAGGAGACAGGCACATAACGCAAGTCCAGCACATCACACTGCACGTGACCCGTAGGGCCTTCCCTGTCTGGGAATGTACTGGAAATGCTGAAAGTGGAATGGTGTCTTTCTAGTCCACATCAGGTGTTTCTTTGCAGTAGATAAGGAGGGTGCCCCAGTTTGAGAGAATGTAGAAATGGTAACCATATTTGTATTCTCATGTGCAGGAAGCTGGATTCATCTCTGCCTTTTCAATTACATAAACCAGCACAGCATTCTCCCTTTATTGATTCTAGTTTGAGTCTGATACCTGCATGTTACAGGGACTGTCTCCATACAGGAGGCCCTTTGCCTGTGATCAGACTGCTAACGCAAGTACCTGCTGTGCAGTACTGGAGCCTGCCTTCTGCAGCCTGCCTGTCAAACAATCCCCTAGGCCGCCTGGTGGGCCCTATTCTGTTGTTATAGACCCTGAAGGTCAGGGAAGTGGCTGGAGGGGCATGCTCAGAGGGACACCCCCACTCCCTACCCCCTACACCCCCCACCTCCCACTCCCCATCCCCCACCCCTACCACTAAGAAGTTGAGCTGCAAGACCTCATTCACCACTAACAGGAACTGGATTACCTGATCTATCCTGGAGTCTGAACTGGCAATCCCTAAGAAGCATTTGCCTCCTCTGGACAGAGCATTCTGTCCTTCACAAGGACCTGGTTGGGATCCTCTCCAGGAGGTGGCACCATGCCTTGGAGCTTTCTAGAGGCTGTCCCTCCTTTGGGAAATTCTCATTGGTGGCTTGGCCTGAGCCAGCCAGCTGTCTTCCCCGCCTGCCTTTGACACAGCCAAGCTCTTTCCTGGGCCATAAGCTAGGCAGGCTCGCTTTGCTCCCTTACACCACCCCTCCCTTGTGAGTTACTCTGAAATGGAGAATGTTTCCCAATCCACCAATTTCCAGGTCCACAATGTTCCTCACTGAAAGTCCCCACAGGACAAATAGGGAGCGTGGTGGACACACAGCCTCTCTGCTGCTGTCTCCCAGCTCTTGGATCAATCACCTGACTTTCCCAGACAAAAATGGGAAGATGGAACAACGCTCCAGATGGCTCCCACCCAGCTCTCTACAAGAATGGAATAAGGTGTGTAATGAAGTAAATTAGAAGTCATGGCAGCCTTAAGCTAGCTCTTGACTTTGAATAACTTCTACAAACCTGTGAACCCCGTTCTCCTCTATGGGACTACCATGCGTAACTGGGTTAAGTAGCAACAAGAGGAACTGGGAAGACAGCATGATTAATAAAGAGACACCTTTGCAATCAAAAGGACCTGAATTCAAGTCCTAGAACCCACGCCAAAAAAGCTGGACTTGGTGTACACACTTACAATCCTGCCTTGGTGACATAGAGATGGACAGACTCCTGGGGCTCACTGACCACAGTCTACTGTGTGAGCCCCAAATGAGTACCTTGTCTCAAAAAAAGGGCTGAAGTGGGGATGTCATCTCTTTAATCCATGGCAGGAGTTCCTCTGTAGTAGATGAGGAGGGTGTTTGAGAGGACATAGGAATGGAAGCCATATTGTGTTCACATATGTTGGAAGCTGGGTCCATATTTGCCTTTTAAAAAGGCAGAAATATACTGTCCTTCCCCAGTTTCTCTTGCTCTGAGGAAAGCCAGCTGAGACTTACACAGGAACCAAAGTCTGTACAGCTATCTAGCACCAGAGGACTCAGCCTGAAGGTATCATGGGTGAGCTCAAAAGAGGCTTCTTCCCTAGGTGTGCCCTCAGATGACTGTGTCCTGGTAGGCCTTTGACTTCAGCCTCTGGAGATGCTTGAGCTCGAGGACTCACAGAACTAACCTGCAAAATTTAGGGAAAAAATAAACATTTTTGTTTGTTTATGTCAGCTGCTAAATTTGAAGCTCTCTTATTACACGGCATCAGCTGACTAGCACAGTCATTTTCTAGTTAGACCCACTCCAGATTTCTGTTACTAAGAGGGAAGGAGGATAGGGAGTGAGGGACAACCTACAACTCCCTTCACATGTACCTACCAATAGGATTATTGTGAAGACAAAATGAGCTGTTGCCGAAACAGATCTAGTAGCAAGAAGTGCTTGGGGAGAAATGGTCACTAATGATGGCTGTGTTCCATCCAGCCAAGCTTTGTCAGGAGATGCGCAAAGGCAATTCTTGGTTGTTAACTTGACTAAATCTGGAATAAACTACAATCCAGAAGTGGAGGGCACACCCGTGACCCGGTTCTTGAGGCTGGAAGACACAAGCTTTTGATTCAGATCTTGAGGTAGGATGGCACATCCTTTTAATCCGGATCAACACACACCTTTAATCCAGATCTTAAGGCATACCTTTAACCTGGGTGATATACTCTGCTGGAGGCCTTAATAAGGACAACGGAAGAAGGAAGCAGTTGTTCATTATTTGTCTGCTTGCACTCACTTTGCCAGCACAGCCATTGGAGCCTCCTTCTTTAGGATTTCAGCATATACAGAGGACCAGCTGAAATACCCAGTCTTGTGGGACTGAGCAACTACTAGATCCTTGGACTTTCCTTCACGGCTGGCCTTTGGATTAGTTGGACTGCAGCCTATGAATCATTCCAATAAAACCCCTTTATATATCCCATAAGTTCTGTGACTCTAGAGAACCCTGACTAATACAAGATGCAGTGGGGCGGTGACTCCTGTGTTGCCTCTTGACTTCTCCATCTATGGTTCAGCCCCTCTGTCCTCTGTGCAAGTAGAGCAATGCACCAAGTCTATCTGATAGGCTCACAGAATGTAAGTTCTCAGAGAGTCGCCCGGAGAGCCCCTTGCATTCATCAGTCTTCATATTAAGACCTGGACCCAGAAACAGCTCCAGGTCAGGCACTCTCAAAGCACTGTCTTTGTAGATAAGGTGGCTCTCTGGCTTGCCTTCTTCAAAACTATTACTGAGAAAGACCCTAATGTGTGTGTGTGTGTGTGTGTGTGTGTGTGTGTGTGTGTGTGTGTATGTATGTGGTATTATGTATATGACTGTATCCTCAGCTTTTTAGGAGACTGAGGCAGGAGGATCACTTAAACCCAGAAGTTTAAGATCAGCTTAGATTATAGTGAGACCCTGTCCCTGAATGAATGAATGAATGAATGAACGAACGAGAGCACCATGTTACTTCAATCTGAGGTTTTTCACCTCAGAATTTCAGGTCAAGTTTATGGAATGTAGGGTATTTCTGCATGAATGAGTTCCTCTGCCTTCCTGTTTAGCCTTTGGCAGCCTCTGCATTGCCTCTCTGGCTTGGCCTTGAACAAACTTCTACAGTCATTCTCAGGGCCATATCCTTGGGGAAGTCAAAGGGGGGAAGTCCAAAGCATGCACTCATGGCTGCAAGGTAGAAGGGTCTCACCTCCCACAGGACACAGGGTTTAATGTCACCCTGGATGAACATGGGCTCTGGAGTCACTCACAGTGAAGTCCCAGGAGATACAAATGTTCCAGGGAGAGAGTCCTTAGGTCCTAGGCCTGTTTGCTTCTCCTAACCCTCTCACCATGGTGGGAGGGTGTGGCCATGAGTTGGTGGCACACTAAGCAGGCTATGCTCAGCATACACAAGACCCAGGGTTCAGTCTCAGACACACATATGCACAGAAAATATGGAAGACAAGAGGCTGGTGAGATAGTTCCCTGGCCAAGAGCACCCTCCTTCAGTTTTCTTCACCCATATGGTATTTCACTACTTCTATAACTCCAGATCCGAGGGATCGGATGCCACCTCTGGGTACCAAGCATGTATGTGGAACACACACAGACATGTAGGAAAGACACTCACATACATAACAGTTTTTTAAAACCATATATCTTTAAATATGAAAGATAAAATGCTCCGCATTCTACATTAATGAACAAGGTCACACAAGAGCGAAATACCCAGCAATCTCAGCTGCTTCAGTACTTTGTCGCCGTCACTTCGACTTTGTAAAAGCAGCAAATGTCAGGAGAAATGGGTCTGATACGTCAGACACTGTTCACTTACTCAGTGCTGTGCTCACATGTGCCAGTATAAGTTAGTCTAGTCGGGGGGCTTAGCAGCATGCTTGTCTGCTGTGCACAGAACACTAGGTTTGATCCCCAGCTCCACATAAACAAAACATTCTGGCACTAGTGGGAGCAGACCGATCAGAAGTTTAAGGTCATCTTCAGCTAAATAGTTTGAGGCCAGCCTGGGCTTCATGAGACCTTGTCTGTGGGTGATGGCTGGATGAATTTAAAATATATCAAAAAATGTTGCAAGAGGGACCCGGGAGAAGGCAAGGCAGGCACTTTTGGTTACTGCCCTCACAGAGAGCTGAAACCCAGCACCGAGGAACGACTTCAGGCCTAAGACCAGAGGTAAGACCAACTTTTCTGCTCCAAGTGACCTGCCTGGTGGACTCAGAACACACAAAGGCAAAGTTCCTCTGGGACCAGCCACTTCCAGTTTCTGGCTGGTGCCCAAACCTCGCTGATCCCGGCCCATAGCTCCCTGCTCCCAGAGCTCATCGCCCAGACGTGTGGGCACTCCTGACACTGCAGGGCAGGAGAGACCGCCAGTACTGACCACCTTTGCCCACATCCCTGGCCCAAGAGGAAACTGTATAGGGCCTCTGGGGAACAGGACGATAGACACTCAGCTCTGCAGGAGCCCACTGCAGTACAGACTACGCCCAGATCTGAAGGGACCTGGTCAAACAGCTCCCTGCACCCCAAATCCCGTGGGAGGGAGAGCTAGACCTTCAGAGGGACAGACATGCCTGGGGCCAGGAGACTACTCTCTGCCCATTTCTGACTCTAGAGGAAAACACACTGCTTTCCAGCTGGGCCCTGTGCACAGGGACCCCGGAGAAGGAGGTTCAGGCCCGCTGGTTTTGCCCTCACGAGAGCTGGAACCCAGCCCCTGAGGTGACTTCAAGCCTGAGACCAGAGGTAAGACCAACTTTTCTGCTCCAAATGATCTGCCTAGTGGACTCAGGACACACATGCCCCACAGGTGTCAACAACAGGGCTGAGGTAGCTGGAAGAGAATGGGGTACAAGAGACGCCAAGAAGGACATGAGTCTGACTCAAGGTTGACAATTTATTTTTTCCCAAGGCTGAATTTATACCATAACAGGGGTGACAGAGGAGGGATGTAAAACATTTACACAGGCCAGGACACAGTATTTGTGGGCCAGCTGATGTCAACAGGATGTCAGAAAGGTCACAGGTTTGTCATTACATCTATTGATCAGCAGGATGTTAGTTTTTTCAGAAAGTTTCCAGGTCATCATTGGGCATCCTGACGTCAGATGTATTTCTCAGCAAGGTCCTTTTATCATATCATTATTCATCCTGACCTGATTTGTATTAGTCTTCTGCAGCTGGCGGGATTTTCCATCAACCCAGTCATATTTAACTAACCATAAAAATAACTCAATAATGGAGGGTTTCAAGGGCATCGC